>NW_021703778.1:21507204-21635768 GCF_005190385.1 Monodon monoceros
CGGTGGCGGTGGCGGTGGCGGTGGCGGTGGCGGTGGCGGTGGCGGTGTGTGTGTGTGTGTGTGTGCTGTCACCTTAATCCATGTGAATGTTAGAGATTAAGCAGGGAAAGACAGTCTTCAGTGAGAGAAGGAAGAGAAGGAAGACAGAGACCCTAAGGGAAATGGATGGAGAAAGTGGGACCCTAAGAATCCAGTGGTTTTCTAGTTCCTGTATGATCCAGTTAAACTTCACTTCCTTAAGCTCACTGTATGACGTTCTAAAAAGTTTGACTTCTCATTAGAACTAGTTAGGGACAACTTCTGATTCCTAAAACCCAAAGACACTTGATTATATTAGAGTTTTATGGAGGGGTGGAGCCAACAGACCCTTGAGACAAGGTGGGATTATTTGTGGCATCAGGTGCTGGAGAGGCGCTAACTGGTGATCAGGCTGGGTGTGAACCAAGATTCCAATCTTCTGTATCTTCTAAACCAGCAGTCCCCAACATTTTGGGCACCAGGGGCTGGTTTCATAGAAGACAATTTTTCCACGGACGGGGTGGGGGGGATGCTTCAGGCAGTAATGTGAGCGATGGGGAGCAATGGGGAGCAGCAGATGAAGCTTTGCTCACTTGTCTGCCACTCACCTCCTGCTGTGTGTCCCGGTTCCTAACAGGCCGCGGACCGGTAGCAGTCCTCGGTCCAGGGGTTGGGGACCCCTGTTCTAAACTATGAATAACAATGATTTAGTGTTCCAGAATCTCCTTTACTCTTGACTTCAAGCAAGCAATCCTCGTGTAATTTCCTTCCTAAATACTTGCCTGTTCATTCATGTCTCCTTTAGTCTTTAGATCAGAGGTCAGAAAACTCTCTGCAGGGAGCCAGAAGTCAAAATTTTAAGTCTTATGGTCCATAGGCTATGAGTACTCAACTCTGCTTTGTGGTGTGAAAGCATCCGTGGCAATACATAAACAAATGAGCATGGCAGTGTCCCCACAAAACTTTATTTATTGACACTGAAATCTGAATCTCATGTTTTCATGTTATATGAAGAAATAAAATTTTGATATTTTTCAGTCTTTAAAAATTATTTGCTCATTGGTTGTACAAAAAAAAAGATAGGTCATAGTTTGCTCACCCCTATGTCAGAGGCTCAGCAAGTACCCATTTTCAATTCTTCAAAAAGTCTGTTTCCTCTCTGCCCAAGAACCCATCTTTGTTCTTCTGATTAGCTTTTCTATCTCATGACTGCCTTTCCAATCCAGAAGTCATAGATTCATAATGAATGTGTTATTCTCCTTGGTCTCTTCTTTGCCTACTCGTGCCATGTTTTCTTAGACCACGTGCAAATTTATTCTAATTCTTTAGGTGCAACTTATTACTGACTCCAGCCTCTGATGCCTGTTCTGTAACAATCTCTTCCAAGCTGAATTCTCCTCTTCTAAGACACTCTTGACCCATTGCTAAATCTTTCTTTTCCAGCATGCCACATGTTCAGATCCTTTCCTTTCTCTTTTTCACCCTGTCTTTGGACTCTATATTTCAATTCAGTTTTATAAGCAAAATGCATTTAAAAAAGCAAAATGCCATATAGGCAATGTCAATGATAGTTATCTTAGAGGAGCAGATAATTTAGGTAATTCAAAAATACAGGAACATTATACTTCTTGGGCTTGGTGAGTTCACTAAAACTTTTTGATGAAAATATTTCCATGATATTATTATTAATATTTAAATAACTATATAATAAATAAAATATTATTCCATAATCACAAATACACATATACTATAATTTTTAAAATCATTCATGTGTTTCACACATTTTGGTTAATGGTGTTTTTTCACCTTTACTAATAGTGCTTTGTTGAAAACGTTAGTGACTACATCTTTGTATACATCTATGATTACTTACTTATTTAATTAGAATATGTTCCTAGAACTTGAACTGCTACATCAACATTTTTTCATATTTTAAAGACAGTCCATTCATAATCAAAAATTAGTCTAAAAAAGTTTTTTACAAACTTTTACTTCCTGGAGTAATCTATTCAATGGTCATTTTTTTCACGGGCAAATCAATGCTGGGCATTAGTAAGTTTTATAATTGCTAAATTAATAGGTGAGAAAGTAGTATGCATTTAAAAATGATTTAAGGGCTTTAAACCTTTTCCTAACATACATTTCCAATTATTTTCTCAGTTTGTGGAATCCTTTTCAATTTTATGACTTCTTATGTTACAGAAGTTTTTAAAATTTTCATGGACTCAAGTATTTCATCTGTCAATGTTTTTCCTCATTTGTTTTCACCTTAGATGTCATTTTAGAATGTCTTTTTTCTTTCATATTATGTTTTTGCCTGTTGTTTTCCTGGAATTTGTTGTTTTCATATTTTATATTTAAATGTTTAATTACAGTAAGTGTTTAGCTGGTTGGTTCAAAATATTTTTTATATAATATTCCAGTTTTTATTGATTTGAAATGCTAACTTTTGCTTACAATAAAAACACCATTTTGGGATGCAAATCAAAACTACAATGAGGTATCACCTCACACCAGTCAGAATGGGCATCATCACAAAATCTACAAACAACAAATGCTGGACACGGTGTGGAGAAAAGGGAACCCTCTTGCACTGTTGGTGGGAATGTAAATTGATACAGCCACTATGGAGAACAGTATGGAGGTTCCTTAAAAAACTAAAAATAGAGTTACCATATGACCCAGCAATCTCACTACTGGGCATATACCCAGAGAAAAGCATAATTCAAAAAGACACATGCACCTCAATGTTCATTGCAGCACTACTTACAATAGCCAGGTCGTGGAAGCGACCTAAATGCCCACTGACAGACAAATGGATAAAGAAGATGTGGTACATATATACAATGGAATATTACTCAGCCATAAAAAGGAACGAAATTGGATCATTTGTAGAGACGTGGATGGCTCTAGAGACTGTCATACACAGTGAAGTAAGTCAGAAAGGGAAAAACAAATATCGTATATTAACGCATATATGTGGAACCTAGAAAAAAGACACAGATGAACCAGTCTGCAGGGCAGAAATAGAGACACAGATGTAGAGAACAAACGTATGGACACCAAGGGGGGAAAGCAGCGGTGGGTGGGGGTGGTTTGATGAATTGGGAGATAGGGATTGACATGTATACACTGATGTGTATAAAATGGATGACTAATAAGAACCTGCTGTATAAAAAAATAAATAAAATAAAATTCAAAAAAAAATCCACCATTTTGGGAATATTTTGTACTTTCAACTTTTTTCTATTGGTGTTTCTGTGTATTTCCATCATACCCTTTTAAATATTATAAATATATATTTCAACAGGTAAGGGTAACTTTCCATATTATTCTACTTCTTTTGGTTTGATTTTTGGCTTTGCGTATGAGTCTAGAATGAATGCATGGGTCCTAGGTCAAATTATCCTATTGCCTATATAGCTTTATCTGGTGACTGGAAGTGGAGTTGTAGAAACCACAGGCTGAGCTCCCTTTCTATGTTCCACAGCAACCTCACTGCCCTACTGAATCTTTCTGATATCTCAACTCTAGGATTAAGTGTCTCAGGTCAGGTACTTCATCTTACCCATCCCTGATTCCTCTGTGCCTTGCTTAGTGCTGGTACCTTGTCTAAGCCCCTGATGTTATGAAGCTAGGGCACTGCCGAAAACCATACTGCAAGTGAATAAGCAGGGAAAAGACTGGTTCCAAGGTCTCCTGACTTCCAGTTCAGTGGTTTTTGTTTTTATTTTGTGTTTTAGTTCACTTGTATTTCTTGTTTACCTCTGTAGCTGCCGTGTTTCTATTGAGTCTTCAATACCGAAAGGAAAAAAAAAAAGGAGAGAAATATTTATTTCCTCACACTAATTATGACTGTAAAAGT
The DNA here is from genome assembly GCF_005190385.1 of Monodon monoceros. Classification (NCBI taxonomy): domain Eukaryota; kingdom Metazoa; phylum Chordata; class Mammalia; order Artiodactyla; family Monodontidae; genus Monodon; species Monodon monoceros. Next base: position 21,511,088 of record NW_021703778.1, read on the forward strand.
TATGATGTCTGATTTTGCTTACCCATCACATGGTTGCTTGTTTTCAAGGAATAAACTAATATAATTTAACTAATCTGGGAATTTAAATCTATTTACTCTAAAAAAAGTTTTTAGTGAAATTATACTTTAAGATATAGATATATTTTTCAAAGTCTTATTGTAGTTCAAGATTATCACGCCTTTTTAAGGTTAAGTTTCATAAAATTGAACCCCTTAGGAGTCAAATCTGAATCTAGTGAGTACCTGATATATAAGTTCAGTAACTATAGCTTAGATGAACTCTCATTATCTAATAACGCTACTGCTTTGAATATTTTTTTCGTCACAAACACAGATCTGTAAGTACATAATGGATATTATTTGCTGTATTTGTTAAATGTTAGCTCAGTTGTCTATATAGGCATTAATTTTTCAGATTAAAATGTCCTATAGTGTAAGACTCATTCTTTAAGATTTAATTCAGGCATTTTCTCTCTCTCCTACTTCCCCCCCATCCCTCTGTCCTTCAAATATTGCTTGATTCCTTCAGCCTAAATTAGTTGATTCTTCTCTGTTCCTATGATACTTTTTTTATATTTCCCTCCTGACACGTATCATTTTGCTTATTTTGTATAATTATCTGATATGTGACTGTTACCATCTCTAGATTATTAATCTAGCATAGATTCTAAATTTAGAAAGTTATCATAAATATTTGTTGATGAATGAATTTATAGCCAACATAGGACACAGGCAGATGGGTGGATTATCAATGATTTTCAGATTTGAAGTCTATCAAAAGCAACTGAGATATTTATAGAATTTAATAATCAGTTGAAATATAGATACCCTGTTAGGAATGTTTTCCAATCTTCTTTAAAAATAGCAGTGATCAATTCACTTCTTGCACCATGTGTACAGTTCATGGCCACCAAACTAAATGCCAAGACCCAGGTCTGATGGCATCTTTTTCTCTGTGGGGATGACAATACAGAATAGCTACAAGAGGGCATGTCCTAGAATCTCCTGGACTTGAAGTCATCCAAAGTATATGGTCTTATGTATACAGAGACATATATCAGAAAGACAAAAATGCATTTAGAAATGTTCATGTTCTTTCTCAATATATAAAATATGTTAGTTACCATAGCAACAATGGATACAGATTCACTTATTCTTTTCATTGTAAGAAAAATAAGCAGAAGCTGAAATATTTTACAATAAACTTTTCCATAGACGTCTCAGAATATTTTTGCAATCATCTAAGATATCTGAAAGAATGTTAAAATAGGAATGGAAGATTCTTTCTTAATAAAAAGTCATTGAACTATTCACAAAAAAAAGTGTATGTCAAGCGACATACACTTCCAAATAATATGAAACCTTACAGCGTAGGATGAATAATATTTTGGTTTTGTTATTTGGATCTGAAAGGGAGTCGGGTTTATTTTAAGGGAACCGTACAGGAAAATTAGGAAGATGAATATTACCTTTTGAATGCTGAATGCTTTCCCTTTCTATATAACGTCTAGTCACAAATAAGCATGTTTCACATTTTTAAGTAAATAGTCAATGGCTAAAAATTACATCATTGCAAAAAAATATTAACCTCAAAACACACAAGAACTACAGCTCCTGAAATAACCATACCACTATTATATTGGTTAGGATGGAGAGTTTAGGTTGGTTCTTAAAATGTTGAATTGAAACATGCAGGCAATAAATTAGGAGAGTCACCAAGCAATAATGTGTTAAAATATGTCCTAAAATTATAGTCTATGCTTTTCTCTTGAGCTTTAGACAAAAACCTTCTCCTAAATGTCCAACTCCATTCGGATGTTTCACAGCCTTCACAGGTGAAGTTATGATCTCCAACCACCCCCAACTATTTTTCTTCCTGGCCTCCTTGTTCCCATAAATGGCAAAACCACCTATTTAAGGACTTGAGCCTGAAACATCATGACCATTTTATACCCTCTCCTTCAGGACTCTCTTCTCAGTTCTTTAAAAACATTCAACAAACTTCCAACTCATGATGATTCTGCCTCCTGATTATTTCCTGAACCTGCTGCTCCATCTTCTTTCTGACTACAACCTTCCTAGATAAACCTCTCATTCCCTCTTATCTGGACGACTGGGTAGTTTCCTCACTGGTTTCCCCCATCCCCTCAGCTCTCTCTTGCTCTGCTTCTGGTCCAGGTTCCTCACCCTCATCCTCTTCAGAGTGGTGGCAGAGCAGAGCTGATTTTAACACCCAACCCCTTCAAGAGTGCCCAGTGACTAAAGATAAAGCTGAAACTCCTGCCCATGAAATCTACCTGGCTGCTGCTCTGCCCTCCACCCACCCTCTCCTCCATTCTCCAAAGTGCTGCTGTCCTCTAGTAATTACAAGCTGCTTGGCATTCACTGTACATGGACGTTCTCCACACCTCTGGACCCTTGCTTGCGAAATTCCTCTTTCCTGGAATTTCCTCTCCCACCTGCTTCATCTGATGTATTCCTACTCATCCTTTTCATATGCAGGCAACCTCTCATCTAGGAAGCCTCCTTGGAACCCCAGGCTTCTGCAGTGATTGTTACTAACCTTTACAAATGTGCTCATACCCTAGTGAATCCACCCTTTGTCTTCACGCTATTATGATCACCCTAGTTCAGGAACCGGTCTTTCCCACCCTTAACTCCTCAGCGCCTGGCATCAAACTACTCTTAGGCAAGAAGGCCAAGCTCTTAACAGGCTTAAATATTAGGCACTGCAATTTGAGGTTATTATGATGATATTATTACTTCTGGTGTAATTGTCTGCCAACTGTTTTTAAATGAAGGGGATATGTTTTTCCAAAACTCTTACTAGACATCTCATTTTGAACTGAACTTAAAACACACACACACACACACACACATACACACACACAAAACAGAGCCTTGGAATGAAAAGGAGTGGAAAATTTGAAAAAGGGAGGACAAAGGCCGTCAGAAGACGTTATCCCCCTGCTTCTTGCAGAACAGATAAGAGCAGTTTCAGGATGTTATTTCTGTGCACACATGCATTCCCGGGTGGAAGAATCCCATGCTGGGTGGGCACACTGAGCCGCAGAAGCACGTGGCGTTAATTAGAAAACAATGTCTTCAGTTTTAATGGAAGAAGCAAAATACAACCTCTACATTTCATTATCTCCAGGGATGAACTCACTGTTTGCTAGCCTGTTCTCAGTTCAGGGAAATGCATTCCATCACTCCTTCATTTCATGGGGAACCATTCAGTGTTGGGAGCAGACACAGTCGGATGGGCTGGTTCCATTCTACTCCAGAAGTAGGAAGGCACTACGTTGAATCCTAATGGCTCAGGCCAGTAAATATGTCCCACCCAACACCTCACTTACCATGAGGAAATCACACAGGCACTGGGGGGTCCCTCTGTTCATCAACAAATATGGATTAAGTGATTGTATGGGTTCTTGGGGGTTGAAATGTTCAGTAGCTATTCAGACAATGGCCTCCCAAATGACACACATCTTATTTAATCTTTGGAAACAAAGGGGCAACCAGATTCTGCATGTGAGGAGGAGTTAAGGCTATCTCTTACAGCCCTCCGTACGCCTGCTTGAAAAATATATTGCTGTGTGTGCAGGGCAGGACTGCAGGACTGCATGACTGGCTATCTAAGGTGAAAACCATTCAAGGGCTACTTGAAAAGAGGCATTTAAGAGAGTTGGCGGTCTCTAGGACAGTCTTATAAATATCAAGGATGACATTTCCATTAGCAATGGTCCAAATACTATCATTGCATTTTTAAGTAGCTCAGACTACAGAAAGAGAACTAGGATGTCTCCCTGTCTGCTCCAAGTCCAGCAGTCACTGTCAAAGGCAAATATCCAAGTGGCTACAAGATGTGATCTTGATTCTATAGACTCCAAGTGGTGATTATAGAAATGTCATACTCATTATACTGAAGACTTTTTTCTGCCTCAGAATTAATATACACATATATATTCTCCTGTGTATTAGTAAATTGCTGATTTTGGGGGAACCTTAGTACTGTGAGTTATCCTTGCTAGTAATAGTAATGAAAATAATTTATATTTGTAAAGCATTTTATGTTCCTGAAAGCACTTGGTCACTTTCTAATTTGATCTTTACCAAGAGTCTGTGAACCAGAGCAGTGACTACTACCTCTTATTATTCTATACAATGCGAAATGGGAGAAAAGAGTGATTAAGTGGAAAAGTTAAGCATTTGCACTGAATCTTCTGATACTTAATGATGGTCTAGTTTTTAGAGTCATGGGCCTCAGAGGCAAAAATCTGGGACAGAAGTTTGGGTAAGAAAAACATATGATTTATTAAAAACGCTCCTATATATTCTGCTCAGAGTTAGCTAAGAACGTCACAGTTTGACTTCTAGGATATATGACAAGAGAAACATCATATGTTCCATCAAGAGGGCTGAGTGAACTATTTTGAAACTTACAAACATTTCAGTCCAGGTACTGGTTCTGGATGATAAACACAACCAGCTGCTGAAAGTGAGAATGGATGTAAAACTGCAAAAAAGGAGCTCGGGCCAGTTGGCCAAGGACATATGGCCACTGCTGACCTGCTGCCAAAGGCATGGAGGGTTTGGGACTTGTGTGAGGTTTCGGTTACGATGAGAATATGCAAAAGCTGTGGTCAGTCATGATCATACAAAAGAGGTGCCTAATCAACTGTACAGACAGCAAACTAGGATCTGGGCTTGATTTTGCAAAGCACTGCTTCTTCCACGTTCTTGTACATGTGAAGCACATGCAGATCTTGTTAAAATATTATATGATATTGCTTATATGCAGAATCTAAAGAAATGATACAAATGAACTTATTTACAAAACAGAAACAGACTCACAGACTTAGAGAACAAACTTATGGTTACCAGGGGGAAGGGTGGAAGGGAGGGATAGATTTGGAGTTTCGGATTGACAGGTACACACTGCTATACTTAAAACAGATAACCAACAAGGACCTAGTGTATAGCAGAGGGAACTCTGCTCAATATTCTGTAATAACTTAAATGGGAAAAGAACTTGAAAAAGAATAGATACATGTATATGTATAACAGAATCAATTTGCTGTACATCTGAAACCAACCCACCATTCTTTTTTTTGGTTTTTTTTTTTGTTTTCTACCGTTTGGTCCATTGCTTATTTTTAAGATCTGTCTGCCACTTCACACTGGTTCTGTGGCAGATTTAAATATTTTTTTAAGTTAATTTTATTATTTTATACAGCAGGTACTTATTAGTCATCCATTTTATACAAATAAGTGTATACATGTCAATCTCAATCGCCCAATTCATCACACCACCAAACCCACCCCCCGCCGCTTCCCCCCCTTAGTGTCCATACATTTGTTCTCTACATCTGTGTCTCAGTTTCTGTCCTGCAAATCAGTTCATCTATACCATTTTTCTATGCTCCCCATATATGCATTAATATACGACATTTGCATTTCTCTAATAATTAGTGATGTTGATCAGCTTTTCATGTGCTTCTTGGCCATCTGTATGTCTTCTTTAGAGAAGTGTCTATTTAGGTCTTCTGCCCATTTTTGGATTGGGTTGTTTGTTTCTTTAATATTGAGCTGCATGAGCTGTTTATATATTTTGGAGATTAATCCTTTGTCCGTTGATTTGTTTGCAAATATTTTCTCCCATTTTGAGGGTTGTCTTTTTGTCTTGCTTATGGTTTCCTTTGCTGTGCAAAAGCTTTTAAGTTTCATTAGGTCCCATTTGTTTATTTTTTTTATTTCCATTACTCTAGGAGGTGGATCAAAAAAGATCTTGCTGTGATTATTGTCAGAGTGCTCTTCTTATGTTTTCCTCTAAGAGTTTTATAGTGTCCGGTCTTACATTTAGGTCTCGAATCCATTTTGAGTTTATTTTTGTGTATGGTGTGTTAGGGAGTGTTCTAATTTCATTCTTTTACATGCACCTGTCCAGTTTTCCCAGCACCACTTAATGAAGAGACTGTTCTCCATTGTATATCTTTCCCTCCTTTGTCATAGATTAGTTGACCATCGGTGTGTGGGTTTATCTCTGGGCTTTCTATCTTGTTCCATTGATCTATGTTTCTGTTTTCATGCCAGTACCATATTGTCTTGATTACTGTAGTTTTATAGTATACTGTGAAGTAAGGGAGTCTGATTCCTCCAGCTCCATTTTTTTCCCTCAAGACTGCTTTGGCTATTCGGGGTCTTTTGTGTCTCCATACAAATTTTAAGATGATTTGTTCTAGTTCCGTAAAAAATGCCACTGGTAATTTGATAGGGATTGCGTTGAATCTGTAGATTGCTTTGGGTAGGGTAGTATAGTCATTTTCACAATATTGATTCTTCCAATCCAAGAACATGGTATATCTCTCCATCTGTCGGTATCATCTTTAATTTCTTTCATCAGTGTCTTATAGTTTTCTGCATACAGGTCTTTTGTTTCCCTAGGTAGGTTTATTCCTAGGTATTTTATTCTTTTTGAAGCAGTGGAAAAAGGGAGAGTTTCCTTAATTTCTCTTTCAGATTTTTCATCACTAGTGTATAGGAATGCAAGAGATTTCTGTGCATTAATTTTGTATCCTGCAACTTTACCAAATTCATTGATTAGCTCTAGTAGTTTTCTGGTGGCATCTTTAGGATTCTCTATGTATAGTATCGTGTCATCTGCAAACAGTGACAGTTTTACTTCTTCTTTTCCAATTTGTATTCCTTTTATTTCTTTTTCTTCTCTGACTGCCGTGGCTAGGACTTCCAAAACTATGTTGAATAATAGTGGTGAGAGTGGACATCCTTGTCTCGTTCCTGATCTTAGAGGAAATGCTTTCAGTTTTTCACCATTGAGAATGATGTTTGCTGTGGGTTTGTAGTATATGGCCTTTATTATGTGGAGGTAGGTTCCCTCTATGCCCACTTTCTGGAGAGTGTTTATCATAAATGGGTGTTGAATTTTGTCAAAAGCTTTTCTGCATCTATTGAGATGATCATATGGTTTTATTCTTCAATTTGTAAAAATGGAGTATCAAATTGATTGATTTGCATATATTGAAGAATCCTTTCATCCCTTGGATAAATCCCACTTGATCATGGTGTATGATCCCTTTAATGTGTTGTTGGTTCTGTTTGCTCGTATTTTGTTGAGGATTTCTGCATCTATACTCATCAGTGATATTGGTCTGTAATTTTCTTTTTTTGTACTATCTTTGTCTGGTTTTGGTATCAGGGTGATGGGTGGCGTCGTAGAATGAGTTTGGGAGTGTTCTTTCCTCTGCAAATTTCTGGAAGAGTTTGAGAAGGATGGGTGTTAGCTCTTCTGTAAATGTTTGATAAAATTCACCTATGAAGTCATCTGGTCCTGGACTTTTGTTTGTTTGAAGATTTTTAATCACAGTTTCAATTTCATTACTTGTGATCGGTCTGTTCATACTTTCTATTTCTTCCTGGTTCAGTCTTGGGAGGGTACACCTTTCTAAGAATTTGTCCATTTCTTTCAGGTTGTCCATTTTATTTGCATAGAGTTGCTTGTAGTAGTCTCTTAGGATGTTTTGTATTTCTGCGGTGTCTGTTGTAACTTCTCCTTTTTCATTTCTAATTTTATAGATTTGAGTCCTCTCCCTCTGTTTCTTGATGAGTCTGGCTAATGGTTTATCAATTTTGTTTATCTTCTCAAAGATCCAGCTTTTAGTTTTATTGATCTTTGCTATTGTTTTGTTTCTATTTCATTTATTTCTGCTCTGATCTTTATGATTTCTTTTCTTCTGCTAACTTTGGGTTTTGTTTGTTCTTCTTTCTCTAGTTCCTTTAGGTGTAAGGTTAGATTGTTTGAGATTTTCCTTGTTTCTTGAGGTAGGCTTGTATAGCTATAAACGTCCCTCTTAGAACTGCTTTTGCTGCATCCCATAGGGTTTGGATCATCATGGTTTCATTGTCATTTGTCTCTAGGTATTTTTTGATTTCCTCTTTGATTTCTTCAGTGATCTCTTGGTTATTTAGTAACGTATTGTTTAGCCTCCATGTGTTTGTGTTTTTTACGTTTTTTCCCCTGTAACTGATTTCTAATCTCATAGCGTTGTGGTCAGAAAAGATGCTTGACATGATTTCAGTTTTCTTAAATTTCCTGAGGCTTGATTTGTGACCTGAGATGTGACCTATTCTAGAGAATATTCCATGCGCACTTGAGAAGGAAGTGTAATCTGCTGTTTTTGGATGGAGTGTCCTATAAATATCAATTAAATCTATCTGGTCTATTGTGTCATTTAAAGTTTCTGTTTCCTTATTTATTTTCATTTTGGATGATCTGTCCATTGGTGTAAGTGAGGTGTTAACGTCCCCCACTATTACTGTGTTATGGTCGATTTCCTCTTTTATAGCTGTCAGCAGTTGCCTTATGTATTGAGGTGCTCCTATGTTGGGTGCATATATATTTATAATTGTTATATCTTCTTCTTGGATTGATCCCTTGATCATTATGTAGTGTCCTTCCTTGTCTCTTGTAACATTCTTTATTTTAAAGTCTATTTTATCTGATATGAGTATTGCTACTCCAGCTTTCTTTTGATTTCCATTTGCATGGAATGTCTTCTTCCATCCCCTCACTTTCAGTCTGTATGTGTCCGTGGGTCTGAAGTGGGTCCCTTGGAGACAGCATATATATGGGTCTTGTTTTTGTATCCATTCAGCAAGCCTGCGTATTTTGGTTGGAGCATTTAATCCATTCACGTTTAAGGTAATTATCGATATGTATTTTCATATTACCATTTTCTTAATCGTTTTGGGTTTGTATTTGTAGGTCCTTTTCTTCTCTTGTGTTTCCCACTTAGAGAAGTTCCTTTAGCATTTGTTGTAGAGCTGGTTTGGTGGTGCTGAATTCTCTTAGCTTTTGCTTGTCTCTAATGCTTTTGATTTCTCCATGGAATCTGAATGAGATCCTTGCTGGGTACAGTAATCTTGGTTGTAGGTTTTTCCCTTTCATCACTTTAAGTATATCATGTCACTCCCTTCTGGCTTGTAGAGTTTCTGCTGAGAATTCAGCTCTTAACCTTATGGGAGTTCCCTTGTATGTTATTTGTCATTTTTTCCTTGCTGCTTTCAATAATTTTTCTTTGTCTTAATTTTTTGCCAATTTGATTACTATGTGTCTTGGCGTGTTTCTCCTTGGATTTATCCTGTATGGGAGTCGCTGCGCTTCCTGGACTTTGGTGGCTATTTCCTTTCCCATGTTAGGGAAGTTTTCGACTATAATCTCTTCAAATATTTTCTCGGGTCCTTTCTCTCTCTCTTTTCCTTCTGGGACCCCTATAATGTGAGTGTTGTTGTGTTTAATGTTGTCCCAGAGGTCTCTTAGGCTGTCTTCATTTCTTTTCATTCTTTTTTCTTTATTCTGTTCCATGGCAGTGATTTCCACCATTCTGTCTTCCAGGTCAGTTATCCATTCTTCTGCTCAGTTATTCTGCTATTGATTACTTCTAGTGTATTTTTCATTTCAATTACTGTATTGTTCGTCTCTGTTTGTTTGTTCTTTAATTCTTCTAGATCTTTTTTAAACATTTCTTGCATCTTCTCAACCTTTGCCTCCATTCTTTTTCCAAGGTCCTGGATCATCTTCACTATCATTATTCTGAATTCTTTTTCTGGAAGGTTGCCTATCTCCACTTCATTTAGTTGTTTTTCTGGGGTTTTATCTTGTTCCTTCATCTGGTACATAGCCCTCTGCCTTTCAATCTTTTCTGTCTATGAATGTGGTTTTTGTTCCACAGGCTGCAGGATTATAGTTCTTCTTGCTTCTGCTGTCTGCCGTCTGGTGGATGAGGCTATCTGAGAGGCTTGTGCAAGTTTCCTGATCTAACCCAATATTGTTCATCAATATAAAATATTGTTAATCCAATATAAAATAAAAATTTTCAAAATGCAGTAGATCTTGGGGGGAGGCTAAGCTTCTTCATTTTTAACAAGCTCCCAGGTAGTGCCAATGCTGCTGGTCCACATAGCATTGTGAAGTAGCAAAATGATAAAGAACCACACCAGAAAACCAGTTTTGTTCCCCCAGCTCATCCATCTCTAACTTCTCAGTTTTATAAATCAGCTTACATTTACTGTTTGCGCAGACATGGCCAGATATGGTTATAATATACTCCAGAGAGATGCACACCCAGAGGTGGGGTGTAGGACAGGTATGAAGTAATCTCCACTATTTCACCCCACCAATTACTTATCTTCTCTGCAAAAAAAAAAAACATATTTTAATATCTACTGCTCAGATGCCATTATAATCCATTGCAGAATGAGGAATGTAATTTGTAGGTACAGAGGTTAGGTATCTATCAATCAAAACACCTTCCTGAAATCCAAAGGAAGGAGTCAAGATCTACGGAAATATCAAGTCAAGATACAGAGAGATAAAGCCTCATTCAACACACAGTTGGCCAGAATATTTCATTTTTGTTCTTTGATTTGGGGAGACAGGTAGAGACATAGCCTGTGTTGGTAGTGGAATAGTCCCAAGCCTTTGCATGCAAGTGCCCCTGTCTGGACTGGACTGGACTCTTCTCAACCCCACCTGGTAGTCCACTCTTGTTTGGAGATCTGAGATTTTTCTCCCCCAATTATTGTATACAGTCAATCTTCATCATTGCATATTCTGTACTGCGAATTGACCTACCCACTAAAATTCACTCAATTCAAATCAGTAACTCAGAGAGCTTTCATAGTCACCTGGCAACATGCGCAGAACAGTGAAAAAACTTGGGTCACCTGATGTGCACGTTCCCACCTGAGCTTGAACAAGGCAACATGCTGCCTTCTTGTTTCCACTCTCATGATGTAAATAAGTGTGCTTTCTGTGGTCTATTTAATGCCACATTTTTCTTGCAATTTTGTGCTTTTATGGGTGATTTTGCTGTTTAAAATGGCCCCCAAGTAGTACTGAAATGCTGACTAGTTCCTAAGCATAAGAAGACTGTGCTGTGGTGCCTTACAGAGAAAATAGGCGTGTGAGATAAGCTTGTTCGGGCATGAGCCAGTGCTGTTGGCTGTGAGTTCAATGTTAATGACTCAACAATATATATAAAGTGAGGTGTCTTTAAATAGAAACCCACATAAACCAAGGTTATGCACTGATGGATGAAAATGTTGTGAGCAGGGGCTCGCAGGAACTCAACCCTGTATTTCTCCTGGGAGCAGTGGCTAGGTATTTGCTAATTCAGTGCTCATGGTGACTTTATAGGACAGAACTACTGCAGATAATGAGACAGGACTGTAGTTGTATGTATTACAAACAAGTAACTTGTGGTTAAGCATGTGGGCTCTAGAGCAGGACAGTATGAGTTCAAATCCCAGATCTACCACGTATCAGCAGGGAGAGTTCGGGCTTCAGTTTCCTCTCTTGCAAAAGGACCTCATTCGTAAGATTGTGGTGACGTTTAAAAAAGTCAGTGCACCCACCCATACTCACACGAAAAACACTTAGAATAATATCTGGCAGACAGCAAGTACTCAGCAATATTAGCTGTCACGATTGTTTATTATTTTGTAGGGCACGAAACACCTGAAAGCTCCGGAAAGTGTATAATATCACACAATGGGGGGCCAAGCTGAGACAGGAACATCGTTTTTCTGAGTCTAACATCTAACTCACAGGGGAAGCTATCCAAGTGTAGTGAGAAGTGTTTGGAGCCAGCATGGATGTCCGGTCATTGCCCTAAATATAGAGTTGTGGGCTGTGTATTGAAAGGCACAATGGGATGGGGTCAATCAGCAAGAGATAGGAAAAGGGGTGCCTTTGAGTGACTGCAGCCATTTCAGGTATCAGATCTCAGACCCCGAGGTTTTGCAGCTTTTTATAGAATGCCTGTGGAAACATAATGGCAGACAAGGGTGACTGCAGTTCAGCGTTTCAGACATATCATCTTCTCTCTATCGTGCTGCAGGGGTTATGCTACAAATTGAAAGATCCAGCTACATGAAAAGGAACTGACACATTGAGCCAGGAAGTCTTTTCTTGTGCAGAAAGCTCTGATCTTCAAGTTAGCCAATCTGGAAGGGGCATATTTGACAAGAATAATTTCAAAAAATTTTGCACTTGCAGAGATGGCAAGTGTAACAAGGGAATTAGGACCACAACTGGGCTTGATGGAATAAAAAAAAATCCAAATGTGAAACTGGGATAAGGATATTAAAAACTGAACACAGAACACCCCTACTGCTTCACAGCCATATCGGGTAGGATAACTTCATGCTTAGAATGAGGAGTGGGCTCCTTAGGGTTTGGGGTACTCAGAAGGCACCCTTCTTCATCTCTACTCCCCACACCAAGGTAAAACATGCTCTCTTCACCACTTGCCATCCTACCCCAGTGAATAGAGATGCTTTTTTTCTTTTGGAAGCAGCCTCTTAAAAACATTCATCTCACACTGTGAGGGGGATGAAGCTGGAGAGTAGAGGGCTTGCCTTCTTTTATTCTAAGATTTGTGGCTTTGAGGAAACAGATTTCCCTAAGAATGAGAGAAGAAAGAGAGATGATTTTTAAGAAAGGAGATAGTATGATGGAGGGACATTATTTATATCATGTTTTTTTAGATTCCGCATATAAGCAATATCATATAATATTTGTCTTTCTCTGTCTGACTTACTTCACTTAGTATGATGACCTCTAGGTCCATCCATATTGCTGCAAATGGCATTATTTCATTCTTTTTAATGGCTGAGTAATATTCTGATGGAGGGATATGATGAGTTAGTGTTTTTGGCATACAATGGGGAGTTAAGATAAAAATAATAATTAATAAAATTTTAGAAAATCAACATGCTGAAGGAGAAGGAGAGGATACTATTTGTTGTTATTATTATTGTCAGGTGGGCATTGCACTGGATGCCACAAGTCCCTCACTCAGTTAACACCCCTACCGGTTTTGGGAGGCAGTGATGATTTTCCTCATTTTACCAGAAGGGAAATAGGTTCAGTGAAGTTTTCACATCTACTCAAGGTCACGTAGGCAGTAAATGGCAGAGATGAGATTCAAATACCTATCTGTAGGATTATATACACTACCAAATGTAAAATAGATAGCTAGTGGGAAGCAGCCACATAGTACAGGGAGATCAGCTTGGTGCTTTGTGACCACCTAGAGGGGTGGGATAGGGAAGGTGGGAGGGAGATGCAAGAGGGAGGAGATATGGGGATATATGCATATGTTTAGCTGATTCACTTTGTTATACAGCAGAAACTAACACACCATTGTAAAGCAATTATACTACAAAAAAGATGTTAAAAAAAATAAAAAATAAAGCTTGAGCTCCTTGCAACCAAAAAATTACCCACAAGAACAGCAATAAAAGAGAGTATTTCTGGAGCACTTTCTACAGACTGTACATTCATGAACTAATTTAATCTTCACAGCAACCTTATGATTTATGTACAATTGTGCCCATTTCAGAGGTGTCGAAACCAAGGCTGAGAGAAGTTAAACAACTGGCCTAAGATCTCGTAGCTAATCATTTTCGGAGCTCTGAAAGGAGATACATCTGTGGGAAGCTTGCTAGGACTAAGGAGAGACTCTTACTAGCATTTGCACTGGTATTTAAGCAAAGCCTCAGCGGTTGTGGGTGGAGCGGGAGCACTGAAGAAGGCGGTGACCCGTGACACAGAGAATGGGCACTCGACCAGGGTCTGGCGCTAGGACTCCTGTGCCTGCCATGACATCACAGAGACAGTGAGGAAGGAGCAGGCCCAGAGCAGAAGGACTGAGGGGACAGCCCTAAATAAAGGAAGGAAGCAAGATACAGAGCAGAAGGATGATGGGGATGAGGAGAGACGAGGAGGAGGGCAGAAGTTATCTGAGCCCATTGCCTGGCTTGGCTCAGCACTACGGGGCAGGACACTAACTGTCAGCCAGAGAAAAGCCAGAAGTTAAGAGGCAGGGAGGTCATGCCAGGGATGCTGTTTCACTGTGAAGCCACAGTGGATCTGAGGTCTAGAATGAGACAGTTCTGGCTGGCCTGGAGGCTGTCGGACATTCAGTAGGAGCCCTGGCCTCCAGGGCTGGGCAGAGGGACTTTGAAGTCCGGGACAGCAAGCAGGGCCTGGAAGGGCCCCTCTGCTGAACTGAATCTGTGCTCAGCCAAGGAGTAGCGTGAGATGGACCAGGGCCCCCCTCGATGGTTTGTACTTCCCCCTGTGAGTGGGCACCCAGCCTGGCCGAGAGCTGGACCACAGGGTCTGGTTTCTTTCACCTGCCAGGAAGGAGGAGGAGGAGGTGAAGGAGAGCTCTGCTCCCACGTATCAATACAAACACCAGCAGAAGAGACAGCTTTGCTCTTTCCCGTGGAAAAGTGACAGCCAAAATTTAATCTTTGCCACTCCCCTCAAAGCAAGATGCGCTCACTTCTTTATTTTACCCAGAATGGCTCTCCAGCTCTCTAAATCCTGAGAAACGTTTAGAACCTCACTTTTCTCTGTCTCTCAGCTCCTGGGCAGAGGTGCACCTTCTTCTGACGGAGCCCTGCAACTCCAAGTATGATTTCTTTTAGGAGAAAACTGCCCACCATTTAGAGTAAATAAAGTTGAGAGCAGGGCTAACTGATTTCATTTCCACTTCCTAGTATAGCAACTGAAGAGGGAGCTTCTTTCATCTCCAGTTGCTCTTCTCAGAAAGTTTTTATTTAGCTTAATAGAAGAAAGCACAGTTTCTAGACCAAAAAGGAATAAGACAAGGCAAGTAAGTAAAAGACGTTTCAGCTCAGACATTTAAAAAAAAAGAAAAAAAAACTTTTTCCTCTTTCTCTTTTTCTCTCTTTGACTTGTATTTTTCACCAATAATCCACTGTAGTATAGAATATGAATAAAATTCTATACTACATACTATGTAAATTATCAATAAAATAGTTGAAGGCGTGGGGTAAAAATACAAAAAAGAAGAGGGATGGGACAAAACGAACTGAAATATGCATCCAAAGCCATTGTGGCAAACAATATATCTTATAAGAAATGTCCACAGGGGAGCTGGTATATAAATAGAATCTCAGTGTGAAATAAGGACTGTGCCTTATTTCCTGTAGAAGCTGCTGTCTCTGTGCCAGCTAGCAAAGATGCTAACAAAAGAACATGCTAAGTGACGTCCCATAGATGTCTGTCCTTCCCGTGGCATATCCTGTGTGTTATGTAAGGAGCAATGGCAGGTGTGCTCACTTTGCCCACCTACATGCTTGATTTTTTTTTTAAAGATTAAAGGACACCGTCCTACATGGAGCTGTCAGGCATCACTCAGCGTGGGTTGATATGAACCATAGTGAGCAACACCCAAGTGGGTTTAATCTGAAGGGAAAATGAAGATACCGTACTCCAGGGAAGTTTAAATAATGGCATATAAATTATTTATTTCCCAGGCTGTAATTTGAATAACCAACAGGACAAGAAAAAAGAATAAATGTTTGCGTATTGTACTTTGTGCGGTATAGGTGTCTCCACCTAATGAGTCTCCTGGATACTAGTTTGTGTCTGAATATCACCAGGGGTGATTATAGCTTGCAAAAGTACACCAGAAAAAGGCATGCCTTCCTATGTCTTAGGCTGTAATTAAAGCCACAAGCCATCAGATAGTGAAGAGGCCAGCTGCAGTCCTTGAAACCTTTAGCACCCTGGCATTAAAAATAGATTACAGCACAAAATATGTACCAAAAATAATCCCAATAAAAAAAATTGGCACATTTGATTACTATAATTGATTTTTCCTTCTAGATATGAATAAATGACCCAGGCTAAATGCCAGTTCCTTGTAAAGAATTTCATTTAAGCTTCACTGAATTGAAAAGGCTCAACCAGACTCAACATTTCCAACTTCCTAGCAAGTAGCAGAAAATCTACCTGACAGTTGCTATGGAAACACGACCAGGAAGAGTGAACCACCAGCCTATAAATCCACAGAGAAACCTTTCTTAATTGGAAGGCCTTTAACCCACGCATTTTTCTCATAGCTGCAGAGCTTATTTCTAAAGAGATTATTAAATTCCTCAATTGACTTATGAAGGATGCTTCCCACTATATTACTGTGCTTTGGATTGCTCGTTCTTTATATCTGTTTCCAAAATTACAAAGCAGACCAGGGATAATAAAAGTTAACACAGATGTTTCAATGAAAAATCCATATGATGTTCCAAAAATAACTTCAGCAACGCTGAAGAAAAAGGATTCCAATACAAGATCCAAGATGGTGTAGACAGGTTTGTTTCAAAGCCACACTGAAGTCACCAAACTTCACCACCCGCCTTCTCTGAATTCAACAGATTAATGTGAATGGGAAATCCTGACAGCATTTCCCAATGTTAAAGAGTGGTGACCAAAGCAGAAAAAAAATGAATAAATGAAGTGGTGGAATATGTTAATTTTATGCTCACTCTTGATTTTCAAAAACTCTCTTTACAACCAAAAGTAAATACCACCTAGTATGTGACTGACTAAACAAGAGGCAAATAAACACAACTCAGTGTGTCTGGGAATCTCAGTTGGACTGGGGTAATTTGGGGTGACTAGTTCATTACTTGGTTTAATTGTGTAATATGGTGGAGAATGTAGCATATATAAACCCACCCACATCCTGAGGCCACCTTCTCTCCTTCCTTCCTGCTGTGTGGAAGAAACATCCCTCCTCCCAGCCCAAGATAATCCTGCATGGATTCAGCACCCGCCCACCTCAGAGTCTCTAGGTGCCTTTTTATAGGTATCATGTCTACAAACCCACAAAATCCCCAAGCCCAAGTTCCACTTTGGAGTGCTTTCTCTCTCTCCTCTCCTTTCAGCCTGGTGTTTGAATGAATTCTAGTCTCCCCATTGCCCTACTTCCTTACTTCCTGTTCTCTCTTCAGTTCCCTGCAAGATGGCGCCCCCTCCCTGTCCCCACACTCAGTACTTATAGCCCCTGACTTATCCTCTGGAAGGGAGGACAACTCCTGCCTTCCTTAGGTGAACTTTCTCCGTGTTTCCATGATATGGTGCTCTCCTGGCTTTTTGTCCATCTTTTCAGTTGTTTATTCTCTGCCCGCTTTGTGATATTCCTCAGGATATTTCATGAACTCTCTTTCTTCCTCCACCTTCCACCTCTCTTGGGCAACCTCAAACCCTCCCATGGCTCCAATGACCATCAACACATTAATGACTCAGAAATATTTATTTTAACCTTCTTGTAAAAAAGAAGATTAAAAAAAATCTACCTCCTCAGGCTGTTGAGAACACTTGAGACAACATTTAAAACTTGTCTGACACGTTATCAGCACTCCGTGGAAACGTTAGCTACTATTAGTATGTATCTGAGACGCCTTAAAGATCGCATGTACAAAGCTGAGCTCACTGTCTTCTCCTCATAGTGTTTCTTCCCCTTGCCTCCTCCTCAGTAAATCCCTTACTCATCCTTTAAGTCCATTTTCACCAGCTCCACCCAAAGCCCCCCTTATCCTTCTTGAATTAGATGCCCCTATTATGGGCTATCAGAGCATGCTGTATTATTAATGGTTGTATCCTGATGCATTCTAATTGCATGAGAGGACAAAACTCATAGTTTTATTCACTGTTTTATCCCCAGCAAATATTTATTTGAGCTATGAATGAATGAAACTGGATCACTACATAAAACAAACCATTAACTATTGGTACTGATTCCTTCATGGTTATTTCATAAGGTCACTGACAATTTCCTTAGTTTCACCCACTCTAACCTCCTTTGATGAAAATCTAGTTACTGCCAATTAACCATATAGAGGTGTCCAGTGTTACTTTGGTTTCAAAATCACACATGATGACGTGAAATTTTCAAGAAATATATGGGAAATGGGGTCACAAAGAATGGGGAGGAAAACCTGCTGAAAGGCTAAAGGCATGATGCAGGCAGAATACATTCATTTACACAGACACAGACAGTATTTCCCCAGCATTCAGACTGCAATTCCTCTTCCCTCTGAAAAACTTACCTGGTGTCTATTATGACCATTAATTGCCTAGAGAAAAGTCATCTTTGAAATCATTTGTTTAACGATGTGGACAAAACATTTCTGTGGTTAGTGTGCTCAAGACACACTCATAGACCACAAACTTTGAGGACCCTCACACTACTGACACTGGGGAGCTCTCAGAGATTCAGGGTTTTAGTCAACCTGTTCAGGTGGCATTTAGGGAAAAGAAATGGGGCAGCAGGGGAGTCTGTGTGCAGAAACAGACACACCTGAGGTTAGTACATACACACAATTATCTCACAAACAATGAGCCGGGTCAAAGCACCATAGCTGGAAGCTATGTACCCAGGTGACCACACATGTACACAGTCACTCACGCGCTCAGGAGGCTGTCACTTTGTGGCTTACTTTCTCAACCAATGACTCTGTGTTCTGTTTCACATACTTCCAACTTACAGAATTTTGAAAGGGTCAGGGTGGGACAGCTGGACCAAACACAGTGTGTATTACTCTGATCTCCTTACCCAAGAGAAACGACTGAGATTTCTGTGATCATCCACTTGGGGAGGATGAATGCAACAGTGGAGCTTTGATGAGCAAGAGGTTTGATTCTGAATCTACCTCTATCTCTTGCTGGTCCTATGACTTTGGGAAAACTTACTGAATCTCAGCTGCCTCACTTATGAAGAAGAGAAAATAGTACCATCCGTAGAAGATTGCTGCCAATTATATAAGGTAATGTGGATAAGGTCAATAAATGTTCAGTAAAATGTAGCTAAAGAAAAGGTGACCCATGTGGCTACATGAGGTCATCTCAAGTGAACATTACTGCTAACCCTTCCGGTGCTTTGATCAAAGGGATGGGTGGATGAATTCGCTCATGTATTGTTTTACCACCTGGAATATCATTTAGGATTTGAACACTAATAGCAGTAGCTATCTCTTTAGCTCTCTTTTTGGAACACACGACTTCAGAAATATCTTTTACAACAGGTTTTCAACCTGCTCTTTAAAATTTAGAAATAGAAATTTGAGCTTGTTTATTAAAAAACATAAAATGCTGAAATAACTTTAGTGATATATCTGTACTGTGCAGGATAATTACATATTGGACACAAAAGAAATTCTTTTATATAGACAGTGGAGTCAAAAATATTTTGGGGGGTTATGGGGTGGTCTGCTTTTCTTTAAAAAGAAAAAAAAAAAGTACCGAGAGGATATGTCTAAACAAAAGTGAATTTGGAAGTCTGGCCCACTGATTTGACCCACTCATCTGTACTCCACCCACTAAGACTTCACCATGTGATACTGTGGCGCATATTTTCACATCGTTAACTAATTTAACCCTAATGATAACTTTGAAATATATTAGGCTTTTGGATATGATTTCCATTTTTATAGATGAAAAGACTAAAACTCGGAAATAATTTCCATAATTACACCAAGAATGAGGCAGAATCAAGATTCACACCCAGCTGTCTGATAACAAAGACTATTGTTTTTCTCTGACATAACCTTGTCTCATGATATAATGACATGTCACCTTCTTGGTGTCAGAGTAGTTGTATCATCCCAGGGTTCTCTATTCTTTATTCTTTCCCTTCCTCCCTATTTTTTCCATATGCATATTTCTTCTGCCTGATGTACCTTCCTTTCTACACAATATTTTGTAATTTATTTAGGGTAGTCATTTATCTGGAAAGATTTTTGAGAAGTACTATTGCTATTTTCTTTCTTTAATTAATAAAAGGAGGAAAAAATCCTCCTGTAGTGCAGGAGTGTCATCACTCCAGGACTCCCTGACATGGTCCTCTTACCTCTTCCTGCCCAAACTTAAGCATAAATCCTAAATATAAGGATGGAAACTTACACGCTTTGTTTCCACTATTTTTCAATTTTATTTTCAGGTCTACTTTGTTTAAAGGTATAAATAAATAAATAAATTAAATAATGGGCTGGAAGGCCTCAATTTTAGGAATGTGAA
Organism: Monodon monoceros; assembly: GCF_005190385.1. Taxonomy (NCBI): domain Eukaryota; kingdom Metazoa; phylum Chordata; class Mammalia; order Artiodactyla; family Monodontidae; genus Monodon; species Monodon monoceros. The sequence goes on from NW_021703778.1 coordinate 21,531,003, forward strand.
TTTGATCACAGACCCAAATTCTGGTTTATAAGCTTTACTATCCAACATTTCACAAGTAGACTTTTCTCCTAGCAGTAAATATGATTAACGTATATGAAAGGCTGTTAAAACTATTTTCTAATAGTTAACTAGATGGCTAATTCAAGGGAACAAGTGAAGAGGATTAACAAAATACCATAATACACGGGTTGGAAAATAACTTTTTGATCAAAAGAGGAGTCACGTGGCATAATTATTTGCTTTACTCAATCAAACAATCATTCATGATATACCCAAACAGAAAAATAATTCTCCCTTTTATTAAACCTCTCACTGTCATAATTTTCTTTGTGGCTTATGCTTTCCTGAAACCACCAATTTATATCTAACTTATTTCTCAAAGAGGACTTAATGAAAATGAGAGCAGATATACGGGCAGCATCATCTTTATCTGCTGTTAAAAATTATTGTGGGAAAAAAATAATCGGGGAAGGCAACTTTTATCTTGATCTCTCCCCTCCCCCTTCCCATGAAGGAGGTAAGGTCAAAACCAAGAAATAAGAAATAAGGCTATGCAGTGTTACTTCCAGAACTTAACGAATCAGACTCTTATAGTACACATGCCTCTCTCAGTTTCTTTAGACAACCTAGGGATCTGTACTAATTCTTAGGGCTCTCTTCTCCCCAGTAGTGTCCATATTAAATTCAGTCTTCTTCATTTGAGGGATGAGCTAAGGAACTAATGTTTTTTGAGAATCACAGCATTCCAGGGAAAAGGGCCATTTTTAGGGAGGAGGAACATGAAGCTTACAGATGAAGCAACTCACCTGCCGTCACAGATGTCATCCAAGTTTGAACAGTGATTCAGAGCCAGATCTTTCCACTGTACCATTCTACTTCTGTTACTTACAAATAGAATTCTTTCTTTAGATAAAAATAAATTCATGTTTTAAAATATATCTTTGGGTTCTGACTTTCAGTAATCGCAGTGGCTTGTATTGGATTAGTTCTCCTGCTGATAACAATTATCTTTAAAAAGATGTCTGAAGGTACTGGAGAGTGACCAAATCAGGTGGAAACTCGAGGGGGCTCAACTCATTACAGAAGGAAACCACAGTGGGTGAGACCAAGGTAATACAGCTTTTCCTCTGAAGGAAACCCCTAGTTCTCCCAACCATGGATGGATAAGATCAGGTAAAAAGAAACAGTATAATTAGTCAGATGTACAAGAAGATTTATTTAGTTCTAGATATTGTTTTTCTACTTTGCTTTTGCCTAAGTAATAGCAGAATTCAGGCAAATGACACGTCCTTTTATGAAGCTCCCATGGGAAAGTGCTTCTCTCCTGCACTGCGGTGTGGTGGTGAAGAATGCAAACTCAGCAGCCAAACTGTCACCAGCTGTGGGACTCTGGGCATGTTACTTAGCCTCTCTGTGTCCCAGTACCAACCTCGCAGTGGTACGTCAGTATTAAATGATTTCATAGTGAAAATTTCTTAGAATAGTGCCTAGCACATAATAAGCACTGTCATGATTTTTATTCCTCTGTGACACATCTGGAATGCCATCTGGTAGAAGATTCTACAGAATGTACTAGTCATCACTTAGTGTGTCACTGGAAGTCATATATTTAGGCAAGCCTTGGTCTCACAACATAGACCTTCACTTCTTAATGAGATCATGCTTGGTAAATATAAATGTTATAATTACTTGTCTTCATGTCTGTTTTTACTACTAACTTAGGAGCTTCTTGAAGTCAGGGACAAGTTCCTACCTTAACTAGAATAGAACTGAAATATGCTCAATAAGACCTTGGATAAACACTTTTTGAAGTTAGAGGCAGGCACTATTCATTTAATTTAAGGATAAAGTAACAATACAAGTTGTATAAGAACATAGGCTTTCATTTTATTAAATATAAAAGCCTGGAATCTAAATATCAAGACTATTATAAAGAGATGCCAACACTGAATCAGAAATTTTAAAACTATTCCTTTTCATTCCTAAGATTCTATCGTTTTACCTTCTGTTCCTTGAGCATATGCTGACTGAGCATTTACAATTAACCAAGCATTGTACTCGGCAGTGGGGAAACAGCTAATAATCACAAGGAACTTTCTAGACTGAAGATAAACAAAAGATGAACAATTAAAGTAAACAGTTCAAACTTTAATAGAGGTAATTATAGTCTGTCCTACAGGGTCAGTTCAGGTGGGAGATCACCTGAAGGAGTAAGGACCAAAATAAGCATGAGGAGCAGGCTGGTGAAATGGCCAGACTGGAGAAGGGCTTACAGGCAGGAAGGTTAGAAAATTCACTCTAATATTAGGTAATGGAAGCTATGGCTATAACCTTCTTTCTCAGAAGAAAAACTAAGATTAATGGAAAATGGAATGTCTTGTTCTAAGGTTATTATTAATGATAGAATCAGGAATAATATTCAAACTTTTAAAGTTTCATCCCTATTCTAAATAGTTGTGTATTTCCATAAGCACATGATAATTTTAGAGCTGATTTTGTGCCCTTTCTATGATTTAACTCTTCTGTATTGATTAGTCATCATAATAACAGTAACGTAAATTACAATTAATGTTCTTAATAAAAAACAACAATCTGAGGAATCCCTTCAATAGGAACTTTTTAAAGTTCTCTATTTAACCCCCATTCACTTCATAGCATTTGCTCGTTTTTCCAAAGGGAAGTAGTTGGAATGCCCAGACATCTGAATATTATAGCCTTTTCTTTTATTTCTTCTTCTGGACTAGCTCAGTGATATGAATCTTAGGGTTCCTAAGAACTCCACTCTAGGTCTGCATACAAATATGCCACACACTATTTTATAGGTGATTTTGAAATTCAAGGTTTAATTTGACTACACAATTTTTACCTTATGAGCTGGCCTTAGAATGAAACCTTCACATTTCTCTACTGCTTTATTGTTTTAAATATTAGTTCTTCTTATTATAATTACAAACTTATTTGATGCTTTTTAGCTATCTGTTTCTATTATAACATTGATTAGTTTCATTTAATACTAAAATGGGTAGAAACAGTCACAGGGTTATAGTGCTTATCCTCAGTGCCTCCCGCTGCCCCCTCCTTCCTGTGCTTAACCACGCTTTCCTGAAAATACCTCTGAAAGAACCCCTTATAAAGACCACTTTCTCTATACTGGCACACTAAGAAGGCCGCTATTGGTAGGGACGACAGTTAAATTCATCTTTCTCAGCCATAACAATCACTCCAAAAAAGAAAACACACCACCACAAAATTGGTAATAGGACAAACTCAGAGAGAATCAGACATTGCAAAACAAAAAGGATGATTTCTGTACTCCTCTACACGTCCACATGTGGAGAACCTTCCCCTCAGATGTTCATGGGCCTATTTCATCCCAACACCATTTCCTTCCCTCAAGAGATGTGAGTTTCACTACCTTACTTGTTTCTTGGAATCGACTCTGTACGATCAGGACCATCTGGGATTTTCAACGGCAGTTTGGCAGAGACTATGAACTTGCTCATTCATTCAGTACACACTGTGATGGCCTCCTAGTATACAGAACTTGAGAAGTTAAAATCTCCATTTCTAGCACTCTCCTTGCAGCTTGGGCTCCCAGGCGTGCTTTAGGTCCTGCCAATCAGACTCCCTCCTTTGAGTCCTGATGTGGAGTCAGATGAGGACAGAGGTAGGACTTTGTCATACATTTAGAGTGGACTGTGGCCGAGGCAGTGTCATCCTGGACTGAGAAGTTGTTCTGAACGTTTTCCTGATTTTACAACTGTCTCACTGTGGTAGAAGCAGTAGGATTCTGGTGACCCAGTTCCTCAGTGTGGCCTTGGGAACCATTCCTGGAAAGAGCCTAGAGTTTGCTTCTTTCTCCTCCGAACTAGTTTTAAGTGACTTAACACCATTTCTGCTCAAACTTCATTCAATAATAAATGTCTTTCTACTTGAACTATCTAAAATGGATTTTTTTCCCTTAGAAATTGAAACCTTCCTGATAAACTCTGAAAAGGGTATTAAAGTATATCCCCAAACTGAGAGTTCCTGAAGGGGCAAGGTTCTGAAAAATCTGTTTGTTTTTTAATTGTAAATTTAGCAATGCTCCTCATGCTTTTTTGACAACTGAATACTTTCATTTAGGTCTGAAGTCCCATGTGGGGTGGTGGCTCATAGGTTTGGTGAAGAGTTATATGGTCCGCGAAGAGTCAAAGCTTCTAGCAGTTCTCATCCCTGTTCCGTACAGTGAAATCATTTCACTGACATCTCTAGTCACCAACTTTGTAGGTTTAGGGGTAGAAAGGGCCTCCCTTGCCCTCAAGGCTGGTGCTGACAAAATCCCTCTTCTAACAAAGACCACCCCCTAGCTTAATATTTGAAGGGTTTCGTGCTCACACACATAGTTCAGATGTGTTACACATTAGCAGGTAAACCCATTTTTAAAAATGATTGAAGGTGTGATACATTATTTTAAAAATCTCTCCATAGTTTTCCCATACAATGTATCTCATTATTCTTTCAGTTCGGCAGTTATTCCTAAATACCCTTGATGCAGTTTTATGTCCATTCTGTCTTATCTAGAACTCATTAGTATAACCTAAGGTGATTTGGGTTGTGTATAAGTCATTTAAATTTGCATAATGAGCCCCAGTGCCTCTCTGGCATGAACGAAGAACTAAGGAAAATTTTGACAGTTTCAAGAGAGACATACAATTCATTTTTTGGGGGGAGGGGGATCCCTTTATAATCTTAAGGTTTGAAGACAATAAATATTTATTCAGAGTGTGAAGAAAGACCAAGTCAATGACCCTTGATTAGTATTGCACAAAAGCTCACTCCAGCAGGGACAAGATGTCAGCTTTGCAGTGAAAGCAAGTCTTCCTTTAATACATGATCTTTGAGAAGCCAATAAGCTACATTCCATATTGAGCTCTAAGGGAGAGCTATTTCTAGGGCAGTGTCCAGGAAAAAAGAAAGCTGATCCAAAACTGAGGGCATAAGCCCAAAGAAGAGGACATCCCCGATCAGGTAAATTTCTACTGAAATTTAGGGCTTTAATGGAATAGCTGTAATAATATGTGCTTCCCCTCACCCCCATAGCTAACATACAATGACCATACTGCCCTGCATAAATTACATTCCTCACTCTGTGCGACCTTGAACAGTCCTACGAAGTCAATGTTATTAGTGCCATCACCCTACGGATTATGAAACTGAGGCGTAGAAATATTTAGTAATTATTTGGTATAAAACAACGTGGTAGTAGAACCAGGATTACAACTTAGGCACCCTAATTCCACTTTTCTGACTAGTACTTCATACATGATACTTAAGTCCTGTGACCTAGGGTGCTCACAGAACTCTATATGGGTAATCTGGATCATTGAAGGTATACTCATTAGAATTTAGACCAACACACCAACGTGAAAGAATGGCAAACCAAGTCAGAAGTGACAACAGCAAAGAAGCTGTACAAGAAAGTATCCTAGGTGGGCCATTCCATCCAAAGGCAATGGCGGGGGGACCTTCAAGATGGCAGGTAGTAGTAAGACGTGGAGATAATCTTCCTCTCCACAAATACATCAAAAATATATCTACATGTGGAACAACTCCTACAGAACACCTACTGAATGCTGGCAGAAGACCTCAGACTTGCCAAAAGGCAAGAAACTCCCCATGTACCTGGGTAGGGGAAAAGAAAAAAGAAAAAACCGACAAACCGACACAAAAGAACAGGGACAGGACCTGCACCTCAGGGAGGGAGCTGTGAAGGAGGAAAAGTTTCCACACACTAGGAAGCCCCTTCACTGGGGGAGACAGGGGGTGGTGGGGGAAGTTTTGGAGCCATAGAGGAGAGTGCAGCAACAGGGGTGGGGAGGGCAAAGTGGAGAGATTCCCACACAGACGATCGGTGCTGACCAACACTCACCAGCCCAAGAGACTTGTTGACTCACCTGCCGGGGCGAGTGGAGGCTGGGAGCTGAGGCTCCGGCTTCTTCAGAGGTCAAATCCCAGGGAGAAGACTGGGGTTGGCTGCGTGAACACAGCCTGAAGGGGGCTAGTGCGCCACAGCTAGCCAGGAGGGAGTCCGGGAAAAAGTCTGGAACTGCCTAAGAGGCAAGAGACCATTGTTTTGGGGTGTGGGCATGAAACACTAAGGCTGCTGCTGCTGCAGCCACCAAGAATCCTGTGTGCGAGCACAGGGCACTATCCACACCTCCCCTCCCGGGAGTCTGTGCAGCCCTCCACTGCCAGGGTCCCGGGATCCAGGGACAACTTCCCCAGGAGAACACACGGCGCGCCTCAGGCTGTTGCAATGTCATGCTGGCGTCTGCCACCGCAGGCTCACCCCGCATTCTGTGCCCCTCCCTCCCTCCAGCCTGAGTGAGCCAGAGCCCCCGAATCAGCTGCTCCTTTAAACCCGTCCTGTCTGGGTGAAGAACAGACGCCCTCAGGCGACCTACACGCAGAGGTAAGGCCACATCTAAAGCTGAACCCCAAGAGCTGAGCGAACAAAGAAGAGAAAGGGAAATCTCTCCCAGCACCCTCAGGAGCAGCGGATTAAATCTCCACAGTCAACTTGATGTACCCTGCATCTGTAGAATACCTGATATTCAGGTATTCCTGAAGGAATACATCCCACAATTGAGGCGGTGGCATTTGGGAGCAACTGTAGACTTGGGGTTTGCTTTCTGCATCTAATTTGTTTCTGGGTTTACGTTTATCTTGGTTTAGTATTTAGAGCTTATTATCACTGGTAGATTTATTTATTGATTTAGTTGTTCTTTTTTTATATATATACATATTTTTTCATTTTTCTCTTTTTGTGAGTGTGTATGTGTATGCTTCTTTGTATGATGTTGTCAGTATAGCTTTGATTTTACCATTTGTCCTAGGGTTCTGTTTTTTTTTTTTTTTTAGTATACTTTTTAACACTTGTTATCATTGGAAAATTTGTTTATTGGTTTGGTTGCTCTCTTCTTTCTTCCTTTTTAAAATTTTTTTATTGTTAATAAATTTTTTCTATTTTAATAACTTTATTATTATTTTTTTCTTTCTTTTTTTTCCTCCCTTTTCTTCTGAGCTGTGTGGCCAACAGGGTCTTGGTGCTCCAGCCAGGTGTCAGGCCTGAGCCTCTTAGGTGGGAGAGCTGAGTTCTGTACATTGGTCCACCAGAGATCTCCTGGCCCCACATAATATCAAATGGCGAAAGCTCTCCCAGAGATCTCCATCTCAACACTAAGATGGGGCTCCATTCAACGACCAGCAAGCTACAGTGATGGACACCCCATGCCAAACAACTGGCAAGACAGGAACACAAACCCACCCCATTAGCAGAGAGACTGCCTAAAATCATAAGTTCACAGACACCACAAAACAAACCACCGGATGTGGTCCTGCCCACCAGAAAGATAAGATCCAGCCTCATTCGCCAAAACACAGGCACCAGTCCCATCCAGCAGGAATCCTACACAACCCACTTAACCAACCTTACCCACTGGGGGCAGACACCAAAAACAATGGGAATTACAAACCTGCAGCCTGCGAAAAGGAGACCCCAAATGCAGAACATTAAACGAAATGAGAAGACAGAGAAATACACACCAGATAAAGGAGCAAGGTAAAAACCCACCAGACCAAACAAATGAAGAGGAAATAGGCAGTCTACCTGAAAAAGAATTCAGAGTAATGATAGTAAAGATGATCCAAAATCTTGGAAATAGAATAGAGAAAATACAAGAAACATTTAACAAGGACCTAGAAGACTAAAGAGCAAACAATGATGAACAACACATTAATAAAATTTAAAATTCCCTAGAAGGAATCAATAGCATAATAACTGAGGCAGAAGAACGGATAAGCGACCTGGAAGATAAAATAGTGAAAATAACTACCATAGAGCAAAATAAACAGAAAAGAATGAAAAGAATTGAGGGCAGTCTCAGAGAGCTCAGGGACAACACTAAATGCAACAACTTTCGAATTATAGGGGTCCCAGGAGGACAAGAGAAAAATAAAGGGAGTGAAAAATGTTTGAAGAGGTTATAGTATGGGAAAGAAAATAGTCAATCAAGTCTAGGAAGTACAGAGAGTACCATACAGGATAAAGCCAAAGAGAAACACACAAAGACACATCAATCAAACAATCAACAATTAAATACAAAGAAAAAATATTAAAAGCAGCAAGGGAAAAGCAACAAATAACATACAAGGGAATCCCCATAAGGTTAACAGCTGATTTCTCAGCAGAAACTCTGCAAGCCAGAAGGGTGTGGCAGGACATATTTAAAGTGATGAAAAGGAAAACCCTACAACCAAGATGACTCTACCCAGCAAGGATCTCTTTAAGATTCGACGGAGAAATTAAAACCTTTACAGACAAGCAAAAGCTAAGAGAATTCAGCACCACCAAACCAGTATTACAGCAAATCCTAAAGGAACTTCTGTATCACGGAAACACAAAAGAAGGAAAAGACCTACAATAACAAACCTAAAACAATTAAGAAAACGGTAATAGGAATATACATATCAATAATTACCTTAAATGTAAATGGATTAAATGCTCCAACCAAAAGACAAAGACTGTCTGAATGGATAGAAAAACAAGACCCGTATATATGCTGTCTTCAAGAGGCCCACTTCAGACCTAGGGACACATACAGACTGAAAGTGAGGGGATGAAAACAGATATTCCATGCAAATGGAAATCAAAACAAAGCTGGAGTAGCAATTGTCATATCAGACAAAATAGACTTTAAAATAAAGACTATTACAAAAGACAAAGAAGGACACTACATAATGATCAAGGGATCAATCCAAGAGGAAGATATAACAATTGTAAATATTTATGCACCCATCACAGGAGTACCTCAATACATAAGACAAATGCTAACAGCCATAAAAGGGGAAATCAACAATAACACAATAATAGTAGGGGACTATAACACCCCACTTTCAACAATGGATGGATCATCCAAATTGAAAGTAACTAAGGAAACACAAGCTTTAAATGACACATTAAACAAGATGGACTTAAATGATATTTGTAGGACATTCCATCCAAAAACAACAGAATACATTTTCTTCTCAAGTGCTCATGGAACATTCTCCAGGATAGACCATTTCTTGGGTCACAAATCAAGCCTTGGTAAATTTAAGAAAACTGAAATCATATCAAGTGTCTTTTCTGACCACAATGCTAAGAGATTAGATATCAATTACAGGAAGAACTGTAAAAAATACAAACACATGGAGGCTAAACAATACACTACTAAATAACCAAGAGATCACTGAAGAAATCCAACAGGAAACCAAAAACTACCTAGAAAAAAATGACAATGAAAACACAATGACCCAAAACCTATGGGATGCAGCAAAAGCAGTTCTAAAAGGGAAGCTTATGGCAATACAATTCTACCAAAAGAAACAAGAAAAATCTCAAATAAACAACCTAACCTTACACCTAAAGCAATTAGAGAAAGAAGAACAAAAAAACCCCAAAGTTAGCAGAAGGAAAGAAATCATAAAGATCAGATCAGAAATAAATGAAAAAGAAATGAAGGAAATGATAGCCAAGATCAATAAAACTTAAAGCTGGTTGTTTGAGAAGATAAACAAAATGGATAAACGACTAGCCAGACTCATCAAGAAAGAAAGAGAGAAGATTCTAATAAACAGAATTAGAAATGAGAAGGAAAAGTACAAAGACATTGCAGAAATACAAAGGATCATAAGAGATTACTACAAGAAACTATATGCCAATAAACTGGACAACCTGGAAGAAATGGACAAATTCTTAGAAAAGCCCAACCATCTGAGACTGAACCAGGAAGAAACAGAAAATATAAACAGACTGATAACAAGCACTGAAATTGAAACTGTGATTAAAAATCTTCCAACGAACAGAAAGTCAACCAGATGGCTTCACAGGCGAATTCTATCAAACATTTAGAGAAGAGCTAACACCTATCCTTCTCAAACTCTTCCAAAATATAGCAGAGGGAGGAACACTCCCAAACTCATTCTGAGGCCACCATCACCCTGATACCAAAAGAAGACAAAGATGTCACAAAGAAAGAAAACTACAGGACAATATCACTGATGAACATAGATGCAAAAATCCTCAACAAAATACTAGCAAACAGAATCCAGCAGCACATTGAAAGGATCATACAACATGATCACGTGGGGTTTATCCCAGCAATGCAAGGATTCTTCAATGTATGCAAATCAAACAATGTGATAAACCATACTAACAAATTGAAGAATAAAAACCATATGATCATCTCAACAGAAACAGAAAAAGCTTTCAACAAAATTCAACATCAATTTATGATAAAAACCCTCCAGAAAGTGGGCATAGAGGGAATTTACCTCAACATAATAAAGACCATATACTACAAACCCACAGCAAACATCATTCTCAATGGTGAAAAACTGAAAGCATTTCCTCTAAGATCAGGAACAAGACAAGGTTTCCCACTCTCACCGCTATTATTCAACATAGTTTTGGAAGTTTTAGCCACAGTAATCAGAGAAGAAAAAGAAGTAAAAGGAATCCAAATTGGAAAAGAAGAAGTAAAACTGTCACTGTTTGCAGATGACATGATACTACACATAGAGAATCCTAAAGACTCTACCAGAAAACTACTAGAGCTAATCAATGAATTTGGTAAAGTAGCAGGAGACAAAATTAATGCACAGAATTCTATTGCATTCCTATACACTAATGATGCACAATTTGAAAGAGAAATTAAGCAAACACTCCCATTTACCACTGCAACAAAAAGAATAATACCTAGGAATAAACCTAAGGAGACAAAAGACCTGTATGCAGAAAAGTATAAGACACTGATGAAAGAAATTAAAGATGATACAAACAGATGGAGAGATATACCATGTTCTTGGATTGGAATAATCAACATCATGAAAATGACTATACTACCCAAAGCAATCTACAGATTCACTGCAATCCCCATCAAACAACCAATGGCATTTTTCACAGAAATAGAACAAAAAATTGCACTATTTGTATGGAAACACAAAAGACCCCGAATAGACAAAGCAATCTTAAGAAAGAAAAATGGAACTGGAGGAATCAGGTTCCCTGACTTCAGACTATACTACAAAGCTACAGTAATCAAGACAGTATGGCACTGGCACAAAAACAGAAATATACATCAATGGAACAGGATAGAAAGCCCAGAGAATAACCCACACATATATGGTCACCTTATCTTTTTAAAGGAGGCAAGAATATACAATGGAGAAAAGACAGCCTCTTCAATAGTGGTGCTGGGAAAACTGGACAGCTACATGTAAAAGGATGAAAGTAGAACACTCCCTAATGCCATACGCAAAAATAAACTCAAAATGGATTAAAGACCTAAATGTAAGGCCAGACACTCTAAAACTCTTAGAGGAAAACATAGGCAAAACACTCTATGACATAAATCACAGCAAGATCCTTTTTAACCCACCTGCTAGAGAAATGGAAATAAAAACAAAAATAAACAAATGGTACGTAATGAAACTTAAAAGCTTTTGCACAGCAAAGGAAACCATAAACAAGATGAAAAGACAACCCTTAGAATGGGAGAAAATATTTGCAATGAAGCAACTGACAAAGGATTAATCTCCAAAATATACAAGCAGCTCATGCAGCTCAATATCAGAAAGCAAACAACCCAATCCAAAAATGGGCCAAAGACCTAAATAGACATTTCTCCGAAGAAGATATACAGATTCCCAACAAACACATGAAAGGATGTTCAACATCACTCATCATTAGAGAAATGCAAGTCAAAACTACAATGAGGTATCACCTCACACAGGTTAGAATGGCATCACCAAAACCTCTACAAACAATAAATGCTGGAGAGGGTGTTGAGAAAAGGGAATCCTCTTGCACTGTTGGTGGGAATGTAAATTGATACAGCCACTCTGGAGAACAGTATGGAGGTTCCTTAAAAAACTAAAAATAGAACTACCCTATGACCCAGCAATCCCACTACCGGGCATATACCCTGTGAAAACCATAATTCAAAGAGCGTCATGTACCACAATGTCCACTGCAGCTCTATTCACAATAGTGAGGACATGGCAGCAACCTATGTTTCCATCAACAGATGAATGCATAAAGAAGATGTGGCACATATATACAATGCAATATTACTCAGCCATAAAAAGAAATGAAATTGAGTTATTTGTAGTGAGGTGGATGGACCTAGAGACTATCATACAGAGTGAAGTAAGTCCGAAAGAGAAAAACAAATACCGTATACTAACACATATACATGGAATCTAAAAAAAGAAAAAAAAAAAAAAAGGTTCTGAAGAACATAGGGGCAGGATCGAAATAAAGACGCAGACATAGAGAACGGACTTGAGGACACGGTGGGGGAAGGGTAAGCTGGGACAAAGTGAGAGAGTGGCATGGACATATATACACTACCAAATGTAAAACAGATAGCTAGTGGGAAGCAGCTGCATAGCACAGGGAGATCAGCTCGGTGCTTTTGTGTCCCACTAGAGGGGTGGGATAGGGAGGGTGGGAGGGAGACTCAACAGGGAGGGGATACTTGGATATATGTATACATATAGCTTATTCACTTTGTTATACAGCAGAAACTAACACACCATTGTAAAGCAATTATACTCCAATAAAGGTGTTAAAAAAAAAAGGCAATGGCATACACGTGTGATCTGGTCTGATAGATTCTCTATTCATGATTAATCTAACGACTCCTTAGGAGATGTTGAAAAACTATTTTAGAACAAATTAATTGTTATTTAGTTTTTTTTTCTTTTGATTACGCTTCCCTCTAATATATATGGTCACATTGCTTTCAAGTGAAGTCTGCTAAAACTAGTGAGGGTATATTTCCAAGCTTCTGACTGTGAGTTTCATTCAAACGTAATGTAAAAGGCTCTCACCTGAGGTAATAACTTTCTGCTACTGATACGTGTTCATTAAGTGTTACATTAAAAGGATGATGGATGTCATGATTCCCTGATTGGAATATAGCATGATGCAGTAGAAAGACTACAATTTTTAAAATTAGGCAATCCTATGTTTAAATGTTTTCTCCATCATGTACCAGCTTTTTGAACTCTGGTAAATCACTAAAAGTCTCTGAACTTCAATTTCCTCAACTTTAAAATATTGAGAAAAAAATACTACCAAAGAGTTTGATAAGATGATTAGAGATAATGTATTAAGGTCTATTTTTCTGCCAGTAAAGCAACACCCTAAAGATGTGCTCAGGAAAGGGTCAGCTAACATTGGGAGACTAATTTTTGCATTATCTCCTTGCTTAAAAGGTCAGTAGGAAAGGCTGGAGATGGGAGGCAATTTCTCTCTTCCACCCCCAAAATGTAGCTATGTTTTGTTTTTTGAGTGATGCGATCTTTGCCTTCAAAGAATACCAAATTGTGGCTGGTTGGCCCAAAACAGACTGGGAGTTACTCAAAAGGCAGTCTCCATCCAAACTTCTGTTTTGGGGGAAAAGTCTAAATTGTAAGATGCAGATGTGGGCCAACCTTAGGAAGAGAGAATTTGGAGAACATCCCCTGCATGGCACGATTCTGTCAGTCCTGGCATAGCAGGGACTATGAGCGTCCCCAGGAGATGGCAAGACTTAGGCATGGATGAAGCACAGAGGCTCCAAGAGCCGTGAGTTTCTGCAGTACAGCCTGAGGGGTGGGGCTTACTCAGAGCCCGAGTCTGGCAGACAATTGGAGCAGGTGCCTTGTGTAGTAACAGTGGGGATGGGGAACACTGTAGATGCAGAACCTGGCTCTGCCCTGGCCATATAACCCCAGAATTCTTGCTTCATAAAAAGGAAAGAATGCAGGCAACTTGATAATGACAGAGATTGCATTTTTTTCTTAGCTGGGAGAGTGGAGTCTCCAAGCAGATTAAATTTGGTAGAGGGGAAAACAAAACAAAAAGAAAAAGAAAAGGAATATTACATTCTTCAACTTGTGTATTGTAAAATAACGTTTGTAACTATTACACTACCCTCTGCATAGTATCTATGATTTTTAAAAGACATAGGCTATTAAAAAAATTCTTAACCTTGAGTACTCATTCTCTTTTAGTATTGAAATATACCATGCCCTCCCCACCCATAAAAGGAATGAGTAAAGAATTTATTTAAAAAGATTAAGAGGGAGAGAAGAGATAAAGAACTGAATATGAATATTTTAGATAAGCTTTCAGTCAATAGGAATGAAGGCTTCAACTCCTAGGTATTAGGGCGGGCAGAGCAGTAGGAAAGAAGAAAGAAATAACAGTCAAGTACCTACTACGTGCCTGGTAGTCTGCTATATGTTAAGGGTCATAGATATTATGACCTTCACTTTTATAGCCGTGGTGAGTCTCATAGGATTTAAAAAAGTTTTCTATATTCATACAGTTCATAAGCAGCAAAGATGAGATTTATGGCAGCACCTTCTCCTACAAACTATTGTTCTTTCTGTCATTCCTAGTTGTCTCTGTAAATTGTCTAGTGCTCCCGGGGTGGTGGTGAGGGGAAATTATGAGGCAAGCCTGAGATACTTCAAGTGAGCTTATCAAAATTGTATGTCACCTCCCTTTTAGCAGGGAAACTCTAATTTTAAATGGGCTGAGGGAATTTTTCAAAACTTACACATTTTTAGCTATGAGACGAAATTTTTAGGGACAAGAAACATGAGTGACTGGAGCCAGGGATCACCCTAAAAAAGCATCTGAGGGCTTGACAGCAGCCCTATGCCCTGGGGCAGGTTGTCTTGGGAAACAGTCAGGCCGAGGTTTGGATTTTCCATCTCTCAGCTCACCTGCTCATGCTGTTCACACTTGTGACCGAGGGAAGCCCCCTCCTCCCCTAGAAAAAGGCTTTAATTTGTTGGGGCAAGGATAAATTACAAGAGGACAATCCAGCTGTTGTAAATTACACATATTCCCTCTATGTTGCCTCTCACTGAGTAGATGTGGGAACAGGAAGTCCTATTATCTTTCTCGATCAGAGTTTCTTTTATTTTCTTGGAAATAGAATCTGTGCCAAATCAACCACCAGACATGCCCTTCTCAGCAAGGAAATTTAACCAAAGAGCACCTGGAAACTGGGCATCTCACCAGTGCAGCAGGAAACAGAGGCCACATTTGTCATAAAGATTTCTTTTTTTTGATAACATTTCACACATTAAGAAAAAAGCAGAACAAATGCAAATTTGAAAAATGCTGGCAAAATAATTATAGTCATTCTTGAAATACCCAGAGAGGCTGGGTGAGAATTCAGAATGCTTACGTGTGAGGAAGCAAAGTGGCATGGCTAATTTTAGGGCAGAAAGTCTCTTTTCCTTGTCCTATCCCCTAACCTCAGTAAGCAATGTTTTCAGCAAGTGCAAACAATACATAAGCAGATGAAATAAATAAAATGAGATGAAGTGGATGGTTTGGATTTTGGCGGGCAGCAATATACCCGTTCTACATTTTTAACAATTTTGTGCTAAGGCCAGGGTGTAAACCAAAGAATAGCAAGATACTTCAAGCATGAGAATTGGTACTTCTGTAAAGAGAGAAGGATGACTGAGTGTCTAGAAATGGCATCCAAAAAGGCTTACGTCACTTCCATTTTCATTCAGTGTATTTTCTTCCTCACAATCATTAAGAAGCTAAAGAATATTTCTTGGCATAAAGTATTTTCCTTTGTTTGAGACGTGTCCATCTTTTTCTATCTTTCTGCTTTTTTCTGTTTCCACAAAAAATTGGATCTCAGGGGCATTGAGTTGTAAATAATTTTTCAAGTCTTAATATGGTATCATCGTCAGTCTATTTTCTGTTTGATTTTACTCCCCTCTCCTTTTTTTCCAATTCCTTTCATTCCCCTCCTCAAAAGTATCATTTTAATGTTTTACATGTATCATATATATGTACATATAAACATATATTGTAACCATATAAAACATGTTATATAAATATATAACATATAAATGTTTTAAACATGTATATATAAGTATCTATATATGTCTATCTATCTATACGAATCTCCTTCAAAATATGGAGTTTTGGGGGGTATATATGTATGCACTTTTAGTTTACATAAGCAGAGTAAGTGTTATGTATCTCACTCTTTTTTTCTTACTCTTTTCAGTCAACATCGTGGTTTTTTTTTTGTTTTTTTTAAACCCCACATTTGTTTATTTATTTATTTATTTTGGCTGTGTTGGGTCTTCGTTTCTGTGCGAGGGCTTTCTCTAGCTGTGGCAAGCAGGGGCCACTCTTCATCGCAGTGTGTGGGCCTCTCACTATCGCGGCCTCTCTTGTTGCAGAGCACAGGCTCCAGACGCGCAGGCTCAGTAGTTGTGGCTCACGGGCCTAGTTGTTCAGTGGCATGTGGTATCTTCCCAGACCAGGGCTCGAACCCGTGTCCCTTGCACTGGCAGGCAGATTCTCAACCACTGCGCCACCAGGGAAGCCCAACATCGTGTTTTTAAAAAAAAATTGTCCATGTGTCTCAGCCTGGGTTCTCCTGAAGGAGAACCTGAGAGAAAATGTTCTGTGCAGATGGTTTATTTGAGAATGATCCCAGAGTGCTGATGTCAGGGATGTAAAGAGTGAATGAAGAAAGAAAGTCCAATACATAAACCTGTTATATGGTCGCCTCCGCTGACCCTATGATGTGCCCGTGATCCCTTAGAACCTTCTTAGAAATTGTATGAAATGCATCTCAGAATTTTCTGCCCAGGGGATCAAAGAGGAAGCATGTGTTTATCCACTGGCTTTTGTCTTTCACTGGCCAACTGGGGTCTCACAGGCACTAATTTCTCTATACTTTTCAGTTGACCTTGGAGTATTCCTGCAGGCACCCCATACCACAGCTTCAGAGAAGCCCCAAGGAAGGACAGTGCTTTGTTGTATGGATCAAGGTCAGGAACCATCAGTTTGCATCCGGGCAAATCTCTTTGAAGTGCAAAAGTGGTTGCCATGGCAGTGACCTGGAGCTCTTCTTGGTGAGACCTACAAAATAGGGAGGAATCCCCCAGAGGTGTCTGATACACCAGGCTACTGAATGGACATCTGTTACTATTTGGACCACTTTCTATTTCATTGTTGGCATATACCACATTTATGGAATCTCCTTATTTTACCTGTAACCCTCTAAGGCCACGACTGGAGTGAACATCCTCACACATAATAATGACCCTAGACTTAGGCACAGGGACTTCTATCCTGGGTGCCAGGCTTTAGGCAGTGCTGTGCTTTGGAGAGCCTTTCTTGAAGTGTTCTAAGTACCTCTATGGTGCCTGGGACAGGCCAGGCTGGCAGTGCCATTTGGGTGGTGCCCTGAGCCTGGACAGTGAGCATGTGGGGTTGAGCAGTTGCCCTATGGAGCTCCATTACTCATGTTGATAGGTCTACCCAAATCCTGTGGCCCAGGTTCCATGAGATTGGGTTGCCAGAATGATGTTGACACACTAATTTTTGAAGATTCTCTAAGGTGACGGAGGTGATGGTGCCCATCCTTTATCTTCTCTGCCATACCCAGCTCTCCCCTCCCCCATTTGTGGCATCCAGATGGGTCACTCTACTTCCTCCACAGGCTCTGCATGGAAGCCAGTCCTGCATGGTTGGCTGGACCCATCTCCTCCAAGAGCTTTGGAAATCTAAACTCTTGGTTTACAATTCTAACAAGCCCTTCCTATCTACATCTTCTCTTGCCTGCAACTAATTTGATGGCATCATGCTCTCTGGTCTTAAGCAGTGACAGATGAAGGCTGAACATTCCTTGAGAAAATGGTACCGGTATAAAATCCCAAAAGTGAAATTTAACATGAAAAGAGAACAAATTATCATTCATACTGTCCTGCATAATCTGGATAAGACTTGCATTTGCGGTCATTATCAATGAAGTAGAATAATAATGTTTGAGATAGTCTTTGGAATTCAGTATTCATGGAGAGCAGAATGAATGATGTAATGTCATGAGTAATTATGTATCCAGCATTAAATAATTAAAATTGTATAACTGCAGAGACAAGAAGGTATTTTTGGTTAAAGTTCCAAATAGCCATGGAATTGTGAGTAACAACTATATTATCTCTTTTTCTGTGGTAGGAGATAAGAAATTGGCCAGAAACAGCATGTTGGACAATAAAGAACATGAAGAGAATACTGTTGGATCTGACCAAGAAGAGATGGTACTTGGACACCATGAAGAGTATTCACATGCACTAATTAGACAATAAACAAATATTTCAACACCCCTTCTCTACCCATTATTCTAAATATCAATTAACCACTATACCTCACATGGGTTCCTTAATTTTTAAAATATATTTTTCTCCTCAAATTATATATACAGATCAGGGTTCTGCCAAAAATATTTGTATGAGTCCCCCATACACTAAGAGTAGTCCTGTTTGTACATGTTTCTGATTTTCTCTGGTGCCTCCTTAGGAGAGGGATTGCTAAATTGTAGCATATGCATACACCTGATGGTTTTCTAGAACGGCCACATCATTCTAAACTCCTGTCAGCTATGCTTGTGGTTCTACAACATCTTCACCATTATTTATCACCTGCTTTTTATATTTTTACTAGGATAAGTGGTTTAAAATGATAGCTCATTGTTCTAAATTGTGATTTGTTGATTACTACTACAGTAAAACATCTCTTTTAATAATTCTAGGCCATTTGGCATAGGATGTAAACTCTCTTTTCTTCTTCTGCTACATTCTCCCAATAGGAAGTAGCCTCACCCACAACCATTGATCTGATCACCATCATGATTCAGGATTTAACCAACTCTATACCTCCAGATCTTTCTTTTGGGTTCTACACTCAAGTAGCTTACTGACTGCTTAACATTTTCATCTACATAGCTCACAGGAACTTAAACTCAAAAAAGCCAAAACAGAACTAATGATCATTCCTCTCCAAACCTATTTCTGCAGGTTCCCCGTTTGGTAATCCAATCATCACCTACGTAGTGATTCAAGCCAGAGACTGGTATATTCACATTTAATCAATAGTAAAGTCCTGTTGAGTATATTGCTTAAATATCTTTTGAAGCAGCATGGCTTCTCCATTTCCACTTTTCTGACCTATTCTAAGAAACCATCAACCTTCCTCTCCCATATTATGTCAGAAGTTTACTGAATGGTCTTTCTACCTCCAGTCCTGCTCCCTGCCAAACCATTTTCCATTCTAGCCAGCGTGACCTGTTAAAAGTGAAAATCTATTCATTTAACCTCTCTGTCTAAAATCCTTGAATAGCCTCCTTCCATATCATTTATAACAAAGTCCCATGGACTCAATGAATCCTGTAAGACCATGGGTTTTTCTGGGTCAGCCTCATCTCATGCTACTCTTTTCCTCACCTCCTGCACTCCAGCTTGCAAACACAATGTTCCTCCTTAGAATCTAGGTAAATACTCTTAGCTCTACCTTGAGTGACTTCCTCCCTATGATGGATTAAATATGCCATATTTTTCTTCTCCTTCCTCCCTTTTAGAGGCAGAATTGAAACTGTGCTAGCATATAAATACTTTGAACAATCTGAGGTAGCTCTGGGTCTAAACCTTAAAACCTGGTTACTTTTACTTTTTTGTGGTTTTTGTGAGTCTTGAGTTGCCATCTAAGAAGTTAGACTTTATGGAGAGAGCATACGGAAAGGCCACATAAAGAATCAAGACTCTGCAACTCCATGGAAAGAGAGAGAAACCCAGCCATCCTAGTGGACGCCAGCCTTCAAAACATCCACTACTTAAGTGACAGACAGCTTAGATATTCCAGCCTTATAGAGACCATTACTGGAGTACCAACTGACATCACATGGAGTGGAAGAATTACCCACCTGAGCAGTCAGTCACACAATCATGAAAGATACTTTTGTTAAAAAATAATTACTTCTGTGAAACTACCAAGTGTTGAAGTGGTTTGTTAGGCAGCAAATA
The DNA here is from genome assembly GCF_005190385.1 of Monodon monoceros. Classification (NCBI taxonomy): domain Eukaryota; kingdom Metazoa; phylum Chordata; class Mammalia; order Artiodactyla; family Monodontidae; genus Monodon; species Monodon monoceros. The sequence continues at coordinate 21,550,929 of NW_021703778.1, forward strand.
GAGTTGCCTTGTCAGAAGCAAGGAGTATTATGACAATGCTTAAGGTATTCTGTAAATGCACAGATAGTGATTTTGGCAGAAGCATTTCCAGCAGGTAAGGCAAATCCATTTCTAGAGTAAGTGACTATTCCAGTGAGAGTAAACAACTTCCTCTTTCATGATGGAAGTGGTCAAGAATAACCTTCCTGCCTTAAGTGGCTGGCTGGTGACCAGCAGGTACCATAACAGACATATGCTGGCTAAAGAAGATCCTGTGAGTTGATCAATGTCTTCCCTATAAAAATGTATTAACTGAATCTACATTTCTGCTGTAAAATGAGAAATATAAACACCCTTAGAACATGGCATTTTAGAAGTATAAGTGAAATCTAGTAGATTGTTCTAAAGCCTGAACATCTCATTTAAATAAGCAAACATTTAACCTCCACATTAGACATTTAAACAGGGCCCCAATAAATCAATTTCCTCATTTGTTTTGTGTGTCATTAAAGTATTCAGCTATAATCTGGCATACATACTTTTGGGATGCCTGGTTACAGAGAATTCTGAACTGTTAAATAAATAAGAGGGTCAACTTATATTCTAAATTCAGCCTTTCAGAATTCTTTTATTTTCAGAGTTTTGCTTGAGCAGGAAATTCTTTTACCCCCTTTCATATGGAAATTATTTCCACAATATGCACCATCAATATTCATCAAGTATCACACCAATTAACAAACCATGAATAATCCGTAACAAAAATTTAATGCATGAAAACCCACAAACATCTAGGTGGCTGTTAATAAGGCTATGTTTGAGGTAATCACATACAAATTTAATTTTAAATATACTTCCCTTAAGGAAGGGGTATCAGTGTTAATTTAAGAATTTAATTTGTATGTTGTTTTAATAAAATGTCTTTCAAGGAATGTGGAAAAACATCATGCCAGGAACTTTGCTTATCAACCCAACATTGAATTTTCTTTTATGGAATGGAAATAAACTATTCCCTTTATGTAACTTTATATAACTCCTTTGTGAAGTTAACATAACCCTATAGTATCTTAGTATGAGACAAGTAACACAAATTCTTTGAATATATGCTTCATAAAATGATTAATTTTGAGATTAGTAGTAAAAGGGCATTTTATTTTCAGTTTTAAGGAATATTAAAGTACAGTCAAGTCACTTTGAGATTGATCATTTCTAGAAGTGAGGTTACACTGATTTTCAAATTTATATACAGTCTAATCAGCTTTCCAAACTTAGTGTTTCAAACTGGCAACTATTAATACAGATAATTTTTGTCTTTTCTTGTCTGAACTTGATGACATAGGAAGAAGGAATGGCAACATCTCCTAAACAATGAGAATACCCAGGTCCAGATTTACATAACTTTCCAAACAACTAGTGAAATTTCTGAATGCAAAGCTAGGACTAGATTATGTTTCCTTATCCTTACTATTTTTCTTTACCCTCTCATTAAAAGAATAAAGTAAAGCCAATAAAAGCGGAGGAGATGAAATTATGAAGATACAAGCAAAAGTTAATTACGTTGAAAATAAAGATATAACAGAAAGGATCAACATGAAAGCTAATTTTTACAGACTAATAAAGTAGGTAAATCTTTGGCATGACAAACCAAGGATAAACAACAACACAGATAAAGTATATTAGAAATGTAAAGGAGGATTAATTATAGCTAGTATTGATGACAGAAGTTTTAAATATTGCAAGAGAAAATTAAAAAAAAATCCTCATGACAAATTTGAAAATAAACAAAAATTGCCATTTCCTAGAAAATATAATTTACCAAAGCATACTGAAGACACAGAAAACCTGAAGAGATGTCTCATGATTAAAGATGGTCAACCTGTAGATAATAATTTACCCTTCAAAAACAAACAAAAAAATCAATGAAAACAGTACAGGTCCATATGACTTTTTAGACATCTTCTACCAAATACTGAAGGGAGAGATAATTCCAATATTGTGTAAATTCCCAAGAGTAGGGGAAAAAGGGGGGAGACCACGACTTCAACTCATTTTATATAGCTAGTTAACTTAGCAAAATAAGGTATGTATGAAGAAAGAAAATGACATTCCAGTAATATCATTCATGAACACAGATAAAAAAATCCCAAGTAATTACTGGCAAGCCAAATCCTGCAATGTATATTTGGAAATATCAATTAGCTATTTTTTAATCTTTTCAGAGATTCTTTGTCTTTTCCCTAGAGCATTAAGTCCATTTGCATTTATTTGACTTCTGATTTATTTCTACCATTGTATTAAATAGTTCCTACTTGTCCTGATTTCCCGCCCCTTTTTCGTTCTTCCTTTCTTGTGTTCTGACTGAATATTTTTTCTTTTCTATGGTTTTCTATTTACTTATCCCTTTATTTTTCTTTTCCTTCTCACCTTTTCTTTCTTGTTCTCTTACTGATTATGTCAATTTTCTTCTTTGATTTCCCTTCCTTTATGTATCTGGAAGTCGGAGGCTATGATTTTCTACAAATTTTTAGCATAGTCTAAATTATATAGGTATCTTTACTCCCCTCCCAACTAGTTCAAGGACTTTAGAAAGCTGTAGCTCCAATCGACCCCCCTTGTAATTTACATAATGTTGTGATCTGGTATTTTAGTTATCTCCTGTCTTTTTAAATATTTTTCTTTCAAAGATTTACTGTTTGATATAGTCAATGTTTATTTTGAAATCTCTAAACATTTTTCAACATCTTTGTTCAACATTCTTTTTTACTTTAGACTTTCCACCTGAAATCATTTTCTTTGCGCCTAAGGTGTTTCCTGTATGATTCCCTTTACTGAAGCTGAAGGTCTGTTGATAGTAAATACCTCTCAGTTTTTGTTGAAATTTGTTTCACTCTCATAATAGAAAGATATAGGCAGACCTTGGAGATATTGCGGGTTTGGTTCCACAGCACCTCAATAAAGCAAATATCACAATAAAGCAAATCCTTCCTGCCTGGATTTTGTTTGGATTCTATGATTTCAAGATTGGTGAATTTCATCATTTCTAGGCAAATTCTTAGCTACTATATTTTAGAAATTGCTTTGTCCCCCTTCTCTTTTAAATTTTCTCTGGCACACTGATCATATATTATTTTTTAAATTCTGACTTTTTGTGTTTTAACTTTTCTTACTTTTCCATCTCTTTGTTTTCCTAGATTTTTTTTTTAGCCATTACTCCTTTTGGGTTATATCCTTCAGCTTACTAATTCTTTTGTCATATATGTTTATCAGGAATTTAATCCAGCCACTGAGATTTTACATTTTATTCTTTTATTCCTCAGAGTTTCATTTGCTGCTTTTAAAGTAGCTTCATAATCTTCTATAGATTCTATTTTTTCAGTCATATTTCCAGCTTTTCTGTTATATTTTTATATGTATAAATGTAGTTATAACTACATATACCTTTAGTTTTTCAAAATATTTTGTTTCTGAATGGTTGTTGAAATTTCTGGATATATTCTGTATATCATTTATTTTTCTCTTACACTTTATGTTTCTAGGAAATGGGCTACATTCTAGGAAAATTATGTGATATTCTAGTTCATTGATTGGTTTTATTACTGTTTCTTCTCAACAATTCAATTCAACTGAGATTTTTATTTTGTAAACATGTATAAATTTCCACATTTCACACAAATCTCAGAAGGATATCAGGTAAACTTATTGTGGGGTATTCAGTTTGCAGTAAAAGCATGATTTTCTTGGGTGTCATTTTGTTACCCCTCTTTAATGGTATTTGTTTTCTGACTCTTGGTTACCATGTTGTATTTCCCTGTGAGATCCGCCTCACCAAGTTTAGCTGAGGTTGGTTCTGACTTCAAGAGATTGCATCTGATAAGCCTGATAGAAAGCCTGCCTTGGACGTGCAGCTCCTTCTCCCTCCTTGGAGTCTGCAGTGACCTGGGCACTGCTTTAGCTCTGCACCTGAGTCACAGCCAGTGCCTGGTCCTCTGTGGACTCATTGCCCCCTGCTCAGTCTAAATGGGTGGAGGCTGAATAAATCGATGGCTTATTGTCAGACTACAATTCCCCTTAAATTTCAACATGGTCCCTCCTGCTTCTGCTCCAGGTAACTTTGAGCTTCCCTGAAACTTCTCCTAAGCTCTTCCTCTTCCTGCATGAGTTTGGATTTTTATTTTCTTCACTCTTGCTTCTCTGTGATTCTGATATCACTCCATTTCTAGTTCTTAGGAATTCCTCAGAAATCGTCTTCCACCAAGGTCTTTCCTTGTTTTCCACTGTACTTATGACTTTATTTTCTTAAACATAATTTATTACCTGACATTTCACAGAGATTTTGGTGGGAAGAGAAATTAGGTACTAGGGTTCACTTTACCATTTTTTCTAATCTCATCTTTTGACTTTTTTTTTTTAATTTCTAATCTCTCATTTGTTTAAATAAAATTATCACTTTAATGACTCCATAGCATTTGATATGTTGCTGCATTGTGGTTTATTTAAACATTCCCTACCATTTGACACCTCAACTGTTTTACTAATGTAAATACTACTAGAATGGATATACATAGAGAGATATACATTTTTACATATCCATAATTTACTTCCACAGAAACATGCTGGAAATGGAATTACTACCTAATATCCTTAAAAAAAAATTGAGAGGGTTGTTTCTACAGTGGCCAGTGGATGTCAAATTTAAAGTTTAAGATAATGCTGTGGGGTTTTGCTCAGTCTCCTGTAAAGAGATGCAGGAGCCTCAATTTTGGGTGCTTTTGCTGTCAGCCTATCTGTAATGCTGATTAGGAACAGATGACTGATTTCACCATGCTAAGCCTAACTAAGTTTCACACTAAGAAGAAAAAGTAACACTTCTGCCAGCTGTTTCAAAAACAGCTTATGTGCTATATATAAGTAAAGACTGAAAGGAGATGTCATCACTTCTATTTTTATACTTGATTCTACTAATGCTATTTCTGCATCTATAGTTAGCAGAATATGTAACTAGAATATGTATAATCTATCAATGCATGTAAATATATATGTATGTATGTTTGTATATTATGGACTGAATGCTGCTGTCTCCCCGAAATGCATACGTTGAAGCCCTAACCTCCGATGTGGTGGTATTTGGAGATAAGGCCTTTGGGAGGTGATTAGATTTAGATAAGGTCAAAAGGGAGGGACACTCAAGATGGGATTAGTGCTCCTATGAAAAGAGAAACCAGAGAGCTTGCTCACACTCTCTTCCCACCATGTATATAGATTGTATATATAGATCAGAGTGAGAAGGTTGCTCTCTACCAGCCAGGAAGAGAGCTCTCATTAGATCTCAACTATGCTTGGACTTCCAGACTTCAGAGATGTGAGACATAAATTTCTGTGTTTAAGCCACTCAATCTATGGTATTCTTTAAAGCAGCCTGAGTTAAGACAGATTTTGATGCTGAGGAGTGGGGTGCTGCTGTAATGAATACCAAAACATGTGGAATTGAATAATGAACAGAGGCTGGGAGAATTTTGAGTTGCATACTAGGAATATGGATGTTAAGGGCGAGGACTCAGATGCAAGTGAGAACCATGTTATTGGAACATGGAGGAAAAATGATCCTTGTTATAAGGTGGCAAAGAACTTGACCAAACTGTGTTCTAATCTTTTATGGATGAAATTAGATATTTAGCTAAGATTTGTATGCAAAGTATTGCAAGTATGGCTTCATTCCTCCTGATCACTTACAGTAAAATGTGAAAGGAGAGAGATGAATTGAAGAAGGAATTCTTAAGCAAAAAGGAACCAGAACTTGAAGATATCGAAATTTTCAGCTTCTCCATATTGCAAAAAAAAAAAAAATGAGAAAGCTGGTTCTAAAGAGAATACTAAGGGTGTGGTTGAAAATGATTTGATAGGGCTTCCCTGATGGCACAGTGGTTGAGAGTCCACCTGCCGATGCAGGGGACACGGGTTCGTGCCCTGGTCCGGGAAGATCCCACATGCCGCGGAGTGGCTAGGCCCGTGAGCCATGGCCGCTGAGCCTGGCGTCTGGAGCCTGTGCTCTGCAACGGGAGAGGCCACAACAGTGAGAGGCCCGCGTACCTCAAAAAAAAAGAAAAAAAGAAAAAAAGAAAAAAAGAAAATGATTTGATAAAGAGATCATGGTGTGACTCATGAATTTAATAAGCGAAGAATAGAGATGGGGTTATACCAGCAGAGACACTGCCAGTTTGAACTAAAGTGAGGAAGAAGGTGGGACAGGATGAAGGAAGGCAATCAGACTTTGTGGAGTTTGCAAGGTGGGATTGTAGGGCTATTCAGCTGTGAATGTTAGCTCTCCCTCAAGAAGGGAAGAAGGATCCCAAAGGTGATTGAGAAATCATGTGGGTTACCACTCCCACCAGAAGCACAGAGTTCACAGGCCCGGGGGTCAGCGGGGAGGGTCAAGTCTGCTGCCGCCACCTTGATTTCAGGTGTGTAGACAGAAACACATGAGCCGAGCCCTGGGGGTGATGCTGCTGCCCCACTGGACCTGGAAAGCAAAGAGGATTATTCTCCAGCCCTAAGACCTAGTGGAATTTGCCTTCCTGCATTTTGGACTTGCTTGGGACCCCTCACCTCTCCCTTCTTTCCTATTTCTCTGTTTTGGAATGGGAATATCTACCCTATCATGGCCCCTTGTATTTTGGAAGCACATAACTTGTTTGCTTTCACAAGTTCACAGCCAGAGAGAAATTTAACCTCAGGATGAATTGCACCTCATGTCTCCCCTGTATCTGATTTTAGATGATATCTAGATGAGACTTTGACTTTAGATGGATACTAGAATGAGCTAAGACTTTTGGGGCTGTTTGTTGGGATAGAATGAATGTATTTTGTGTATGAGAAGATACAAATTTTGGAAGGCCAGGGGCAGAGTGTTATGGACTGAATGCTTGTGTCCCCCCCGACCCCCAAATGCCTGTGTTCAAGACCTAACCCTTAGTATGATGGCATTTGGAGATGGGGTCTTTGGGAGGTAATAGGGTTAGATGAGGTCATAAGGGTGAGACCCTCTTGATGGGATTACTGCATCTATAAGATGAGATACTAGAGAGATTTATTTCCTGTTCCTACGAAGAGGCCATTTGAGCCCACAGGAAGAGGGCAGCCACCTACGGCGAGCCAAGAGAAGGCCTTGGAACAAAACATACCTCATGGCACCTTGATCTTGGACTTGCAAGCCTCCAGGCCTGTGGGAAATAAATTTCTGTTGTTTAAGCCACCTAGTCAGTGGTATTTTGTTGTGGCAGCCCAAGCAGACTAATATAGTATATGCGTGCACACACACACACACAGAGACATACTTTTTTCTTTGACCCAAAATGGAAAGGTTCACAGATGCAACCTGATAAATTTTAATCCAAACATTGAACTTTACAAGCCAAAGGTTCTTTCCTTCAGATCTCTAAGAAATCTTTGAAAAAATGGTCTGTTTCTTCTTGATTCAGATCCTGGGCATTGGTAGCTCCAGTATTCCAAGGTTGCTACCAAATAATTTGGCCTGCATGTGACTATTCATATTATTAAATCCTTCCTGCCTTCATATGGGGCCCTTAGTAATAACTTTACATTTCTTTGGTTCTATTTTCCGTTAGTATTATGAGAAGTTTCAGAATTTTGGTGATGTAATGGCCTATTTTTTATCCTTGTCCCATGAGAATATTATCATTTGTTAAAAGATTTTTGGCTTACGTGGAAGATTTCCACACCTGCATCCAGCCCTTCTCCACTATTTTCAGAAAGTTTTTTATTTAACAGAAACAAACTGATGAATAGGTCTGTAAATATAATGATATCTCCAATCATTGTGCAGTATGTGTTACATTATACTCGGATTAGGGGAAGAAAACCACAGCACTATCCCAACAGGAAGATTTTCTTAGACGAAATCACAAGTAAAGAAGAAATGCAGCTTACAATGGGGCAGAAGATTAAGTATGGAATATATTTAGAATCCAGTTCTCAGCTGGACTCCTGCATCTGTAATGTACTAGCTATGTAACTTTGAATGAGATTCCTAACTTTCCTGACTTTAATTTTGTGATCTTAAAATGGGAATAATAAGACCATTCCTTAGGGTCATAAGGCAGATAAATACACTTTATGTGAAGTCCCTAGGTGGACTCATGGCCCTTTGCTGGTCCCAAATGGCAAATTGTGCAGTGTTATTATTATTGTCATTACTCCTGTTACTACTGTCACTATTGTTTCCATCTCTACCTCCAGCCCTGGCAAAATATGGACCAATTTTTATATCTACTGCTTACGTGCTCTGAGGGTCATTAATTGCACAGGGTTTTCAGTCATATAGAATTGGGCTACTTTCTTAGTTCTTTCATATTCTGACCATGTGATTACGAAAAAACTGCTCATCCTCTCTGCATCTCAGTTTCTTCATCTGTGAAAAAGAGAACAACAGCATCTCCTTGTACATCACTGTGAGGATTGAATACAATAATGTCTGTATGTATATGTATATGAAGCACTAACAATTGTGTCTCCAAAGTAAAGGCTTTCAGTAAACTATAGTTTGTACTAGAAATGCTTAATATTATTAATTTTATGATAAATCCAAAACGAAAAGAAAACAAGCAAGAATTTCTGGCAAAAGCCATTTAACTTCTCCTGCTTTGTCCTATACCCGTCTGTAGCACAAGATTCTCTCTCTTATACCCAAGCCCCAAATTATTTTCTTTGTTTGCTGCATAAGGGAGAGATGTTACAGGGAGGAAATCAAGCAAATAATGCAACTAGACAAGGCTGTTAAAATGCACACCCCTAAACACATTTTTAAAAGAGATACTAAATAACCCATTGTCCCCAAAGAAAAGAAAAGCAAACAGATAAGATCACAACATACGCCATGAAAAAAGTCCCAAAGTGAAAAGGTAGTTATATAAAGAGCTAGTGAACAATATAAGTACTATAAATACATACAAAATTTCATCATTTGCTGTCTCACTGTTAGATGTACTCTCTCAGATTGTTCTCACGCATCTGTTCAAGACAAAGCCGCTGAGCCTCTTAAATTACAGCTCATAAAAACACACACTTTGGGTTGCAATTTTTAAAGTATTCAAATTTTATTTAAAGACAGTTTTATGTTCCTGGATATGGAAGGCGATAACATATTTCCCATAATCAAACCACTCTTAAACATTAAAGATTTTACTGAATGTTAATTAAACCCAGAAAATATGTTGTAAAAAATTAAAATTCCAGACTCATTTGAACCACAGATATTTTAAAAGATAAAGAGGGTCTAGCAGGTGATAGTGAAAAATTAACTAGTGGGGATTTTTATTTTTGGTTTATTTTTTTATTTGCAACATCTTATTTGTAAGGACTCGGTATTGATGAATTTATCCAAGATGAGATTTCAACTCTAAGACTAGATTAGATAAGTATTGCCTGGACCATCATATCTTATATCATGAGATATTAAAAACTGTTCCTTTATAATTCTAGAGAATACTTGAGTAGTAATACTTATATACAGCAAATCTGTTCTGCATTTTTCTTCATATAATCCTACCTCAAAGTTTTACATGATATTTTCCATTTTTAATAAAGCAATTCCATTATTTTGTGTATGTTATTTTTATATACTTTAAAAATATTTAAGGGAGAAGACTGGTTCTGACTTTTGTTCGGAAACCTGGTTGACAGAATAAAACTATTTGGAAATAGTAGACCACATATTATATTTTCTTCAGTAATCTATGTAAAAGTGGCATTGGTGAGGATCATAAGTCACAAATAATGAACTCCTTAGTACTGTTTGCAAGGGAACTCTCTGTTGCTTGCAACAGACCACCATAAGGAAGTTGAGTCTACAAACACAATCCTACATTTTTCAATTTTTCAGGAAGAAACAAGAAATACATTAACTTTTTTTCTCCCTAAGGATTGGAAAGAAAACAGAGATGGGATATAGGAGATTGCTACTAGAAGCAGAAAAGCAGTCTTAAACATCCCTTGTCAAATGTGAATGGAGAATAACTCCAGAGATAATTAGAAATGCCAAGGATGAAAATTAATGTCCTTTTTCCAGTAAAATGCACTGTTTATATGCACTGTTTATAATCTACTGAAACCTTATATTGGCCATACATAGAAAGAACCTGATGGATTAAGACAAAGGGCACAGCCAGAAAGCTCAGAGCCTCAGGGAACATTGTGAGGAAGTCTCTGATGATCCCAGAGGATGGTCACAAGAGCACAAGTTGCATTGGCCTAAACACCCTTTTTCCAGTGATGTACTTGTGATTTTGTTCTTAAAATAACAGCATATTTTTAATGAATGAATTATAATCAGTATATAAGAAACTGATTTATATGCTATATTGAGCTTTCTCTGATATTCACATTAGTCAAAGAATTTAGATTGAGCCTCTTCAGAGCTGATGTCCTATTGTTTGGTGGCAAAACTCGGAAGTTTAGGCCAAGTGTCCAAAATAAAAATTGCTTTTGAAACCCAACATACTGAGATGGGTAACTTCTGGGTAGAGAACACTAGCATTTACTTCATTACTTTACAAACCAACACTGTTTTATTTGTACTGTCAACAGAACCTGCCTGGCGAAGTAGGAGCCCACTCTGCCCCCGGAGGTGCTATGGACCTTGGTTGCCTGGGGCCCATGGGAGAGATGGGTCCATGCAGTGAGAACAGCTCTGGCCACCACTGGTACCTGGGTGGTCAGAGGCAGCATCTGGAGGGTCAGCAGGGGGCATGGGAGTCCCCGGGGAGCTGGGTCTTGGCTCCCCCTGGCTCATCTGCAGGAGGCCAGTGAAGGCGATCAGCTCAGGCCCTCTGAGCCAGGCGGTGGAGCAACCAGAGGATGGAGTGGGGAGGACCCAGGGGGACATAATTGGGGTTGGGAGCAGCAGCTTGAGAGAGCCCATCACCTGCTGAGGGCCCTGAGACAGGTGCAGGGGAACACGCTGCCCACAGGGCAGCAGAGGGTCAGAAAGAAAGACATCTTCAGAGCATATCGCTGGGAACCCTGCATCCCTGGGCACCTGCTCTCCACTATGATGTCCTGCTAGATGGGCCTGAGGTCTCTGCCTCACGCTGCTGCCTCGTACAGAGGCCAGAATGAGGGACGGCACAAGGTCTGGCCTGAGAAGGAGGTGCCTGACCCACAGCTGGGCCCCCGCACCAGACGAGGTCCCGCTTAAGCCTCATAGTTGGGGTCCCAGGGAGGTAGCAGGGTCATCCTTGACGGGGCCACCTCCCAGGTCATCTGGGGATAGGGGGGAACTGGGGTTCCCGGGGACCACTTGGCAGCGAGGCCTGGGGGCAACCGAGGCAGCAGCTGCTCTTTCTGGATCCAGGAAGGCCTTTGGTATCAGGGCTGAGGATTGTCCGGTGGGGATGTTCTTGGCTCCCCCAGGGATTCCTCTCCAGAGTCCCTGGCCTGGCCGGGGTCGCTGACCGCCGAGGGGCCTTGTTCCTCGGGCGCCTGCTCTTCACCCGGGCCGTGCTGCCGGGGGGCCCAGGGCAACATGCGGTGTCCGGGGGGAGGGCTAGGCAGGGCCCCACACTGCCCACCTCGCCCGCCTGGCCCCTCCCAGCTTCCACTTGGGCCCAGCCTCCCTCAGTGGCCCATGCTGCCCTGCACGTCCCTGCAAGCCCAGGTTGCGGCCCACCTTGCAGGGTACTTCATTACTTTAATTATCCCCAAAACCTACAATGTCCACAATGGGGACTTTTTTTTTTAAGGCACAGCCCCAAATGTTGCTGGAAATAATATGCCTATTAAACAGAAGACTTTGGAAAGCAAGGGACTGTTTCAAAAGACTGTTATGATGGGAATTCTGCCACTGGTACCCTGGACTATGCTAACTACTTTTTATTGCATTGGGGAAATGGTAGAATGAAAATGAACACCTCCAGGCAGAGTTAAGAGAATCGGGGGAAGGGAATTTTATGATTATCATAAATTAATCTCTTTTAGCTCCAAGTTATGATTCAAGTTGATTTCTCATCCTTATCAAATTTCTTATGTGCATATTAGGGGCTGATAAGAAAAGGATGGAGCCCTGAGAACTGGAATGAAGGCAATTCAGATGAATCTGGGTACCCCGACCTTACAAATCCCTGTAAGCCTCCCCAACAGCAGATCCTGCTCCCCCTTCCCTTTCTGAGGAAGGAGCTTCTCCCAGCACGAGGACAGTGTAATGACCTTACATTGCAGGGGAAAGCTTATTTCCAAATGATCCACCCTTGCTATCCCTCATGGCCTGCAGAACCATGCTGGAGTCAAATCCAACCTCATCAAGGGAAATGATTACCAAGTCTGACCTGGAAGGAGCCAATTCACACACTGAAAAAACTGCAAAATGTGGTAAGTTTATATCAGCAGAAATTAATATATACATGTGCAGAAATGGAATCTAAGTGTAATTGCCCGGGGTGGAAGAAAATAATATTGGAATGGCCAAACGTATCAACATGGGTGCACTTATCAGGCATTCTGGATTCCCTATGTTAGCTTGAGCAACTGGGAAAGACCCTCACAATTTGCTTACACAGTTGACTAAAACCTGGATATCATATTGGTTTACATTAAATCAAGCTGAAGTGTGCAATGTCCTTCTTATAATGTAGAGGAATAAATTTAATGATTTAGGGAAATGGAATGATGGAGTAGATGTCTAATGTGTGACTTGCTCACCCATCTCCTGGGGGGTGTTCAGAGGACACGTTTCACAAAATCACGGAGGAATATTTGGTGAGGGAAGCAGCAACCTCCGTGGAAAGCTCTGCAGACACCCTCTGTAGGAGGGGATGATGGCAGGTCCTCTTGGGGCAGCACCCTGCTACCCTGTCACAAGTGTGTACACAAGTGTAAAATCCTCCTCCTTTCCTTCCTCAAAGGGACGGGGGGCCCTTAGCTTGGATAACTGTGCATTTCAGAAGGGGAAGTAGGAATACTTGGGGTTACTGGACCCTGACTCTGAGCTGCACTAAACCGAGGAAGTCTATCAGTCAAGGTGGGGACTTTTGAGGGTTGGTGGTAAAGAGGCTTCTGGCCTGACTCTGTTTCTTGATGTATCCAGTGGGTCCACAAATTTATCTGGAGTTTATTCCCCATTTTTAAATATGCAGTTAAAAATGATAACACGTGCCTGGTGGCATAATCCCTCATTGGTTTCCAGACCCACCCATCCTTTTTCTAAAACTGTTGGCCAATGTATGTATCTGTATTCACAATCACCTTTCTTCCTCCTTCAAAAGGAAAGCATACCTTTCACCCATTCCAAATCTAATTATAACACCCTTAGCTGGGTTATAAAATTTCCAGGGCAGTCAAAAAGTTATAAGTATTGGTTTGGGGAGAAGTCTTTCTAGTCCTGTAGGTCTTCCTCTCTTTTCCCATCTTATACATATTCTGATGGGGGTGAATCTGAGCTCCTGATAAATAAATAAATAAATAAATCTGATAAATATTCTGAATTTGGAACAACCAAAGCAGTAGAGTATAATGATACTGATTTTTTTTCTAAATATAATTAGCATGTTCTCATGAACTACATTTTGTCAATCTTTTCACTTTGGATAAAACCAACCAACAAATTTTTGTGTGACTTTCTTTCAAACTGGGTGTGCATGATTCAATAAATAGTTAAAACATAGTTAACAAGTTTTGTCACAAAATATTTGTTAATAATTCATCATACTCTTCTATAATATTTATTATGTCCTATCTTTTAGAATACATAATACCATATTTGAAAAATTTAAATATGCATGAGAACATACATAGATTTTCAGAATTCCAATAACGACTATGCAAGCAAAACCTTTGGTATTTCAGATCCTACCATGGGGTGTCATTATGTTGAAGGCTGAAATGCAAACAGGAATGGGCAGCAAGTACTGAACATCCATGCACCAATTTGGAAACTGTGCATTCAGTTATTTTGGTGCATCACTGGCACTTATATCCAATGCCAATGATGTGTTAAAATTCTAAGTTGTTTTTTTATTTGCCCTTTTCACCTCCTAATTATAAATGAGATGATTCAGACTGCATGGAAGGCACTGAGATGGGGAAAGTGAGGGGGAGGAAAGGGCAAGAAAGTGCTGGCAGTGAAAGCCATTTCTACATGTCAGTTTTAATGTGGATGTAAGCGTCTAAATGACAGAGTGCCCAGTAGCTTGACGGGACACTTTTTCAGCTTCCTCCAAAGCTTGAGGAAAGAGCAAAGGTTAGTTAGAGGATTACGAGGTGGTGACGCCCATTCAAGTTTTTCTGACATAATCTGAGTTTAAATCAAAAGGGCATAAACAAAAAATAAACAGGCTTTCTTAGAATATCAGAGCTCTCATTATCAACTGAAGCTGGAACAAAGTATTTTCAGGATCAATAACACAAGACATTGTATTCCTTCAGATAGTGCACATAATGTGTTATCCCCCTCATGGGAGTATGACACGCAAGGGGCCTTCTGTCCCTGACTGGCGCCCACCTATACATAGCCGCCGGCCTGACCAGTCACTGGCCCTCACTACACTGTGCACACCCAGAGTGTGTGGCCAGAGGAGAGCAAAACAACGTCTAAGGTCCCCACAGCAGACTGCAAGCCCTGATCATGCCCTGCCTTCTTGACATTGGCCAGTGCCGCAGCACCTACCTGTAGAGAGGCCTTCCGGCTCTGTACCTGCAAGCCCCAGCCCAACTCTCATCACCACCTTCCCTTGCAGTGTGCGTGCAAATGGGAGAGAATGCAGCCACAGGAGAGCACAGCACACCCAGGACCCCTGCAGCTGCTTCAGGTCCAGATCAGGCCCTGCCTTCAGTCACTGGCTCACACCACCGTACCTGGCTATAGCTACCCCCTCCAGCTATGGAAATCCATGTCCCCCAGCCCCAGCCCTGTCAATGGTCACCACTGCAGTATGCATACCGGAGGGTAGAGTGTGAAGCCAAGGGAAAGCATGCTGACACCCATGTCTTTAGCAGATGCCACTAAGCCCATAGTTGGCCCTGGCCCCTGCTACCTATTCTGAACCCCATTACTATGAGTGTGTCTACAAGTGACCTCCCCTACTACATAGGCACTTGCAGCTGGGCCCTGCAACCAAGTGTGTGCACACCACTGGCTCCAGCCACCACTGATGCCTGCCCTGGTCCTTAGTTACTAGTCCTTGAGGCACCATTTAGGAGACCAATAGCAATTGCAGCCACTGCAGAACCCCCGTACTGCTTGCCAAGGACCACG
This sequence comes from Monodon monoceros, assembly GCF_005190385.1. Lineage (NCBI taxonomy): Eukaryota > Metazoa > Chordata > Mammalia > Artiodactyla > Monodontidae > Monodon > Monodon monoceros. The sequence goes on from NW_021703778.1 coordinate 21,566,164, forward strand.
CAATTGTTGATACTGTGAACCTTAGTGGCTGAGCCAAAGAGACATCATACTTCCTTGGAGCCAGTGCTCCCACACACTCCTGCACCTGGCGCTCTGAGCCACTAGATCCACGGTTATAGCACAGTCCATTGTGCCTCCATCGGCAGGTGACAGGCTTCCCTTACTTAAATCAGCCCATGAAGTCTTTAAGAGGTGACTGTTTCTTCACATGTACAGACAGCTACACAAGGCTACAGGGATCACAAAGTATCAGAGAAACAAAATGCCATGAAAGTAATATAGTGGACCTCCAGTAACTGGCTCCAAAGAAAAGGAGATCCAGAAATTTCACAACAAATAATTCAAAATAATTGTTCTACAGACTCTTAGAGAGCTAAAAGAGAGCACAGATAAACAATTTCACAATATGGAGAAAACAACACAAGAACAAAATGAAAACCTCAACAACAACAAAAACAGAAAACAGAACCAAACAGAAATTTTGGAATGAAGGATACAATGACTGAACTGAAGAATTCAATAGAGTTCTCATGAAACTTGAACAAGTAGAAGTGGAAATCAGTGAGCTAGAATCTTGAAGACAGATCAATTAAGATTATACAATTAGAACAACAACAAAAAAAAATTGAGAAGGAATAAATAAAGCCTACGATAGATACGGAATACCATCAAAGGAAACAGCGTACACATTACTGGAGCCCCAAAAGGGGAAGACAGGGAGAAAGGAGTAAAAAGCTTATTTAACCAAATAATGGCTGAGAACTTTCCAGCCATGAAGAGAGATTTGGACATCCAAATTCAAGCTAATAGGTCACTTCAAAATTTCAACCCAAAATGTTCTTCTCCAAGACACATAAAAATAAAAATTGTCTAAAACCAAATACAAAGAGAGAATTTAAAAAGCAGCAAGAGAAGAAAAATTTCTCTCATAAAATGGAACCCCCATAAGGCTATCACCAGATGTCTCAGCAAAGACCTTACAGTACAAGAGAGAATGGGCTGATACATTTGAAGTGTTAGAAGAAAGAAACTGCCAATCAAGATTAATTTACCCAGCAAAATTCACCTTCAGAGTTGAAGAGTGAAATGAAGACCTTCACTAACAAAGAAAAGCTGAGGGAATTCATCATCATTAAACCTGCATTATAAAGACTGCGAAAAGGAGTTTTCAAGCTGAAGCAAACGGATATTAATTAGTTACATCAAAACATATAAAAATATATAACACACTGGTAAAAGTAAGCATATTGTCAGATTCAGAATACCCTAATACTGTAAAATGGTGATGTCCTACTATTTAACTCTAAAATGAAGGTTAAAGGGCAAAAGTATTAAAAATACCAATAAGTTCAATGATTTGTTAATTGGATACACAATAAAACATGTAAATGGTGTTATCAAAAATGTGAAAGTGGGCAGTAAAAGGGTAGAAATTTTGTATGTGATACAATTTAAATTGTTAGCAGGGTAATTATACCACTACATCTATAAGATGTTTTATATAAACCTCATGGGAACCACAAAGTCTATAAAAGATAAACAAGAGGTAAAGAGAAGAGAATCAAAGCATACCACAATGGAACATCATGAATTTACAAAGAAAAAGGGAAGAAAGGAAGAAAAAAATAAAGCTACAAACAGCCAGGAAATAATAAGGTGTCATCAGTAAGTCCTTACATATCAATAATTACTATAAATATTAATAAGTTGATTTCTCCAATAAAAAGGCACTGAGTGGCTGGATAGATTAAAAAAACAAAAAAGACCCAGCTATATGCTGCATATGAGACATTCACCTCAGCACTAAAAACACACATAGATTCAAAGTGAAGAGATGGCAAAAGATACTCCACGCAAGTGGAAACCAAAAGAGAGCAGGGACACCTATACTAATATCAGTAAAAATAGACTTCACCTCAAAAGTGGTAATAAGAAACAAAGATGGTCCTTATACAATGATAAGGGGTCAAGAATATATAACAACCATAAATATATATGAACCCAACATCAGAGCATCTGAATATATTAAGCAAATAGTAACAGATCTGATGAGAGAAACAGACAACAGTACAATAATTCAGATCTACAAATAAAAGGATTATATAGATTAGTACAAGTGATAATCCAGTCCCTGTTACTCCATCTTGGCTGCAAGTGGAAATTGAATCTTTGTCTTTTGAAAGTGGACTTGATATTTAAAAACAGCCCAAAAAGAGTGCCCTGAAGACTATTAGAAAATGGAGGACTTTGGACATTTTGGCCCCTCATCTCCGCACGGGATGGATTTTATAAAGAAAAAGAAGTATTTTCTGAAGGAAAATTAGATTTCTGAACTAGTAATGGAGGGCAGTAGTATGAAGTTCTTGATTAAAAATAAGTGAAAACTATCTATGGATAATCCCATGTCTTCATGTATAAGGGCTTTTAAAAATCTATATGAACAATATAGTTTTCTAAAAATTTATTTATTTTTGGCTGCGCTGAGTCTTCGTTTGCTGCGTGCGGGCTTTCTCTAGTTGCAGCAAGTGGGGGCTACACTTCGTTGTGGTGTGCAGGCTTCTCATTGCAGTGGCTTCTCTTGTTGTAGAGCACAGGCTCTGGGCGTGCAGGCTTCAGTAGTTGTGGTACGTGGGCTCAGTCGTTGTGGTGCATGGGCTTACTTGCTCTGTGGCATGTGGGATCTTCCAGGACCAGGGCTCGAACCCATGTCCCCTGCATTGACAGGCAGATTCTTAACCACTGTGCCACCAGGGAAGCCCCTTTTTTAAAAGATGTTTTTAAAAATATTTTATTATGATTGGTTCTCCTGTCAATTTGGAAAGATGAACTTGGCTCTCATTCCCGTCACCAATTTGGAAGTCCTGAGGCAGAGCTGAGCGACAAGCAGGTTAAGTGATTAACCGATTAACTGATCTGTGAGGAGCAGCATTGGGAGGGCAGAGGGTGAAGTACCCCTCTTTCATGAGATAGTACCCCTCATTCATCTACATGAGATAGATCATTTAGACAGAAAATAAACAAGGAAACATCAGACTTGAATCATACTTCAGACCAAATCAACCTAACAGACATATACAGAACATTTCATCCAACAACAGCAGAATACACATTCTTCTCAAGTTCATAAGGAACATTCTGCAGGACAGATCACATGACAGGTCATGAAACAAGTATCAACAAATTTTAAAAGATTGAGATTACATCAAATATATCTTTTCTGACCACAGTGGTATGAAAGTAGAAATAACAGAAGAAAAGCTGGAAAATTCACTAATATGTGGGATTAAACAACATCTCCTGAACAACCAATGGATCAAAGAATAAATCAAAAAGGAAACCAAGAAATATCTTGAAACAACTGACAATGGAAGCATAACATATCAAAATCTATGGGATGCTGCAAAAGCAGTTCTAAGAGAATAGTTTATAGTGATAAATACCTACATTAAGAAACAAGAACAATCTCAAATCAACAATCTCATTTTATACCACAAGAAACTAGAAAAAGAAGGACTAAGCCCAAAGTTATCAGAAGGCAGAAAATAACAACAATCAGAACAGAAAGAAATGAAATAGAGACCAAAAAATCAATAGAAATGAACAATGAAACTGAGCTATTTTTTGAAAAGATAAACAAAATGAACAAACCTTTAGCTAAACTAACTCAGAAAAAGAAAGGATTCAAATAAATAAAATCAGAAATGAAAGAGAAAAAATATAACTGATACCTCAGAAATGAAGGATCATGAGACTACTAAGAACAAATTACACACCAACAAACTGGAAAATCTAGATGAAATGAATAAATTCCTAGAAATATACAACCTATCAAGAATGAATCATGAAGAAAGAAAATCTGAACAGGCTAATATGAAGTAAGAGGATTGAACCTGTAATCAAAAACCTCCCAAGATAGAAAAGTACCAGACAAGATGGTCTCACTGCTGAATTCTGTGAAACATTTAAAGAAGAATTAATGCCACTCCTTCTCAAAACTTTCCAAAAATTGAAGAGAGAATAGTTTATAGCAATAAATACCTACATTAAGAAACAAGAACTAATTTATGAGGCCAGCATTACCCTGATACCAAAGCCATATAAGGATACTACAAGAAATGAATAATACAGAACAATATCGCTGATATAGATAGCAAAATTCTCAACAAAATATTAGCAAACCAAATTCAACAGCACATTAGCAAGATCACTCACCATGATCAAGTGGGATTTATCACTGGGATGCAAGGATGGCTCAGTATCTGCAAATCAAACAATGTGATACACAGTATCATCAGGATAGAAGATAAAAATCATACAACTGGGCTTCCCTGGTGGCGCAGTGGTTGAGAGTCTGTCTGCCGATGCAGGGGACACGGGCTCGTGCCCCGGTCCGGGAAGATCCCACATGCCGCGGAGCGGCTGGGCCCGTGAGCCATGGCCACTGAGCCTGCGCGTCCGGAGCCTGTGCTCCGCAACGGGAGAGGCCACAACAGTGAGAGGCCCGCGTACGGAAAAAAAAAAAAAAAATCATACAATTATCTCAATAGACATAGAAAAAACATTTGACATAGTTAAAAATCCTTTTATGATAAAAATTCTTCACAAATTGGATATAGAAGGTACTGCAACACAATAAAGGCTATATATGAAAAACCCACAGCCAACACTATAATCAATGGTGAAAGTTTGAAAGGTTTTCCTCTAAGATGAGGAACAAGACAAGGGTGTCCACTCTCACAATTCCTATTCAACATAGGACTGTAAATCCTAGCCAGAGCAATCAGGAAAGAAAAACAAATAAAAGGCATCCAAAATAGGAAAGGGAGAACTAAAAATGTTTTTGTGTACAGATAATATTGTGTACTATACAGAAAATCCTAAAAACTCCACCAAAAAACTGCTAGAATCATCAACAAATTCAGTAACACTGCGGGATACAAAATACAGTTGCATTTCTATACACTACAACAAAACATCTGAAAAAGACATAAAGAAAACAATCTCATTCACAATAGCATCAAAAACAATAAAACAGAAATAAATCTAACCAAGGAGGTGAAAGATGTGTACACAGACAACTACAAGACTTTGATGAAAGAAACTGAGGAAAATATAAATAAATGGAAAGATATCCAGGGTCCATGAATTGGAGGAATTAATATTGGTAAAATGCCTATATCACCCAAAGACATCTGTAGAGTCTATGCAATCTCCATCAAAACTCCAATGGCATTTTTCACAGAAATAGAAAAAAAAAATTCTAAAATTTGTATGGAGCCACAAAAGACCCTAAATAACGAAAGTAATCTTGAGAAAGAAGAACAAAGCTGGAGGCATCACAGTTTCTGTTTCAAACTATACCACAAGGCTATAATAATCAAAATAGTATGATACTGAAATAAAAATTGACCAATAGAGCAATGGAATAGATTAAGAGCCCAGACAAAAACCCCAGGATATATGGCCAACTAATATTTTATAAGGGAACCAAGAACACTCAATGAACAAAAAACAGTCTCTTCAACAAATGATGCTGGGAAAAATACATATTTGTATACAAAAGAATAAAGCTAGACCCTTATCTTACACCACTCACAATAATGAACTCAAAATGGATAAAAGACCTAAATGTAAGACCGGAAACCATCAAACTCGCTGGAGAAAATATAGGGAAAAAGCTCCCTGACACTGGTCTCAGCTGCTATTACCTGGATACAATACCTAAAGCACAAACAATAAAAGCAAAAATAAATAAGTGTACATCAAACTAAAAAGCTGCTGCACAGCAAAAGAAACAATAAACAAAATGAATAGGTAGCCCACAGAACAGGAGAAAATATCTGCAATTTATTTATCTGATACAGGGTTAATATTCCAAATAACTCATACAACGCAATAGTAGAAAAACTAACAACCTGATTAAAAAATGGGCAAAAGACCTGAATAGACATGTTCACAAAGAAGACATAAAGATGGCCAACAGGTACATGAAAAGATGTTCAACTCCACTAGTCATCAGGGAAATACAAATCAAAACCGCAATGAGATATTACCTCACACCAGTCAGAATAGCTATCATGAAAAATACAAGTGATGACAAGTGTTGGTGAGGGTGTAGAGAAAAGCGAACCCTCGTGCACTTGTGGGAATGCAAACCAGTACAGCCATTATGGAAAACAAAATGGGGTTTCCTCAAAAGTTAAAAACAGAACTAAAATATGATCCAGTAATTCTACTTGTGGGTATTTATCTGAAGGAAACAAAAACACTATGTCGAAGAAATATCTGCACCACCATATTCATGGCAGCATTATTTTCAATAGCCGAGACATGAAAATAACCTGTGTCCATCAATGGATGAATAGATAACGATAATGTGGTATATATACAATAGAATATTATTCAGCCATAAACAAACAACTAATTTCTATCATTTGCAAAAACATGGATGGAACCTGAGGGCATTATGCTAAGTGAAATAAGTCAGACAGAGAAAGACAAATACTGTATGATCTCACATCTGAAATCTAAAAAAAATAAATTAAAAAACCCAAAGAGATCAGATTTGTGTTACCAGAGAAAGAGGCTGGGGAATGAGGGAAATGGATAGAGGTCGAAATGTGCAAATTTCCAGTTATAACATCACTAAGTACTGGGGATGTAATGTACAATGTAATGTCTATAGTTAACACTGCTGTATGGTATACAAGAAAACTGTTGAGGGCAAATATGTAAGAGTTCTCATCAAAAGGAAAAAAAAACTTTTTTTTTTTTGTATCTATATGAGATGATGGATGTTAACTAAATTTACTGTAGTAGTCATTTCACAATATTTGTAGGCCAAGTCACTATGATGTCCACCTTAAACTTATACTGTTTCATGCAAACGAGAGCCTTGTTCCTTTTATTCAACTTTGACACTGCCTGGCACTCAAAAATATTTGCTTAAATGGTACCCTGATTTTGTACACTTTTAAAATTGTGGGAATGTTTTGCTCTTTGTTCTTGAAAACTGAAGTATAATTTACATATTGTAAATTGCACAAATCTCAAGGTTACTACAGTTTGATAAATTTTGACAAATGTATATATGAGGTAACCTCAGACTGAATCAAAAGAACATTTCTATCACCATGGAGAGCTTTTTCATACCCTTTCCAATCAATCCCTCTGCACCAACAACCGCTGTTATGATTTCCACTGTTATACATTTATCTGCTTTTTGAACTTTCTGTAAGAAGAAACATGCAGTTGGCACTCTTTTTGATCAACATGATGTTTTGGAGATCTCTCCAGGTCACTGAATGTATCAATATTTTGTTCCTTTTTGGTTGCTGAGTAATATTCCATTTTATGAGTATAACACAATGTATTTCCTGCTGTCTTGGTGATGAACACTTGGTTTGTTTCAGATATATTATTTCATGAAAATAAAATACATTATGCACATTCTTATACAAATATTTTTGTGTACATATGAACTTACTTCTCTCAGGCATATAGACTTGCGGTATAATTGCTGGGTAATAGAACAGATGTCTGGTTAACTTTATTAGAAAATTCCCAACGGTTTTCCTAAGGGCTTATACCATTTTACATTCACACCAGCAATGTATGAGAGTTATAGTTTCTCTACATCCTTGCTAACACTTGATATTATTATTCTTACAGGTGTCTGGGGGTATTACCCTGTGGTTTTATTTTGCATTTCCCTAGTAATAAGGTTGAGCATCATTTAAAGTAGTGTTGTGAAGTATGTGTTCAAATATTTTGCCATTCAAATTTTTTAGATTATTGATTTGAATTATTTCTTTGTATAAACAAATGTGGTTTCTTTATAATATGAATGTTTTCTCTCAGTGACTGACTTTTTTTCTTAATGGTGTCTACCATACAATTTTGACCAAGTCATAAGTATCCTTGAAATTATTTTACCCATATTTTCTTAGGATACAGTTTACAAGAAATTAAATTTCTAAGTCAGAAAGTGTGTGTATGTATGCCTATAAATATACACACAATTCCTCCTTCCCCCAGTTCAGATCCTCTACACACACATTAAAACACTCAGACTAGGTCTTTGGGGCTCCAGATTTTAGTCTTATGTTTCCACTAATTATCATTTTCAGATACACACTATAATTTTCCCCTTTCCTCTTATACCTTAACCATATTTCTCATCTATTAAAAAAAGAGCCCTCCTAAATATAATAAGGATGAAAAAGAATAAATAGTTGTTAAGAACCTACTATGTGAGGGGCACAGAACTATCATCTGGATATAAATGCTCTCATTCAATCCACAGACCAAACCAATGAATTTTATTCTCATTTCACTTTTTTATAACTGAAGAAGCTGAAATCTGAGTTACCCAAGCATATCCAATTAGCAAATGGTAGAGCTAGGATTCAAATCAGGTGGTCTGTCTCTAAATCTCAGTACATTTCTCCATTCAACTGGGTGTTTTCTAATAAAGTTTCAAGAAAACAGTGTAGCAAAACTGATATAAAAACACAATTTAACTTCCACTTCCAGCGCCACGTGCAAGGGCCTTGGAAGTCACCACTACATCCTAACAGCAAGTAAAAAGCTGAAGAGATGGAAAAATCAACAGCTCTTTCTGGATTCCTAAGAGAGGAGAGAAGAGGACACACAACAAACCGCTTCTCCAAGATTGTAGGGACAGGCGAATACAGGTTATTCTGGCTTATCCCAACAGACTCAGGAGCAGAAATTGACACGAGAGGGAAAACGGCAACTATAAATGACAATTTGCTGAAAGCTCAGTGCAGGCATGTCTGAGAGTTAAAACTCCACGGGGGGGGCTTCCCTGGTGGCACAGTGGTTGAGAGTCCGCCTGCCGATGCAGGGCACACGGGTTTGTGCCCCGGTCCGGGAAGATCCCACATTTCGCGGAGCAGCTGGGCCCGTGAGCCATGGCCGCGGAGCCTGCGCGTCCGGAGCCTGTGCTCCGCAACGGGAGAGGCCGCAACAGTGAGAGGCCCGCGTACCGCAAAAAAAAAAAAAAAAAAAAACTCCACGGGGAGCCAGACATGGGGTGGGGGGGCAAAAATATTAAGAGACTTACCTTTAGGAGCTCGACAAGGTCCCCACAATAAATATCAGAGAAAAATTCTCTCAGGCTTACAGCAGGGAAGAGGAAGAGGAGCCACTTTAAAATATGCCAGGTCTTAACAAGACCTGCTCTCAGGAGAAATTAATTAACCAGAGCCCAACCTGCTGGGCTATTATCAGAGCATAACTGACACCTGAGCAAGGGAAATACCCAACTCCGGCCCACTCTAGCTATCCTGTCCTACCTAAGGGGAGAGAAAAAAAGAGAAACATGTAAGAAGTTCACAGTCCAGAGGCATAGGTTCACTAAAAGCCTGGGGACGTGATTGTGGTTCTATAGAGGGTTTCTCATCCCGATATACCTCACCCCACATTCCTAACGGCCTATTTACAGCAATTCCTTTCACCTGGTACATCATATCTGGCTATCCAGAAAAAAATTACAAGGCATACGAACAGGCCCAAACACAATTTGAAGAGACAGGCCAAGCATCAGAACTAGACTTAAATATGGCAGGGACATTGGAGTTATTAGGCTGGGAATGTAAAACAACTCTCATTAATAGACTAAAGGTCCTAATGGATAAAGTAGACTGTGTGTAAGAATAGATGGGCACTCTAAGCAGAGAGATGGAAATCCTATGAAAGGATCAAAAAGGAATTCTAGATGTAAAAGCACCTGTAACAGAAATAAAGAATGCCTTTATGGGCGTATTCGTTAAACTACACACAGCTGAGGAAAGAATTTCTCAGCTAGAAGATATATTAATAGAATCCTCAAAAAATAAAGAAACCAAAAGCTAGTTCTTTGAAAAGATCAATAAAATTGATAAGACTCTAGCTAGGCTACTTAAGAAAATGGAAGAGATGGCATGAATTACTAGTATCAGAAGTGAAAGAGGGCACATCACTACAGATTTCATAGACATTAAAAGGATAATAAAGGAATGCCGTAAATAACCCTATGCCCACAAATTTGATCACCTAGATGAAATGGACCACTTCCTTAAAAGACACAATCTGCCAAAACTCACACAAGAAGACACAGATGATCTGAATAGTCATATATTTATTAAAGATATTGAAACAATAATGAATAACCTCCCCAGACAGAAAGCATCTAGATATAGACGTTATACTTGTCACAAAAATTAACTCAAAATAACCCTAAAAGTAAAACGTAAAACTATAAGACTCTTTAGAAGATAACCTAGGAGAAAATCTAGGTGACCTTGGGTATGGTGATGCCTTTTTAGATACAACATCAAAGACATGATCCATAAAAGAAATAATGGATAAGGTGCACTTCATTAAAATTTAAAATTTCTGCAAGAGTTTATCAAGAGAAGAAGAAGACAAGCCACGGGCTGGAGAAAATATTTGCAAAAGCAGATCTGATAAAGGACTGTTATCTAAAATATACAAGCGACTCTTAAAACTCAACAATAAGTTAACAGTCAACCCAAGTAAAAGAAGGACCAAAGACCTTACTAGACACCTCACCAAAAATATATAGATGGCAAATGGGCATATGAAAAGAAACTATACATATGTCATCAGGGAAACTAAAACAGTAATGAGATACCATTACACTCCTATTAGGATGGCCGATTTCTAGAACCCTGAGAACACCAAATGTTGGTAAGGATGTGGATGAACAGGAACTCTCATTCATTGCTGGTATATGTACAAAATGGCACAGTCACTTTGGAAGACAGTTTGGCAGTTTCTTACAAAATTAAACATACTCTTACCATATAATCCAGCAGTTGTACTTTATGTTATTTATCCAAAGGAGTTGAAAACTGTGTTCACAGAAAAACCCATCACAGATGTTTACAGCAGCTTTATTCATAACTGTCAAAAATTGGAAGCAAACAGATGTACTTCAGTTAAGTGAATGGATAAAGTAATTATGATATATCCAGACAATGGAAAAGAGCTATCAAGCCATGAAAAGACATGGAGGGACTTTAAATACATGTTACTAAGTGAAAGAAGCCAATTTGAAAAGGTTACATACTGTATGATTCCAACTAACTGACATTCTGGAAAAGGCAAAACTATGGAGACATAAAAAGATCAATGGTTTCCAGGCAGTGGGGATGGAGGGAGAGATGAGTAGTCAGCAATCAGAAGAATTTGAGGGTGCTGAAAATACTCTGTATGACATAATGACGGATATATGTCATTATGCATTTGTCCAAACCCACAGAATGTACAACACCAGGAATGAACCCTAATTTAATGTATGGACTTTGGGTGACTATGATGTGTCAGTGTAAGTCCATCCTTAGTAAAAAAAAAAAAAATGCACCACTCTGATGAGTGATGTTGATAATAGGGGAGGTTATGCACGTGTGGGTCTGGGGGATATATGGGAAATCTCTGTACCTCCCTCTCAAATTCATGGTAAACCTAACATTTCTCTAAAAATAAAATTTTAGAAAACACACAAAGTTTACATTACTTCCCACTTTCTCAATAGGAACATCAATTCAGAGAAGTTACAAAATAGTGAAAAGATAAGCCTGACTTTTCACATTAGGTGAACTGTCTTTTATCTGATTATCATGTGTACACGGCATATCAGAGCTAATGTCCCTTTTTTAAACCTGATATTAACTTAGCAAAATAGAATACATCAAACCACATTCATAATCTGCAGAGTTAAATGCAGCTCCTACAAAAGCCATAATCAGGGATCAAATAGGTAAGAGGAAAACGTTCTACTTGACCAACACATCAGAAGCAAATCACATTGGAGCAAAGTTAGTTTTTATTGTTTTTTGAGCCTGCTGATATACAACTTCACTTTCATAAGCTCCTGAATTTGAAACAAAAAGTGGTGGAGGAGAGGGGGAGGATAGGGAACAGCAATAGAACTGGCACATCTGATATTTGGGAAATGCCAATTAAGAGAGTGAAGCCACTTTAGAAGATGTGGAGGTAACAACAACCTCACAATAACAGTCATATTTTCATGTTTTGTTACGAGGTTCCCAGAGGGCATGTGTTTAATGGTAGGGATAAAGATTTTCAGTTGCCAGGAGTTCAAACCTTGAACTTTGAGATTCTGTCCAATTAGGTAAAAAGTAAAGAGGAGGAGGGATGGTTTGGAGACAGGAGACTAGAAATTGACTAAAGCCATTTGCAGATCTGTAGAAGGAGAAACCATACATATTTTCCTGCCAGGTTCAGAGTAATTTACAGGTTAAACTTTGATAACTTCTATGTTTTAAGAATTGACGTGTTTTTTAAGGTAACACTTTTTAAAAAACATCCAGGTTGACCCAAAGAAAACACCTGACCCTGAGAGCCGTGAGAAAATGAAATGGAATTATCTTGGAAGAGTTCAATAGTTTTAGGTTACTTCAGATCATATATTCACTTGCCATAGTAAATACAATGTGAATAAAATAAAGCTTTGGGATGTGCAAAATAATTTTTTAAATAAGCCTTATTTTTAGAACAATTTTATATATTCAGAAAATTTAACTGTCAAACAAGATTTATTTTTCTAGGACAGTTTTAGATTTACAGAAAAATTCAGATTGTAGAGAGAGTTTCCATATATCTTGTAAACAGTTTCCCCTGTTATTAACATCTGACATCAGTATGGTTTATTTGTTATGATAAACAAACCAATATTGCTACATTATTATTACATCTGCAGTTTATTCAGATGTCCTTTGTTTTTACCTAATATTCACTCCAAGATTCCATCTGGATACCACATTACATTTAGTCATCAAGTATCTAGGCTCCTTTGGGCTGTGACAGTATCTCAGACTTTTCTTATGCTTGATGACCTACACAGTTCCAAGGAGACAGTTTTGGTCAAGTATTTTGTAAGATGTCCGTCTACTGGAATCTTTCCAATGTTTCCCTCGCTATTAGACCAGGCTATGGGTTACTGGGAGGAAGATCACAAAGATGGGGTACCATTTTCATCACATCATTTCGAGGGTACATACTATCAACATGACTTGTCCCTGTCAATGCTGACCTTGATCACCTGGCTGAGGTCATGTCTGGCAGGTTTCTCCATGAGAAAGTGACTCATTTCCCCCCTCTCCACACTATACTCTTTGAAGGGGAGTCACTATTTGCACAGCCTACACATAAGGAGTGAGGATTTACGCTTCATTCTTGAGGGTAATGTACCTATGTAAGTTATTTGGAATTCTTCTGTATGGGATATTTGTCTCTTCTCCTGAACTTATCTATCTATTTCTTATCAAGTATGGACTTACGGATATATACTTTATACTTCGGGTTATCATCTAATACTACTTTATTTTTTCATTCATGTTGTTCTAGCTTTGGCCACAGGGAGCTCTTACAGTTGTCTCCTGGGTCCTGCTGACAAATCGCCATCAATTAATGTGTGGGGGGTGTGTGTGCGTGTGTTTAAAGCATTTCCTTACTTTCTGCCACAATACTATGCTCCTTATCATTTTGCATATTTTCAGTGCTAAAATTGGCCATTTCTCCAAGAACTCCTGGTTCTTTCTACTGTAGAGTTAGAAACCATGATCTGGGTGAGAGGTATGCTTGTTGGCACTGGGCTGTCATTTCTTTTAGGCTCTCAGCTGACAGAGAAAGAAAATATATGTGTTAATCCATGTATAAGTATTTCTATATGTAACCATCTGCATATATTAAGTTAAACATAAGTACATCCTGATGTCTTCAACTCTAATCCATTACAACATGGATCATTCTAGCCTTGTCCCACTGTCATAGTGAAAACAACCTGGCTCCCATCCCCTGCCATCCATTTACAGATGTCCCCCACTTAACGGTGGTTCAAATTATAATTTTTTGGCTTAACGATGGTGCAAATGTGTTACGCATTCAGTAGATAATGTACATCGAATTTTGAATTTTGATCTTTTTCTGGGCTACCAATATGAGGTCTTATACTGTCTCCTGATTCTGGGCAGTGGCAAGTCACAGCTCCCAATTAGCCACACAATCACAACTGTAAACAACTGATAACACTTACAACCATTCTGTACCCAGACAACCATTCTGTTTTACATTTTAAGTACAGTATTCAGTAGATTACATGAGATACCCACAGATGCTACAGTATTCTGTAGATTACATGAGATACCCAACACTTTATTATAAGCAGGCTTTGTGATAGATGGTTTGCCAACTGTAGGCTAATGTAAGTGTCTGAGTACATTTAAGGTAGGCTGGGCTAGGCTATGATGTTCATTCAGTAGGTTAGGTGTATTAAATGCATATTTGACTTACAATATTTTCAGCCTACCGTGGGTTTATTGAGATATTACCCCATTGTAAGTCAAGGAAGGTCTGTATAGGCATACCTTGGAGATATTTGGACTCAGTTCCAGACGCCTGCAATCAAGCGAATATTGCCATAAAGTGAGTCACATGAAGTTTTTTGTTTCCCTGTGCTTATAAAAGCTATGTTTGAACTATACTATAGTCTAGTAAGTGTGCAATAGCATTATGGCTAAAAAAAACAATGTGCATACCTCAATGTAAAAATACTTTATTGCTAAAAATGCTAACCATCATCTAACAACACAAGGTGGCCACAAAACTTCAATTTCTTAAAAAAAAAAAAAAGGAATAAACTGAAGCACAATAAAAGGAGTTATGCCTGTTCTTAATTTTTTAATTCCCAGTATACACATATAGGTCTCCTCTGCTATCCAAAAGTAGAGCGTTCCTATGAAACCTTTGGTAAGAAAGCAAAGAAGCAATTACCTTAGGACACATCTTGCTAATGGATGCATAAAATAAACCGAGATAGAGATGCTAACAGACAGTTCAAAGCTATGGCAGCTTGATGCTGAGCTGTTGAGTGTAGTTCCCTGGGAAGAAGCTTGGCGGTGCCCCTCCCACTGCTTGGGGTGCAAATTATCTCTGTAACAGCTTAGTGCAAAACAAATGCTGAATGTTATTTTCGCTTTTCACCTTTTTTCATAAAAGCAAAATCCTCTTTGGATTTCTTTCGGTTAGTGAAAATAGATACTAATGTAGGTCTTACTTAAAAGTGAAGTAGCATAAAGGGAACTTTTGAAAAGCAGGGGATACCTGTATAGCAGTATCAGAACTGGTAATCATACCCCAGTAGTCTCATGAGAAACAACTTTATCAACTGTAGTACAGCACTTATGTGTGGTTCCTTTGCCTTTAATCTTACAGAATTTACTTAGATCCAAAGTTACTCAGGTCAGTCCTTTTCCCATGTATGCCCTTAACTGGGGTTGTTTCATACATTTGAAATGCAGCTGGATTCTCTTGTGACAGTCTGCATTCCTCCCTGGAATACTCAAACCTCCTATTTTTTTTCTAATTTGCATACACTAAAGTCAACTCTTTGTGCTATAAAGCTCTGTGAGTTTTGATGATGTATGATGTCATGTATTGACCATCTCATTATCATACTGGATAGTTTCACCACCCTAAAAATCCCCTGTGTATCACCTATTCAATCCTCACTCCCTTTCCCCCAAAAGATCTACACATTTAATGCAAGCGGTATCAAAATCCCAATGGCATTTTTTGCAGAAATAGAAAAATCCACTCTAAAATTCATATGGAATCTCAAGGGACCTCAAAAAGGCAAAAAATTCTTTCACAAGAAGAATAATGTTGCACAAGTAACATCAGTTGCTAATCATCAGGAACAAAAGTCTGGACATTTCTGCCCACTGCATCTTGATATTGAAGTCACTAAGGAAACACAATGCAGTCAAGCACTGGATGGAACAATGCTTTGCTCACACAGAGAAGAGAAAAACCAAGATCAGTAGTGAGCATCAGTTCCCCATGGCCAGTGGTCCCTCCCAGTAGCTGATGCAAGGCAATTGGCCTGCATACATCCTTCTTGTACTGCAGCAGAAGAACTCCATCTCCTCCCCACAGATACAGCAGGATGTTGGCCAGATGCCATATGATGCACATACTTAAGCAGAACAATGGAGCACAGCATTCAATCTGAAATAGGGAAAGATAACCCCACACAAGTTGATAAGTCCAACACAGGCTGTGAGGACTCTTTATCTCTTGATCAAAAAGTGTTCCAGGCTCAAGGCTTATTTTTATGCGTCCCAGTGGGTGTCAAAAGACTCTATGGGGCTTCCCTGGTGGCGCAGCGGTTGAGAGTCCACCTGCCGACGCAGGGGACATGGGTTCGTGCCCTGGTCCAGGAAGATCCCACATGCCGCGCGGAGCGTCTAGGCCCGTGAGCCATGGCTGCTGAGCCTGAGTATCTGGAGCCTGTGCTCCGCAATGGGAGAGGCCACAGCAGTGAGAGGCCCTGTGTACCGCAAAAAAAAAAAAAAAAAAAAAAAAAAAGACTATGCATGAGACTGCCTTGCCCGACAAAGTTGGATGATTCACACTTCCTGACTTCAAAACTTATTATGAAGCTACAGTAATTAAAACAGTGTGGTACTGGCATAAAGCCCAATGGAGGAGAATAGAAAGCCCAGGAATAAAGCCTTACAGAAACAGTCAAATGACTTTCACAAGGATTCAAGACCATTCAACAGGGAAAGGACAATTTCTTCAACAAATAGTGTGGGAAAACCAGAATGAGTCTGGTAGGGAGAACAGTGAATATTTTGACAATACCACCTGCCCCAAGTAGTACTGCCTGGAGCTTAAGACCACAGACTGTAGAGGTGGACTGCCTACCTTTAAATCTTGTCTCTACCAATTATCAGCTAGATGACCTCGGGCAAATTACTAAACCTTTCTCAATATCAGTTTCCTTATTTGTAAAATTAGGATCATTACATTAGCTACTTCTTCGGGTTGTTCTAAGGATTAATTGAGATAATACATAGAAAACATTTACAACGTTTCTGCCGCATGGTACACTATGTGTTCACAATTATAATTATTTCCAGAGGTATCCAAGAGAAAGCAATAGGTGTTCAGCCATTCATTCCTTAGATATTTGCTTAGTGTCTGCTAATGGGCAGAGGGTTGTCCATTGTTCTTTTGCCTAAAATATTTGTCTCTTTCTTTCTTTAAAGTTATTAAGTTTATTTTTATTTTACCCACTAGGATTTGTTCTTAATTCCAGAATTATGGCATAGTCATAAAAAGCAATGAAGGGAAGGTTTGGTAAGGGAGTCATATTGTTTCACTGACAAAAATTTCATAGATCTGTTTCACTGCTTATTAACTCAGAGTTTTCCTACATTGACACTGGAAGGATTCACTCAGTCAAATACTCTTTGAATGGCTACTCTGTGCAATGAACTAGGAATATACAAGAGTGAGATACTACAGCCTTTGATGTTTTTATTGTCTAGTGAGGGAAGCAACATAGTCACATGAAATATAAGACATTCTGGGTGTGGGCATGGAGAGGGAGAAAGAAGCGGGACAGAGTAATGGTAAATTACACGTGGAGAGATCTATATGAATATGATTCAAAGTGAAATTGAACGTCCAACAAGAACCTGGGTAGGCCATCTTTTATTTAATGGAAGGAACTATCTAGTGCAGTGAAAACCTGAACTTGAGGTGACAAAATGAGCAATAATTCTCATGGACTTGAAAACAATGAAGGAACCATTTTAAATGCTTTGTTTACATTAAAAGTAAAACTTCCATAGCTTATTTCCTTATTTAATAGTGATTATTTGAATTCACCTTTCTTATTTGACAATTAGCCCCACTGATTACTGTGGCCTCTAACATGAGGCTTCTGAGTTGGCAGCTTGATATACTGGGAACAGCAGGGAGTGATACTGTACTCTCTGACTACAGAAGTTAAATAAATCATGTGATTCTGGGGTCCCTGAGAAACCTTTGTGCTTATTTTTCCAGGCCTTGGGTATTCCAAATGCAAGGCAGAGTCTACTCTTTTCCCTCCCACTGAGTTAGAAAATACCAAAGATGAAATGAGTTTATATGTATCTATCCAGCATGAGGTTCCCTACCATCCCTGGAGAAGAGTATAATTTGCCTCCTTATATCAAAATAAGGCCAGAATTTCAGTTCACCAAACAGACAGAGAACTGTCACAGTTTAACATGCCCTTTATTCCATATAAAATGCAGTGCCAGGCAACAGAAATTATTACCTCAAATCACGACCCAGCTACATAATTTGTGGGTACTAGTGCATTTTGAAAACAGAGGGAGTCTTATTTGTAAATCATTAAGAATTTCAAAATGGTGACAGCAGAGCATTAAACTATTCACAGGTCACTTTTAAGTTCAGGACTCTGTGTCTTTGCACAGGGGACACTGATGAAGCCCACCCTGCCCAAGTTCTCTGCCTGAAGGCGGGATTTTTGACTTGTCCACATGCCTGTGAGCACAGCATTGACATTTTTCTGAGAATAAAGGTGAATGGAAGGATTGCCCAGGCTTTACCTCAATCCCTATAGTTCTACCCAAGCCACTAATTGAAACATGGGTTTCAGAGAAGCATTGGAGACCTTGTTACAGAAATGCAAAGAAGCAAGCAAGTATGATTTCCATAAAAGAGAGAAATAATTGAAAGAAATTTACAGGCTTCCATTTTTTCTTTCCTTGTTTAAATCTTCTTGAAAGGGACAAGAAAAAAAATTAGACGATAATGCCTTAGACGATAATTAAAATCTGGTGTTTTCATCTTCTAATGAGAAGAAAAGAGTAGTTTCATGGTTGATGTTTCAGTCAATATAGGCAGGGTTATGCTATAGAAACAAACAACCCTCACACTGCAAAGGCTGACTATAACAAAATCTCACTTCTCGTTCCCAGTGTGGTTACAGGTGACTCTCCAGGGCAACTGTCCTTTATGTGGCAACTAAGTTAAGTACTTACTTCAAACATGTATACAAAGGAAATCCACAAACTCATTATAGACCAAAGATTGTCTTCCACTCAAACACATGTTCACTGTCTCCATAGTGGTAAACTAGGGCCAATATTTAGTAATGGAATTTTGTTCACAGCTTTTCCAATTGTGCATTTTCACTCCAAACACTAGAAAGCTACCCTATTAAGTTTTTATAGGAAAGAACAGTTTCATTTCTCATGGCAACAGGCAGTGAGAATTTGCATTAAAAGTGCAACTATATCAGTTATGCTTTTGTAGCCTGGAGAATCTACTCACTCTCTTTTGCTCAGGCAAATATCAACACAGAAACCAGATGATACATTTTATTTCAATGAAGAGTTTCAAAGAGCCTCAGAGACACAAACAAGATTTATGGCTCTTTAGAAGCTATAGTGTATAAAAACAAAATTACTTCCAAAACTCTATTTTCCTGAAGTTAAGTGCAAATCAAACAGGCCCTGGTCTTCCCTGGTGGCACAGTGGTTGAGAGTCCACCTGCCGATGCAGGGGACATGGGTTCGTGCCCCGGTCTGGGAAGGTCCCACATGCCGCGGAGCGGCTGGGCCCGTGAGCCATGGCCGCTGAGCCTGCGCGTCCGGAGCCTGTGCTCCGCAATGGGACAGCCCACAACAGTGAGAGGCCCTCGTACCGCAAAAAAAAAAAAAAAAAAAAAAAAAGGCCCTAATCTACTCAGCATTTATCTAGTGCCACTTGGCGTAGTGTCTGGAAATTTAACATGATTATTCAGCATTTATATGGCACTTTCTATTTGCTGTTTTTAAAAAGCACTCCGCTCAGTCATTTTTAATTTACTCCACAAGCTCTGACAGGCCAATCAATCCCATTTTACAGTTGAGGATACCGTGATGATTTGAAGTTCCCGTGGCATCATAAGGACCCCAGTGCCTGACCTATTAAGTCTGCTTGTCTGAGGATATGGGGCCTCTGCATTTCCTGCCAAAGCCAGTAAGTAGGCTTGGGCAGGAACCTAAATCTCAGACATGCCTCAAACCTTCCTTAGTTTAGCCCAGGATTCCCCAACCCTGTAAGGAACTGGGCCACACAGCAGGAGATGAGTGGCGGGCAAGCGAGCAAAGCTTTATCTGCTGCTCCCTATCGCTCCCCGTCGCTTGTATTATCGCCTGAACCATCCCCCTCTCCACAACCGTCGGTGGAAAAATTGTCTTCCATGAAACCGGTCCCTGGTGCCAAAAAAGTTGGGGACCACTGGTTTAACCAATTGGTTTTAGTCATCCTCAATATTTTTGTTTGTTTCACTTGATTCCTGATTGAAAAAATTTGTATCTACTGGCTGATGCACTCCTGTTGGTTGCGATAGACTAGCAGAAGTTTCTGAATAGATAAACTAATTTGCAAATTATGCGTAATTCACAGAGACCTGGCTGTATCTTCACTGTCTCTCTTCCACTGGTTGGGACTCAGTGGTGTGGCTTGATACTATAGTGTAAAGAGACTCCATGCGACACTGAGATCAAAGTCATAGTTGATTCCAGCATCACATTGTCACATTTCTTATGGATTGCACACGTGCCCATGAGGCTTAATTTACAAGTGCATGATCCTCCACAGTTGATCCTGGACACAAGTGATCAGTACAATCCATCACCAGGGCAATTCCGTCTCTGTGATTGAGAAAACAATTCAAACTATGTGAATACAAATACCTACTTCCTCTAAGAAACTTTTGAGGTTCTCCTTGATAGGATTGTTTCTCTTTCCATCACCGATTATAGTTCTTTTGTTCTGCACATAATTGACTTCACAGGCTTTTTTGGATACAGAATTTATTCCTATGTGTGTACATCTCTCTTGCTCAAATGTAAAGCACCCTGAGTTCAAGGTCTTTGCTTTTCTATCTTTAAATACATTCACATGTCCTCATATAGGACTTTTGCACGTAAGCATCCAATTTATCTTTGTTAAATGTAATTTAATAACATCTATTTTTATTTCAAAATTTCTCAAGATGTCTCCATCTTCAGTTATTAGCAGACCCATGCCTAGGTGTGAGTATTTATATTAAAATGCTTTTGGAGTAATTTTCTGACCTGCTTTGAAAAACTCTGAATTAGAATGTTTACCCATACACAGAGATACAAGAAAATCTAAACATGAGCTTAGAATTAAATACAGACTAAAAATGAAACTTTACTCGGGTTCTCTAGAACTCTATTTGTGTCATCTCACTTAGAAACTTCTGCAGGTTTTCCTAGATAGAGTCAGATACTTCCGGCATTGTTACCCTCTTAGACTACTTTGAACTCTGCTGGAATTATAGCATGTGGTATGCTGTGTGACATTTATGTATTTACATAACTGTTCCTAATACCGGAATGTAAATTCCTTGACAGGGAGAGCCTGTGTTTTATCTCTGTAACCCTACTGCCTTGCATAAAGCAGTGTTCAGAATGATGCTCAATATATTCTTATTATGAATAAGTCATTTGAAAGTTGGGTAATAGAGACTGGTATAGATAACTTCTAAGGCTATTTTAAGCAATGCCAGAATGCTCATAATGAATGGATTAAAAAAAGATTTTCTGTAAGGCAACCATTAAACAGCCTAGTTTCCCAGTATTTGGAACAGGATAAGGAAACCTGATTATGTAAAGAGACTAGAATAATGACATCTATCCCACGATTCCCAGGAGATTTCAAAGCAAGGTCTCTGTCACAAACACATACCAGTTCCAACAGGGTCCATATGCACTGAATTCCTTTAGTAAGACTTCTTTGCATTTCTGATGGATGCATGGATGAGTAACATAGAATTTCCTGAAAACTGTGGGGTTATGTTGTGGGGATGTTACAGCAGTGGATGGCGCTGGCATAAATATAACTGATGCAATTTCTAAGACGCTACCAGAGAACCTTTAGGCAACCATTCAGTATCTCCTTTTCCTCATTTCTCATTTGGGCTGGAAGTGATAAATTGAAGAATATGCTAAGCTGCTCCTTAATGTTTTTCCTCTTGTTATTAGTTATAGCCGAGTTTTGTCCCCTGTTTACTGAGAACTCTAAAAGATTGGACTGATGTTTAAATGTGAATTTAATTAAGTTTTAAATGACAATCTGCTTACTCCATCTTCCTTTCAATTTGCATCAATAAGCGTCTGCCAAAAGAATATTCAGAAGCATTTTGATTGAAAGTTTGCTTTAGTAATTATCACGCCAACCTCAGCCTTTCTTGTTTTTCTTTTTTTTATGACTTCCTTTCCACCACAGTACTTCCTATATGTGAAAGCATCTTTAATTTAAAGAGTTAACATAGATACAAAAATATTTTTTTGGAAAAAGAAAAAAAGAAACATCACTTGCATTGTAAGACATTTTGATTCAGAAAAGTAACTACATGGAAAAAAAGGTAGTGCATCTACAGCAATACTTAAGACTCTCACTTGCATTTTATCTGTGATGTTTTAATGACCTCATACCAAAGTTCTCTCTACTTTTTCTTCCAAATAATCTAGGAAATTCTCCAGTCCAGTACAAAGAGTTTCTAGGTCCAGTAGGCTATGGCTACTCCCTGCATTTAATGATACAGTGGGAAAAAAAAATGCTATTCTTATTGAACTTGAACACTTGTCTCTTGAGCATTGTTGAGCTATGATCTGAGTTATTCAAGCTTATCTCATAGTGGTCCAGATTCCCTTGTCTCCCTCTGAAATCCTATTGGCTCTTCCCTACACTCCTCTCCCCCAGTTGAAGACACTGGGGAAATTCATCTATTTATTTTTTTGCTTCTGCTTTAACGGATGCTGAATTCCAATCCTGAAAAACATAATTGGTGTTCTGAGCACCTAATTCCACTGTGTACGTGGAGGGGAGAGGGGTTTCCCACACCAACAAGCAATTCTCAGACACTAGCTGGGTGTCCTACAAGTCAACTCAGTTCTAACACTATCTACCCAGAGACACATCAGATTCCACAGTTTAAAGGCTCAGTCTTACAAGACTGTCCCTCCCCCACCCCAACTTCCCTGCCAGTTGCAAGCCCAGGTTTCACCTGTGCATCTGACTGACCAGCTGTAGAGTGAGTGTCCCAACTCCTCTTTGGGGTCGATTACTTTGCTAGAGTCAGAAAAACATTTTACTTACGAGATCACTAGTTTATCAGGAAACAGTATAACTCAAGAACAGCCAGATGGAGGAGATGCACAGGGCACTGCACAGAAAAGCACATGGAGCTTCCACGCTCTCACTCAAAATGCTCCTCTGCCCGCATCTCCGTGTATTCACACACTGTGGAGGCCTTAAAAACCCATACTTTGGGGATTTTTATTAAAGCTTCATTATATAGGCATAATTGATTAAATCACTGGCCATTGGTGATTGATTCAACCTCCAGCCCCTCTTGATCCCAGGAGGTCAGGGGGTGGGACTGAAAATTCCAACCCTCTAATCACATGGCTGGTTTCCCTGGTGTAATGATCAGGACCCTAGGGTGCCTTCCCAGAACAGACGCCCTCCCCCATATCCTCTGCTGTAGCTCCTCCCCAGAGTACCTAGATGAGAGTATCTGATGCACATCTCCTGAGTTGTTTTGCAGATGCTGGGACCTCCACCAAATGAAAGAAGTGAATGCATCCCCTCTGGAGACTGGCCAGAATCAGGAAATATTTGCAAAAATTTATTGCCTTTTTACTGTACCTCACCATCAACCGACAGAGAATTGTGTGTGAGCTGATCACATACCCTGGGACTCCCCTCCCTCGCCTGGCCTTTAAAAACGCTTTGCTGAAACCCATTTGGGAGCTTGGGCTTTTGTGAGTACTAGCTGTCCCAGACTCCTTGTCTGGCACCTTGCAATAAACACTGCACTTTCCTTCACCACAATCCAGCAGTGTCAGTAGATTGGGTTTACTGCACGTTGGTGAGAGGACCCAAGTTTGGTTGGGTAACACTGGCATCCAGTCCCCATCCTTAGCAAGGTCCAAAAGTCACTTCATTAACATAACAAAAGACTCCTTTATCATTCTTATCACTTAAGAAATTCAAAGAGTTTTAGGAGCTCTGTTCCAGAAACGAAACCCAATATCACAAACATATCGCATTTGTTATCGTCTATTGACCCCTCCAGATCCACTCTACCCATGTCTGCCCTGCTAGAGACTGGCTTCCGTGGATTTGATCACCCAGTCTCACTGTCTCCAAGGTCCAGAACTCCTATTCGATGGTCCTCTCTAGAGCTACAGAGGTCACTACATTTCACTAATCTCTCTCTTCTCACCCTGTCGACTGTCCTACCCACCCCCCGCCACCCCCTTAACCCATGGTTAGCTCTAGAATACTTCATCCCTAGGATACTTCATCAATTCATCAATTTTTATTTATTTCTCTTTATCCAACCATCTTTGAAAATGAAGTTTTGGGTTTTTAAAAAATATTTCTTTATTAATTTGGCTGCACTGGGTCTTAGTTGTGGCATGCGGGATCTTTTAGTTGCAGCATACATGAGGGATCCAGTTTCCTGACCAGGGATCAAACCTGGGCCCCCTGCATTGGGAGCGTGGAGTCTTAATTGCTGGACCACCAGGGAAGTTCCGTAAATGAAGTTTTATTAAATTCTCAATTACCACATCTGAATAGTGTTCCATCTTTTTCCTGCTATGAGCTTTACCATACACAGCCACACACAAATACACACACATTCACATATATAAATTGATAAATAGATAAAAAGATAGTCAGATATGAGATCACTTATTTTTAGTATTATAATCTTCTCTACACTTTCATGTTGAACATGTCTTACTTTTATAAAAAGATCCATATGTATAACGAAACACAATAAATCCATATAAGTCAGCATCAGCTTTGCTGAAGATGCTCCGAGCCAATATTTCTTTTCATCTCTAGTTGATTCCCTAGTCCATTCCACTGTTGAATACTTTCTAATCTTCCTCACATGCCCAAACCACCCACCCCACTCTCACTCTTTTGCACTGACTGAGCTTTGATTTCAATGGACAAAAGCAAGTACAACTGACATGAATTCCTCCGATTTCTTTTGTTATTACTTCAAAACTCCATAGCTTCGGTAATAATGTCTTTTTTCTCATCACCAAGAAATATGAAGCCATTTTTCTTTCCAAGATCTACACCTGCACCTCAACTTTAAAAACCACCTACTCCTACATTCCATAGGACTTATCTACATGAACCGTCTCTTTGATCTCTTCAATCTTTATTTTACCTTCTCCATTAATTTTTTCTTTATCTCCTACAAATTTCCTCCATTCTCTGCATTTATTTTTAAGAGGAAAATGCCTATTCTCTGTGGTCTTATCATTCAACTATTTCCTGATTTCTCTGCTCCCTGTTGTCTATTTTATCTTCTCATTCTCTCCTTTGAAATTGTGCTTTCAAAAGACATGAATGTCTTTATATTTATCAAATAGCAATGGCTTAACCCTCATCTCTGGCATCTGAAAGTGCTGAAAATACTGCTTTTTCCTGAGTTATCTTTTTCTTTGGTTTCAGTAACACTCCAGACACTTTATGCTTTTAATTTCCCTCCAGAGATTGTTCTTGGGTTCCTTCACTGACTTTTCTTTACCTTCCATTTGCTACAAGCTTTTTTGGGTTTGCCCTCGAAACTCTTTTCTTCTAATTTTACACCCTTTTGGGACTTAAACAATATTCTTCAGTTTAATGACCATAAGTTATATTTTTAGCAGCTTTTATATTTACACAGGAAAGTTCTCAACTATTTCTCAGTGTCTCAACATAGGAAACATGAAATTTGGATACTGTTGTTTTGATGGATGGCTTTATCATAGGACTTCTTGGATGTAGCCCCAAAAGCAGAGCATTCAACTTGACCAAGCAAAGTCTGCAATAGAGATGTTTGTTGATTCCCCATCCTTGACACTAACCCCAAAATCTTCTCCAGGTTTAAGGCCATTCTGAAGTTTCACCCTGAAGCTCTTTCAAAATCACATATCTCATTATATCATGTCCTTTCTTAAATATACCCAGATGCTCTCATTTTCTTCAGAATGAATTCTAAAGTTAATAGCATGGCACCCAAACCAGGTTCATGTCACATGTTGAAGTTTTCAGTGTTTCCTCTGATGATTTACTTTTGTGTATCTTGTTATCCAACAATGGGGAACAATTTGGCAGTTTCTAAATATATCATGTACCTGCGTGCTTTCTTTTTATACTGTTCCCTCAGAATGCTCTTTTTCTCATCTATGTGACTGAAATTCAACTCATTTATAAAATCCAACTTAAATCTTATTAGTGAGAATTAAATGCTCCCTTTTTCCTATTACCATAACACGTTGTTCTGTAACCATATTTATTGCATGTTTACAGGTAGCCCTCCTTCACTACAATGTGAGCCATGATTTCTCTACACTTTTTTTTTTTTTGGCTGCACCATACATCTTGCAGGATCTTAGTTCCCTGACCAGGAATCGAACCCAGGCACCCTGCAGTGGAAGCACGAAGTCCTAAGCACTGGACCACCAGGGAATTCCCTGATTTCTCTACTCTTTAATGAAAAGCGAAAATATAATTTTGGGGTCATATTATAGCTAAGTTCTAAAGTGGAGATGGGGAAAATGGAGAAAACTAATAAATATCTGGGACTAAGATATTATCTTATTAATTTATTTAATATAAATAATTATCTTTTTAAAGGTATAGTAGTGCCAATAGATAGTTAATTTGGAGATCATCATCCTTTATTTTTAAATAATTACTCAAGAGCTTTTAATTACACGTATTTCTTAGTTATATTCTAATAATTCTGTTCATACTTTCAATTTGCTTGGCAAACTATTTCTTTTCATATAATGCAAATGCAAATTTCAGAAGTGTGTCTTTCTATATTGCATCAAATTCCAAATTAAAAGTGTCTAGATGAATAAGGATTTATTATAGTCTAATATACTTTTTCATTTTTATGATAATGCAATATTTCTAAGGTCTTCATAACCAGTAATTACTTTAATGCTTATGATATTGCTATGAGCTAGGGAGGAGAGAAACAGTCTTTTCCCCTGGTTTAAGTATACACAAAGAAAGGGACAAACAATTTTGAGTAATTTGTTAAGATCACCCATGAATAGAGACACGTCATGAACCCAGTTTTCCAACTTGGGTTATTGTGCTTTGTCCAACAAAAGTTGCTTTCATGTTGTGCTTCCACTCCACCAAACAGTTTTCAGGTTTTAAAATATTCCAATTTAACCACTAATTGCACTTATCTTTGCCAATATTATCAAAGAGAAAATTGAACCAGGGTAGAAACCTGCTGAACTCATGTAGTCTCTGGGTTATATGAAGATCATTTTTCCCAGGTGGTAATTTTTTATAAAACAGGCTCCCCTATATTTGGTCCAAAAGTGAAGGACTCTGGTTTTCCAAGCTTGCTTTTTACTTAAAATGAAAGCATATGGGACATAAGAAAACCTAAAATAGTATGAATGGCGCATACTTAATTGAGGCTATTTCTACAGGCCTGAGCATCTGTTAATAGTATTTTAAAAATTGGTAAACCCTGTGCAATGATCTTAATTCACTCCTCAGCCTAGATTTATATTTTTTTCCCAAGAAATGGAGAGCAGCCCATTCATCACTTCCTATTGTTCAGGTTATACAGACTCTCATTGCCCTTGGCTGACCAGACTTTTAGAATAAGAGTAAATCCCTTAAAGTGGAGGGTTTAATAGAGCAAGCTGATGGGGACAACCAAGTAAATTTCAGTTCTCTGGGAATGGAAAGGAAATTGCCAAGGAAACATAATCCCCTATAGATTCTCCTACCTGAAAAGCCAGCCCCAAATTTGAAACCCAACCAGTTGGTGGCAACAAGCCCAGAAAAGTGAGGCACCTGACTCCCTTAAGCCAAGAATCTTTGGAATGGGAGAGACAGGTAAGGGATGAAAAAGAGCCTCATTCTAACCGCACAGATGGCCACTGCCATCCCTGCCAAATGCCTTACCAGGTCTGACAAAGGGGGCAGGTGATACAATAGACTAAGGCTGGAATGACTAAATAGTACTGGAAAGTGTGACGGGGATGCGGGAGGAAAACAGAAGTAGTCAATTTATGAAAAAATTATTGCCATCTCCACCTGGCAGTGTGTCCTTTCGACATCTGCCTTCCTAGGGCTCTTGGATTTTCTCAGCCCTGGCAAGTGGAGATCAGGTGCTTGGGCAGATGATATACCTAGTTCCTGCTGGGACGGAGGCTGAATTGCTGTGCCTTGTCAGCTCCACCCTGATGATGGATGGGGTGGTGGGAAAGTCACCACTCCATTGGCCCAACAGAGTTCTCTCCCTCCTGTCAGAGAACCAGTCCTGCAAACAAAAGTGGATGGCATTCAAGAATGACAAAGGGGTGGGGAAAGAAGAGAAGCCACTGAAAATAAGATGACAGTTTGCAACACAGCACCATCTCCATATAAAGTGATGGGTACATGTTAGTTCCCTCTGCTTTCCCTTTCAATCAGTCTCCACCTGAGCAAGGGTATATGACCACTAATTTCTTTTTTTACATTTATCCTCTCTTCATCCCACTTCATCCTAATGCCCTTTACAGTTCAATATACAGGAAACATAACAGAGGAGGTCTTTTTAGGAACAGAACCACAAAACACATCCTCTGACTTTAGTCTAATCCACAAGAGAATTGGGAAACTTCACAAAGGATTGATCATTTTAATTTCCTAAGTTTATCTTACTGAACTAGTTAAAATGCTTACAGCTTATTTGTCATGTCTTTTTCAAAAACCTTCTGTGAAAGAGGATGAAAACAATAGTTTTGCTGAAATGCTACTATTGAGGTGTCAATAGGCATAATATTTCTCTACCCATAGATAAAACATCCTTAGGAGTAAATATACCCTTTGATCCAGTTCATTATCTAGAACTTTTCTCTAAGAGGGTAATCAGAGATGTGCATAATGGTTTATCTACTAGGATATTCATTGAAACATTAGACATAGTTTAAATTCTAATAGGATACTTATTAAATTAACTATGATATAGTTGTATGACAGGCTTTTTAAAAGATTCAGCCATTAAAAGTAATACTGTCAAAGAATATTAAATTATACCATTCCCAGTCAGTATGTTCTAAGTTTTGCCATGATAACAAGAACAAACTCTCGAATCCTATGGTTTATAGAAATATAGGTTTGTATATTGCCCACATCACACATCCACGGTAGGCTGTTCTGTTCCACTTTTCTTCCTTGTGGGATACAGCCTGGGGTAGGCTGAATAATGACCCCCAACAATACCCAGATCTAAATATCTGAAATCTGTGAATGTTACCATATGTGGAAAAGCTTTGTAGATGTGATTAAGTTAAGGACCTTGAACTAGGGAGATTATCCTTGGATAATCCAGGTGGGCCTTAAATGTAATCACGAATATCCTTATAACACAGAGTGAAGGGATATTTGACTAAAGGCAGAAGAGAAGAAGGCCATGTGACAGAAGCAGCGGGAAGCACAGCTGGAGAGAGAAGGTGCTTGGCTGATGGCCTTGAAGATGGAAGGGGCCATGAGTCAAGGAATGCAACTACTGAGGCTGGAAAAGGGAAGGAAATGAATTCTCTCCTATGATCTCCAGAGGGATCATGACCCTGCCAACATCTTGATTTTTGTCCTATCATACTTATTTTGGACTTCTGGCCTCCAGAATTGTAAGGGAATAAATTTGTGTTGTTTAAAGCCACCAAGTTTTTGATAATTTTTTACATACAATGGAATAAAAATCTAGTACACTGGCTAGCAGAACAGGAACTATCTTGACCCTTAGGTCCATGGCAGAAAGGAAAAGAGTTTTGGTGGGTTGTATTCTAGAAATTAAATGCTCTTTGCCAGAAGTAACACAGGTTGCTTCCACATAATCTTCACTGACCAAAAGGAACTTATGGCCCCACCAAACCCTAGGAGTTCAGGAATTCCATCATGTATTTGAAATTAGAAGAACTAGAAATATTTGGTGAGCAGCACAAATTCACCACACTGAGAATACAGGTAATGTAATACTCAGTGAAAATCAGGTTTAAAGTCATTGTTACAAAATAAGTGTGCTACCAATATGGGATGAAAAAACAGAAATATGTACCTATACTTAAACACAGAAAACAGCCTGAAATGAATACTGTCATTTTTTTCCCAGAAGCGACAGTACACATGACTTTTCTTTTTCTCCTTTTTAAGTGTCTTTAACTCTTCTTCAATGAAAATGTATTTTTACAAGTACCAGTAAAATACACTCATCCAAGTAGACTAGCAAGTAAGCAGTAGTAGAAGAGGGTTCAAACTGAAAACTAATATTTAAAACATGATATTCATTTGTGAAAAATATAGTCAGGAATAGGGTACTATCACAGTTTAAAGGATATAAAAGGAAACTGAAGCCCAAAGAGATTACAGAATTTATCTATGACATAGCAATTATGTAATACTATGTAAAACTTCAGCACTCCTGAATTGAAGCGTTGTTTTTTTCAACCACAGGCTAAATCTAATCTTTGTTTATGAAATTGATAATTTCATATTGTTTCATTTCCCTTTCTATTCCATAATTTCTAGGATGACTTTTGGAATATTGAGCTTTTAATTTTTTTTATAGACTTTTAAAAATTATTATTATTGGGGTACAGTTGTTTTACAATCTTGTGTTAGTTTCTACTGAACAGTAAAGTGGAACTCCCTGTGCTATACAGCAGGTTCTTATTAGTTAAATATTTTATACATATTAGTGTATACATGCCAATCCCAGTCTTCCAGTTCATCCCAGCAACTCCCCCCTTTGCTTTCCCCCCTTGGTGTCCATACATTTGTTCTCTACATCTGTGTCTCTATTTCTGCCTTGCAAACTGGTTCATCTGTACCATTATTCTAGATTCCACATATATGCATTAATATACGATATTTGTTTTTCCCTTTCTGACTTACTTCAGTCTGTATGACAGTAGGTCCATCCACATCTCTACAAATGACCCAATTTCATTCCTTTTTATGGCTGAGTATTATTCCATTGTATATATGTACCACATCTTCTTTATCCATTCGTCTGTTGATGGACATTTAGGTTGCTTACATAACCTGGCTATTGTAAATAGTGCTGCAATGAACATTGAGGTGCATGTGTCTTTTTCAATTATGGTTTTCTCTGGGTATATGCCCAGTAGTGGGATTGCTGGGTCATATGGTAATTCTATCTTTAGTTTTTTAAGGAACCTCCATACTGTTCCCCATAGTGGCTGCATCAATTTACATCCCTACCAACAGTGCAAGAGGGTTCCCTTTTCTCCACACCGTGTCCAGCATTTGTTGTTTGTAGATTTTCTGACGATGCCCATTCTAACCAGTGTGAGGTGATACCTCACTGTAGTTTTGATTTGCATTTCTCTGATAATTAGTGATGTTGAGCAGCTTTTCATGTGCCTCTTGGCCATCTGTGTGTCTTCTTTGAAGAAGTGTCTATTTAAGTCTTCTGCCCATTTTTTGATTGGGTTGTTTCTTTAATATTGAGCTGCATGAGCTGTTTATATATTTTGGAGATTAATCCTTTGTTGATTCGTTTGCAAATATTTTCTCCCATTCTTTTTTTTTTTTTAAGGGCATTTATGCATAGGATAAACTTACATTTATACTATTTATTTATACTAAATGAATATATTCCTCTGCAATATTTTCTCCCATTCCAAGGGCTGTCTTTTCGTCTTGTTTATAGTTTCCTTTGCTGTGCAAAAGCTTTTAAGCTTCATTAGGTTCCATTTGTTTATTTTTGTTTTTATTTCCATTATTCTAGGAGGTGGGTCAAAAAAGATCTTGAAGTGATTTATGCCAAAGAATGTTCTGCCTATGTTTTCCTCTAAGAGTTTTATAATGTCTGGTCTCTCATTTAGGTCTTTAATCCATTTTGAGTTTATTTCTGTGTATGGTGTTAGGAAGTGTTCTAATTTCTTTCTTTGACATGTAGCTGTCCAGGATTCCCAGCACCCTTTATTGAAGAGGCTTTTCTCCATTGCATATCCTTGCCTCCACTGTCATAGATTAGTTGACCATCGGTGTGTGGGTTTATCTCTAGACTTTCTATCCTGTTCCATTGATCTATATTCTGTTTTTGTGCCAGTACCATATTGTCTTGATTACTGTAGTTTTGTAGTATAGTCTGAAGTCAGGGAGCCTGATTCCTTCAGCTCCATTTTTTGCCCTCAAGATTGCTTTTGCTATTTGGGGTCTTTTGTATCTCCATACGCATTTTAAGATTTTTTTGTTCTAGTTCTGTAAAAAATGCCATTGGTAATTTGATAGGGATTGCATTGAATCTGTAGATTGCTTTCGTTATTTTAGGCATTTTCACAATATTGATTCTTCTAATCCAAGAACCTGGTATATCTCTCCATCTCTTCGTGTCATCTTTGATTTTTTTCATCAGTGTCTTAGTTTTCTGAGTACCGGTCTTTTACTTCCTTAGGTAGGTTTATTCCTAGGTATTTTATTCTTTTTGTTGCAGTGGTGAATGGGACTGTTTATTTAATTTCTCTTTCTGATCTTTCATCATTAGTGTATAGGAATGCAAGAGATTCCTGTGCATTAATTTTGTATCCTGCAACTTTACCAAATTCATTGCTTAGCACTAGTAGTTTTCTGGTGGCATCTTCCAGATTTTCTATGTATAGTAATATGTCCTCTGAGAACAGTGACACTTTTACTTCTTTTCCAATTTGTATTCCTTTTATTTTTCTTCTCCAACTGCCGTGGCTAGGACTTCCAAAACTATGTTGAATAATAGTGGCAAGAGTGGACATCCTTGTCTTTTTCCTGATCTTAAAGGAAATGCTTTCAGTTTTTCATATTGAGGATGATGTTTGCCAGGGGGTTGTCATATATGGCCTTTATTATGTTGAGGTAGTTTCCCTCTATGCCCACTTTCTGGCGAGTTTTTATCATAAATCAGTGTTGAATTTCGTCAAAAGCTTTTTCTGCATCCATTGAGATGATCATATGGATTTTATTGTTCATTTTATTAATATGGTGTATCACATTGATTGATCTGCATATACTGAAGAATCCTTGCATCCCTGGGATAAATCCCACTTGATCATGGTATATAATGCTTTTAATTTGTTGTTGGATTCTGTTTGCTAGTATTTTATTGAGGATTTTTTGCATCTATATTCATCTGTGATGTTGGTCTGTAATTCTCTTTTTTTGTAGTTATCTTTGTATGGTTTTGGTATCAGGGTGATGGTGGCCTCATAGAATGAGTTTGGGATTGTTCCTTCCTCTGCAGATTTTTGTAAGAGTTTGGGAAGGATGGGTGTTAGTTATTCTCTAAGTGTTTGATAGAATTCACCTGTGAAGCCATCTGGTCCTGGACTTCTGTTTGTTGGAAGATCTTTAATCACAGTTTCAATTTTATTACTTGTGATTGGTCTGTTCATATTTTCTATTTCTTCCTGGTTCACTCTTGGAAAGTTATACATTTCTAAGAATTTGTCCATTTCTTATAGGTTGTCCATTTTATTGGCATAGAGTTTCTTGTAATAGTCTCTTATGATGCTTTGCATTTCTGTGGTGTCTGTTCTAACTTCTTTTTCATTTCTAATTTTATTGATTTGAGTCCTCTCCTTCCTTTTCTTGATGAGTCTGGCTAAAGTTTCATCCATTTTATTTATCTTCTCAAAGAACCAGCTTTTAGTTTTATTGATCTTTGCTATTATTTTCTTTGTTTCTATTTCATTTATTTCTGCTCTGATCTTTATGATTTCTTTCCTTCTACTAACTTTGTGTTTTCTTTGTTCTTCTTTCTCTAGTTCCTTTAGGTGTAAGGTTAGATTGTTTACTTGAGATTTTTCTTCTTTCTTGAGGTAGGATTGTATTGCTATAAACTTCCTTCTTAGAACTGCTTTTGCAGTTCTATCCCATAGGTTTTGGACCGTTGTGTTTTTGTTGTCATTTGTCTCTAGGTATTTTTGATTTCCTCTTTGATTTCTTCAGTGATCTTTTGGTTATTCAGTAGTGTATTGCTTAGCTTCCATGTCTTTTGGTTTGTTTTACTTTTTATTCCCTGCAATTTATTTCTAATCTCATAGCATTGTGGTTGGAAAAGAAGCTTGATACACTTTCAATTTTCTTAAATTCTTTGAGTCTTGATTTGTAACCCAAGATGTGATCTATCCTGGAGAATGTTCCATCTGCACTTGAGAAGAAAGTGTAATTTGCTGTTTTCAGTTGGAATGTCCTATAAATATCAATTAAATCTATCTGGTCTCTTGTGTCATTTAAAGCTTATTGTTTAAGCTTTCCTTATTAATTTTCTGTCTGGATAATCTGTCCATTGGTGTAAGTGAGGTGCTAAACTCCTTGTGTTACTGTCGATTTCCTCTTTTAAAGCTGTTAGCATTTGCCTTATGTATTGAGGTGCTCCTATGTTGGGTACATATATATTCATAATTGTTATACCTTCTTCTTGGATTGATCCCTTGATCACTATGTAACGTCCTTCCTTGTCTCTTGTAACTTCTTTATTTTAAAGTCTATTTTATCTGATATGAGTATTGCTGCTCCAGCTTTCTTTTCATTTCCATTTGCCTGGACTATCTTTTTCCATCCCCTCACTTTCAGTCTCTATGTGTCCCTAGGTCTGAAGTGGGTCTCTTGTAGACAGCATATATACAGGTCTTGTTTTTGTATCCATTCAGCCAGTCTGTGTCTTTTGGTTGGAGCATTTAATCCATTCACATTTATGGTAAATATTGATATGTATGTTCCTATTACTATTTTCTTAATTGTTTGGGGTTTGTTTTTGCAGGTCCTTTTCTTTTCTTGTGATTCCCACTTAGAGAAGTTCCTTTAGCATGTTGTAGAGCTGGTTTGGTGGTGCTGAATTCTCTTAGCTTTTGCTTGTCTGTAAAGCTTTTGATTTCTCCATTGAATCTGAATGAGATCCTTGCTGGGTAGAGTATTCTTGGTTGTAGGTTCTTCCCTTTCATCACTTTAAATATGTCCTGCCACTGCCTTTTGGCTTGCAGAGTTTCTGCTGAGAAATCAGCTGTTAACCTTACGGGAGTTCCCTTGTATGTTATTTGTCGTTTTTCCCTTGTTGCTTTTAATAAGTTTTCTTTGTTGTTAATTTTTGTCAATTTGATTACTACGTGTCTCAGTGTGTTTCTCCTTGGGTTTATCCTGCCTGGGACTCTCTCTACTTCCTGGACTTGGGTCGCTATTTCCTTTCCCGTGTTAGGGAAGTTTTCGGCTATAATCTCTTCAAATAGTTTCTCGGGTCCTTTCTCTTCTGTCTGCTCCTTCTGGGACCCCTATAATGCGAATGTTGGTGTGTTAAATGTTGTCCCAGAGGTCTCTTAGGCTGTCTTCATTTTTTTCATTCTTTTTTCTTTATTCTGTTCCATGGCAGTGATTTCCACCATTCTGTCTTCCAGGTCACTTATCCGTTCTTATGCCTCAGTTATTCTGCTATTGATTCCTTCTAGTGTATTTTCCATTTCAGTTATTGTATTGTTCATCTCTGTTTGTTTGTTCCTTAATTCTTCTAGGTCTTTGTTAAACATTTTTTGCATATTCTCCATCCTTGCCTGCATTCTTTTTCCGGGGTCCTGGGTCATCTTCACTATCATTATTCTGAATTCTTTTTCTGGAAGGTTGCCTATATCTGCTTCACTTCATTGTTTTTCTGTGGTTTTATCTTGTTCCTTCCTCTGGGACATAGTCCTCTGTCTTTTCATTTTGTCTATCTTTCTGTGATTGTGGTTTTCATTCCGAACGCTGCAGGATTGTAGTTCTTCTTGCTTCTGCTATCTGCCCTTTGGTGGATGATGCTATCTCAAGAGCTTTTAAATATATTTATTTAATTCATTTATTTTTTCCTCTTTAGGAGAGAGATGCCAGATTCTATAACCTGCTTACATCCTGGTAGCAGGGCACTATATTTTCACCATACCTGCATGCCTAACACAAAGTTGTCTTTCAAATAATGCCAATAATTTCGATCAAAAGAACAAAAGGGTGGCTTAAGATATAGTATATAGGATATTGTGTTTTATAGGAAATACTGGGGTGGCGAAAAATTCATTTGGGTTTTTACGTAAGCTGTTATGGAAAAACACCAACGAACCTTTTGGCCAACCCAATATATATATGTATTGGGTTGGCCAAAAAGTTTGTTCTGGTACAGGACACAACCTGGACTTGGGTCTGGCATCTGAAGTAGAGTGCAGTCTCATGGGACTGAGCCCTTTAGCTGTGGAATCTGATGCCATTTCCAGGTGTCTGAGAATTGCTTGTTGGTGAGGAGAAGCCTACACACACACATCCACACAAACACACCCACGCATTGGAATTGGGCCCAGGAACCTAACTTAGTGTTCTTCTTGGGAATACAGATATATTAGTTTACTAGGGCTGCCATAACAAAGTACCACAAACTGATTGGCCTAAACAATAGAAATTCATTTTCTCATACTAAAAAAAAAGAATCAAGAAGCCCAAAATGGAGTCATTTGCTCCCAGGAGAGCAAACCAAGATTTCATTGCAGTTTCAACCTCTCCCAGGAATGTGACATTTAAACAAACAATCTGAAATTTCCTGATGAGCACCAGTGAAGTAATCCACATAATAAAACCCCTGCCATTTCCTTTCCCCCAAAAGATGAGCTGGCCTGAAATAATTCTTTTTCTTTTGCTGATAATTCCCTTGCCCCATTCTCCCTCTGCCTATACAAACCATCCTCTTTGTACAGCTCCTCAGAGTATTTCTCTACTTGTGTTGGGAAGCTATCCAATTCATGAATCATCAAATAAAGATAATTAGATCATCAAATTTACTTGGTTGATTTTTGTTTTTTAACACTCACAGTTACGGAGGATCAAAGTCCAATATAAAGGTATCAGCAGGGTTGGTTTCTTCTGAGACCTCTCTCCTTGGCTTGTAGACAGCCATCTTCTCTCTGTGTCTTCACATGGCCTTTTCTCTGTGTATGTCTGTGTCCTAATTTTATCTTCTTATGAGGACACCAGTCATACTGGATTAGTGCCCATCCTAATATCCTCATTTTAATTATCTCTAAGCTCCCTTTCTCCAAATACAGTCACATTTGGCGATACGGGGGAGGGGTTGTTAGGACGTCAACATATGAATTTGAGGGACAGATACAACTAATTCTATAACATCAGGTTTTTGAGGAGGACTGTTGACTGATGCATAAGGTCCTTTTATTTCTTTTTGAAAGTGATGGAAATCCTACATCTACGAGAAAAGATGTTGCCTAGCAGAGCTAAGTATTATTTGGCCTTGCCTTTAAATGTCATCCTTGGAGACCAAAATCCTCTTGGAAGATTGCAAGAAGAGACATATATGTTTATTTAAATTTGTAGACAATTTCTGCAAGCCTCTTCTTTGTGTAAGAGATCTTTATGCAAGAACATCGATATTCCTGTTGACTCTCCTTCAACACAGCATTTGTGGAAGGCAGAGGCTTCCAGGAGAACGCAATTTACCTCATTCCCTGCTGGAACACACAGCAGGTGTTAATTACTTTGTTATTTCAATTGATCAAAATGCCCCAATGCCACAATGATTCTGGGCACACTTACCAACGCTATTTTCCTCCCATTTATTTAAAAGGCCTGCCTTGAGTGTCTGTTCAGCCAAAACTGTGTTCCAAATTGGTACTGGCAAATTCTTACCAGAATATAAAATGAATTCCCAGAGGTGACCCTCAGTTATGAATTCCTGACACTAATTGCAGTGAGATTACAAGGAGGAGTTAATGTTTATTCTATCACAGGACAAAAATCATATCATTCGAGACCCTAGAATTTGCCCCTTGCACAAATTGGTGCCATTTTACCAGTCCATGAGAAAAGACATAAAGGTTTCAATTTCCTGAATAGTGAGTTTGTCTGTGTGTGTGTGTGTGTGTGTGTGTGTGTGTTCTGTTCAGGAGGCACTTACTAAATAGAACTAATTTAGGGCCCCTTGAAATTTTTGTGATTTAAATGCATGAACAACAGTTCATGGGGCCAGCCACTCACTCTAATAGGGGAGGCTATTGCTGCTGCTTTCTTTACCCAGTGAACAAAATGATTCTGGGTTGATATTTTATCCACTTTAATCTTGGGAAAGATCAAAAGAAACTGTGCAAATTCTGTTCAAGTCCTTTGAAATTAAAGCAATTAAGGTTCAGGTCAAAAAAAGTGGTCCTGGAAGTAATGAGTCGAGGTTTTCACAACCTTCTACTTGAGTGACACCTAGAAGGTCCTGGTGTCACTCTGACCCTCGGCTGTCTCCTCCGTTCCATGGTGATCAAGCACCACCTGATATCTACACAGTGCTTTATAGTTTAGAAAACACAGTGAACATTTGATGCTTCCAGCTAATCAGCACTGGAGACAGGGAAGGCTTGTTAGTACTACCATTTTTCATATAAAACTCCTGAGGCTCAGAAATGTGATTTGCTCATGGTTACACAGCCAATGACTAAGGAAACAACACTTGTTTCCTGAAGGTAGAGGGGGAAACCAGATGTGCTTCTGATATCTCCTCCTGCTCCATGATCTGTGGTTTTATTTAAAACATAAAGCCAACTTTTGGAAAATTTGCAATCACTAGCAAACAAATACTAAAGCCAAACAGCATTTACCCATACTAAAGAGATCCAAAGATAACATACATAATTTATATCTCCAGATGATACAAATCCTATTTTGCTTCCTCATAAATTCATTTGAATAAACAAAATAATATAGTAAAACGATCTGAAGTGTTGAGTTTCTATTAGGTACTCAATATATGTTGGCTGAATATAAAACTAATAAACCTATTTTTTTCTCATAAAGTTTTTTGGTTTCTTTTGGGGGATTTTACTCTAGATTTTTGCTTGTCTGTTTTTCCTCCAGAACTGCTCTCCTTTTAGCATGCTCCATGAATCATTATTTGAGGATTTACAAGATCCCTGAAATGGGACAGCATTGGGTGAAACCGTTTTCAGGACTAGGAAAAGAAACAGCTTCCAGATCTATGTTTAGAACATTATCTATTTCCAAGAAACCTTATTGAAAACCTAGACAAACATCCGGGTTTCAGAATAAATATTATGTGAGTGGTAGCTTTAGATGAATTATCCTACCACATCTCAGTGCTTTTGGTCACTATATATATTAAGTGGTATTTCTCTAAATATTACTCTGTAATTATGTGCATTCTTGTAAGCACTTTTAAGGCAAAATCCATTAATTCCTGGGTTTTTCACTCTTTCCCACTAACGCATGTGGCAAGGGGCAGTGCAGGGGGCAGTTTAAACAAAGTGGGCTTTGGGAATGAAAAGAATTGAGTACAGTCTCAGAGACCTCTAAGAAAACATTAAACGCATAAACGTTCGAATTATAGGGGTTCCAGAAGAAGAAGAGAATAAGAAAGGGTCTGAGAAAATATTTGAAGAGATTATAGTTGAAAATTTCCCTAAGATGGGAAAGGAAATAGTCAATCAAGTCCAGGAAGAACAGAGAGTACCATACAGGATAAAGCCAAAGAGAAACATGATGAGACACATATTAATCAAACAATCAACCATTAAATACAAAGAAAAATATTAAAAGCAGCAAGGGAAAAGCAACAAATAACAAACAAGGGAATCCCCAAAAGGTTAACAGCTGATCTTTCAGTAGAAACTCTGCAAGCCAGAAGGGAGTGGCAGGATATATTGAAGTGACAAAAAGGAAAACCCTACAACCAAGATGACTCTACCCAGCAAGGGTCTCATTCAGATTTGAAGGAGAAATTAAAACCTTACAGACAAGCAAAAGTTAAGAGAATTCAGCACCACCAGGTCAGCTTTACAACAAATGCTAAAGGAACTTCTCTAGCAAGAAACACAAGAAGGAAAAGACCTACAAAAACAAACCCAAAACAATTAAGAAAATGGTAACGGGAACATATATATCAATAATTATCTTAAACATAAATGGATTAAATGCTCCAACCAAAAGACATAAACTGGCTGAATGGCTACAAAAACAAGACCCTTATATATGCTGTCTACAAGAGACCCACTTCAGACCTAGGGACACACACAGACTGAAAGTGAGTGAATGGAAAAAGATATTCCATGAAAAAAGGAAATCAAAAGAAAGCTGCAGTAGCAATTCTCCTATCAGACAAAATAGACTCTTAAATAAAGACTATTACAAGAGACAAAGAAGGACACTACATAATGATCAAGGGATAAATCCAAGAAGATATAACAATTGTAAATATTTATGCATGCAAAATAGGAGCACCTCAATACATAAGGTAAAGGCTAACAGCCATAAAAGGGGAAATCGACAGTAACACAATAATAGTAGGGGACATGAACACCCCATGTTCACCAATGGACAGATCATCCAAAATGAAAATAAATAAGGAAACACAAGCTTTAAATGACATTAAACAAGATGGACTTAATTGATACTTATAGGACATTCCATCCAAAAAGAACAGAATACACTTTCTTCTCCAGTGCTCATGGAACATTCTCCAGGACAGAGCATATCTTGGGTCACAAATCAAGCCTTGGTAAACTTAAGAAAACTGAAATCGTATCAAGTATCTTTTCTGACCACAACGCTATGAGACTAGATATCAATTACTGGAAAAAAAAACTGTAAAAAATACAAACACAGGGACGCTAAACAATACACTACTAAATAACCAAGAGATTACTGAACAAATCAAAAAATACATAGAAACAAATGATAATGAAAACACGAGGACCCAAACCTATAGGATGCAGCAAGAGCAGTTCTGAGATGGAAGTATATAGCAATAAATTCCTACCTCAAGAAACAAGAAATAACTCAAATAAACAACCTAAACTTACACCTAAAGCAATTAGAGAAAAAAGAACAAAAAAACACAAAGTTAGCAGAATGAAAGAAATCATAAGATAAGGTCAGAAATAAATGAAAAAGAAATGAAGGAAACAATAGGAAACATCAATAAAACTAAAAGCTGGTTCTTTGAGAAGAGAAACAAAGTTGATAAACCATTAGCCAGACTCATCAAGACAAAAAAAAAAGGAAGAAGACACAAATCAACAGAATTAGAAATGAAAATGGAGAAGTAACAACTGACACTGCACAAATACAAAGGATCATGAATGATTACTACAAGCAACTTTATGCCACTAAAATGGACAACTGGGAAGAAATGGACAAATTTGTAGAAAACACAACCTTCAGAGACCGAACCAGGAAGAAATAGAAAATATAAACAGACCAATCACAAACACTGAAATTGTAACTGTTATTTAAAATCTTCCAGCAAACAAAAGCCCAAGACCAGATGGCTTCACCAGTGAATTCTATCAAACATTTAGAGAAGAGCTAACAACTATCATTCTCAACCTCTTCCAAAATATACCAGAGGGAGTAACACTCCCAAACTCATTCTATGAGGCCACCATCACCCTGATACCAAAAGCAGACAAACATGTCACAAAAAAGAAAACTACAGGCCAATATCACTGATGAACATAGGTGCAACAATCCTCAACAAAATACTAGCAAACAAAATCCAACAGCACATTGAAAGATCATACACCATGATCAAGTGGGATTTATCCCAGGAATGCAAGGATTCTTCAATACATGCAAATCAATCAATGTGACACACCATATTAAAAAACGGAAGGATATAAACCATATGATCATCACAATAGATGCAGAAAAAGCTTCTGACAAAATTCAACACTGATTTATGATAAAAACTCTCCAGAATTTAGGCATAGAGGGGAACCTACATCAACATAATAAAGGCCATATATGACAAACCCACAGCCAACATCATTCTCAATGGTGAAAAACTGAAACCATTTGCACTAAGACCAGGAATAAGACAAGGTTGCTCACTCCCACCAATATTATTCAACACAGTTTTGGAAGTTTCAGCTACAGCAATAGAGAAGAAAAAGAAATAACAGGAATACAAATTGGAAAAGAAGTAGAACTGTCACTGTTTGCAGATGACATGATACTATACATAGAGGATCCTAAAGATGCTACCAGAAAACTACTAGAGATAATC
This sequence comes from Monodon monoceros, assembly GCF_005190385.1. Taxonomy (NCBI): domain Eukaryota; kingdom Metazoa; phylum Chordata; class Mammalia; order Artiodactyla; family Monodontidae; genus Monodon; species Monodon monoceros. The sequence continues at coordinate 21,608,159 of NW_021703778.1, forward strand.
AATGAATTTGGTAGAGTAGCAGGATACAAAATTAATGTGCAGAAATCTCCTGCATTCCTATACACTGATGAACAATTTGAAAGAGAAATTAAGGAAACACTCCCACTTACCACCGCAACAAAAAGAATAAAATACCTAAGAATAAACCTACCTACGGAGAAAAAAGACCTGTATACAGAAAGCTATAAGACACTGATGAATGAAATTAAAGATGATACAAAGAGATGGAGAGATATACTATGTTCTTGGATTGGAAGAATCAACATTGTGAAAATGACTATACTACCCAAAGCAATCTACAGATTCAATGCAATCCTTATCATACTACCAACTGCATTTTTCTAAGAACTAGAACAAAAAATTTCACAATTTGTGTGGAAACACAAAAGACCCCGGATAGCCAAAGGAATCTTGAGAAAGAAAAACAGAGCTGGAGGAATCAGGCTCCCAGGCTTCAGACTATACTACAAAGCTATAGTAATCAATACAGTATGATACTGGCACAAAATTAGAAATATAGATCAATAGAACAAGTTAGAGAGCCCAGAGATAAACCCACTCACATATGATCACCTTATTTTTGATAAAGGAGGCAAGAATATACAATGGAGAAAAGACAGCCTCTTCAATAAGTGGTGCTGAGAAAACTGGACAGCTACACGTAAAAGAATGAAATTAGAACACTCCCTGACACCATACACAAAAATAAACTCAAAATGGTTTAAAGACTTAAATGTAAGGCCAAACACTATTAAACTCTTAGAGGAAAACATAGGAAGAACACTCTATGAAATAAATCACAGCAAGATCCTTTTTGACCACCTCCTAGAGAAATGGAGATAAAAACAAAAATAAACAAATGGGACCTAATGAAACTTAAAAGCTTTTGCACAGCAAAGGAAACCATAAACAAGACGAAAAGAGAACCCTCAGAATGGGAGAAAATATTTGCAAATGAAGCAACTGACAAAGGATTAATATCCAGAATTTACAAGCAGCTCATGCAGCTCAATATCAACAAAACAAACAACCCAATCCAAAATTCGTCAGACCTAAATAGACATTTCTCCAAAGAAGATATACAGATTGCCAAAAAACACATGAAAGAATGCTCAACATCACTAATCGCTAGAGAAATACAAATCAAAACTACAATGAGATATCACCTCACACCAGTCAGAATGGCCATCATCAAAAAATCTACAAGCAATAAATCCTGGAGAGGGTGTGGAGAAAAGGGGACCCTCTTGCACTGTTGGTGGGAATATAAATTGATACAGCCACTATGGAGAATAGTATGCAGGTTCCTTAAAAAACCTAAAAATAGAACTACCATATGACCCAGCAATCCCACTACTGGGCATACAGCCTGAGAAAACCGTAATTCAAAAAGGGTCATGTACCACAATGTTCATTGCAGCTCTATTTACAATAGCCAGGACATACAAGCAACCTAAGTGTCCATAGACAGATGAATGGATAAAGATGTGGCACATATACAATGGAATATTACTCAGCCATAAAAAGAAACAAAATTGAGTTATTTGTAGTAAGGCGGATGTACCCAGAGACTGTCATACAGAATGAAGTAAGTCAGAAAGAGAAAAACAAATACCGTGTGCTAACACATATACATGGAATCTAAAAAAAAAAAAAAGAAGGTTCTATGAACCTAGGGGAAGGACAGGAATAAAAACAGACGTAGAGAATGGACTTGAGGACACGGGGAAGGGGAAGGGTAAGCTGGGACGAAGTAAGAGAGCGGCATGGACATATATACACTACCAAATGTAAAATAGATAGTTAGTGGGAAGCAGCTGCATAGCACAGAGAGATCAGCTCGGTGCTTTGCGACCACCTAGAGGGGTGGGATAAGGAAGGTGGGAGGGAGATGCAGGAGAGAGGGGATATGGGGATATACTTATGCGTATAGCTGATTCACTTTGTTATACAAGAGAAACTAACACACCATTGTAAAGCAATTACACTCCAATAAAGATGTTAAAAAAAAAAGAAAAAAGAATGTGGGCTTTGGAGTTAAAATACTTGAATTTGAGTACTAGGTCCTCAAATTATCACATATGTGACCATGGGCAATTTGCATAACCACGGAACCCCTGTTTCTGTTTCCAAAAATAAGGGTGATGACTAAAATAATTCACAGGGTTTTGACTTATTTGTAGTCCAATGACTCCAAGATGAAAGAGATCTATATGTACAAGACCTATACAAATGTTAGTTCTGACGTCAACAAACCCTAAGTATTTCATCTTTAAAACTGTTTAGTTTTCCTTTTGGGTACACGGATTTGTTATATGTCAAAGCATCCTTCACAGCTTGGTATGGCTATATGACTAAGTTATGACTAATGGAATGGGCAGAAAGAGACAGACAGTACTTACAGGTCTAACTCATTAAAAATTTCCCATATAAGCCTCTTTCTATGTAGTTGGTTTGATATTGATGCCCAGAGTAAACTTGGAAGCTTTGTATTGAAAATGGTGGAGGCTTCAACAGCCTGGGTACCTGCATGCCTTCATGGGACAGAGACCCCATCTCATCCTGCCACCAACTGACTCCACAAAAGTAGGAATTAAATCTCTGTTTTGTTAATGCATTGGTACTTTTTAGTTTATCTGGTCCAGCAGCTATCATAGTCCTAACCAATACAGAATTAGTATTAAATGTTAGCCAATATCATTTTCTTCCAATATCTGTGATTATTTTCAGCTTATCAAATATGATAAGTCATCAATAATGATAGTACAATCACTCATGCAGTACAACAGTGTCCAGGTATCTATAAAGTCTCCCATATAAATCTCTGGTTTAGCTGGTTATCCTTTTACCCTGTACAGTTATTTGTGCATCCTGGATGCTTCAGTGATCTTGCTTTCAGATTTGCTCATGAGGCAGATTGTTGCACGTTCTGGTGACAGTGTGAACCATCTCTTCACTATTAGGCCAAACAATTTGTACTGCATGTATCACAACGTCATAGGACCTCCATGGATGTTTCAAAAGATTTGCTATAAATCTATGGACTCTCAGTTATGGCAAAAATATAGCTTTCATATTAATAATAAGTTGGCCTCATACTTGCCCTCATGATTCTCACTAAGGGTCCAGGTCCTGAGTCCTTTAAGGAAACTCTTATTGAATTTTTGAAGCCCACAGGATACACACAGGGGAATCTGATGTGGAACTGACAGCCCCAGCAGCGCTGATTACTTCAAGGCGTGGACCACAACTGCAGCAAAGGTGATCAGCAAGGCTCTCCTAATTCATTCCACACCACACTGATCAAAAGATTATCTCTAGCACCCTCTCAGTGCTGCCAAGCTGTTTTCCTTTGCAATTGCTTTCATATTTTCTTTGAGCTGGTATCTTTTATCCTAGTTTTGTGCCTGTTTCTTTTATGTTGAACACTTAACTTATGGCTCCTGATTCATGTTTATCACTCCATCTTGCCTTGTACAGAACCTGAACAAATTCGGAACTCAACAAAGGGATATCGTTTATCTTCTGATGTGAATATAACAAGAATTGCTACACTCTGGCACCTGAGCCATGGTTTTCAAAGCACATTCACATACCTCATGCACCCTAACTCTGTGAAACCAGAGGGGCAAGATTTCCATGTACAGATGAGGGCAGCTTATATAAGCTAAGAAGGTCAATCACTCTTTATGTTTCCATGACAAATAAGTGGCAGATCTAAAACCAGCTCCATGCTTTCCTAATTTCCAATCTAGGTTTCTTTCTATGGAATCACACACAGCAACTACAACATTCAAGGCATCCTGGTGATGATAAGGAGATAGTCCTTATCCTGAAGGGGCCATGGTCATATTGGTGTCTTACAAATATCGTCAAGAATAAAGATGGTCAATAAATGAGAGAGCTAAGTCTTGCCCCTAACAGCCTATTTTGAATATTTTTGAATGAGTACTTTTCCTGACTAAGCAAGATTTTCTGTGGTAACTTGATCAAACAAATGTAATAGTTGGTCCTGAGTAGGGAAGCCATGGTCGCCTGAGTCAGAGTCACAACCTTTTAATCCAGATGTTGAAATGAGTTTTCATCTGTGTGCAGAAAGATGTTGGGACTCTTCTTCTAAAATGAAGAAGATTATAATGGAAGACAGTCCTAATTGAAAGAACCTGGAGTACTGAAGAGATTACAAGAACATTCTATATGACTTGTCAGAGACTGCCAGCTCGATAGCCAAAACTTGTTGACCCCTCCTTTGGGCTTAAGGCTAGACTATATCTCTAAGTCTTTCAGGCAGTCAGATGTGTTCACACGAAATAGGGCCCTCAAACGGGATGTAAGCAAGAATACTGTGTGCCACTTCTAGGTCTGATCCATAACATCTCATCGACTGTGGACCACTATGAGTTTTCCCCATATGAGTAGCCATGAGATGTAAGGAGCTTGGATCACATGGAGGAGAACATTTCGGTCAATCTGATTAATTCCATGTCTGGGTTTCTTTGTTATTTCATCCTACCTTATTTTAATGACCTAATATAAGTGGTCAACAGAGGTATATAACATAGTAATGAAGAGAGAAAAACAAACAAACTATTATTGGTATTCCTGAAGGCAATGATTGGTACTCCTGAAGGATCAAGCCATAGAAAGAATTTTTAAAAGGAAATTGGTTAATAGAATAAAGCATCAGGAGAGACCTCCAAGACGGCAGAAGAGGAAGACGTGGAGATCACCTTCCTCCCCACAAATACATCAGAAATACATCTACATGTGGATCAACTCCTAAAGAACACCTACTGAATGCTGGCAGAAGACCTCAGACTTCCCAAAAGGCAAGAAAATCCCCACATAACTGGGTAAGGCAAAAGAAAAAGACAAAACAGAGACAAAAGAGTAGGGATGGGACCTGCTCCTCGGGGAGGTAGCTGTGAAGGAGGAAAAGTTTCCACAAACTAGGAAGTCACTTCACTGGTGGAGACAGGGGTGGCGTGGGATGGGGGGGGAGCTTCGGAGCCACAGAGGAGACTGCAGCAACAGGGGTACAGAGGGCAAAGTGCAGAGATTCCCACACAGAGGATCCATGCAGACCAGAATTCACCAGTCCCAGAGGCTTCTCTGCTCACCCACCGGCTGGGACAGGTGGGGGATGGGACCTGAGGTTCCGGTTTCATCAGAGGTCACATCCCACAGAGACAACTGGGGTTGGCTGCGTGAACACAGCCTAAAGGGGGGTAAGGCACCACAGCTAACCAGAAGGGAGTCCGGGAAAAAGGCTGGACCTGCCTTAGAGGCAACAGAACATTGTTTCGGGGTGTGCGAGGAGAGGAGATACAGAGCACTGCCTAAACGAGCTCCAGAGACAGGCGCGAGCCGTGGCTATCAGCGCGGACACCAGACAGGCATGAAATGCTAAGGCTGCTACTAAAGCCACCAAGAATCCTGTGTGAAAGCACAGTCACTATCCACACTTCCCCTCCTGGGAGCCTGTGCAGCCCGCCACTGCAAGGGTCCCGTGATCCAGGGACAGCTTCCCGGGGAGAACACATAGTGTGCCTCAGGCTGTTGCAAGGTCATGTTGGCCTCTGCTGCCGCAGGCACGCCCCACATCCTGTACCCCACCCTGCCCCTGGCCTGAGTGAGCCAGAGCCCTCTAATCACCTGCTACTTTAATCCTGTGCTGTCTGGGAGGGGAACAGACGCCCTCCGGTGACCTACAGGCAGAGGCAGAGCCAAATCCAAAGCTGAGCCCCGGGAGTTGTGCGAACAAAGAAGAGAAAGGTAAATCTCTCCCAGCAGCCTCAGGAGCAGCAGATTAAAGCTCCACAATCAACTTGATGTACCCTGCATCTGTGGAATACATGAACAGACAACGAATCATCCCAAAATTCAGGTGGTGGACTTTGGGTGCAACGATATATTTTTTTCCTTTTTCTCTTTTTATGAGTGTGTATGTGTATGCTTGTTTGTGTGATTTTGTCTCTATAGCTTTGATATTACCATTTGTCCTAGTGTTCTGTCTATCCATTTTTTTTCTTTGTTTGTTTACTATAGTTTTTAGTGCTTGTTATCATTGGTGGATTTGCTTTCTGGTTTGGATGCTCTCCTTTTTCTTTCTTTCTTTTCTTTTTTTATTTCATTTTAATTTTATTTATTTATTATTTTGTTTCTTTGTTTGTTTTGCGGTACGTGGGCCTCTCACTGTTGTGGCCTCTCCTGTTGCGAAGCACAGGCTCCGGACGTGCAGGCTCAGCGGCCATGGCTCACGGGCCCAGGCGCTCCGTGGCATGTGGGATCTTCCCGGACCGGGGCACGAACCCGTGTCCCATGCATCAGCAGGCGGACTCTCAACCACTGCGCCACCAGGGAAGCCCTATTTTTAATAATTATTATTTTTTTAATCATTTTATTTTTTTCTTTCTCACTTTCTTCTTTTCTCCCTTTTTTTTTTTTGCAGTATGCAGGCCTCTCACTGCCACGGCCCCTCCCGCTGCGGAGCACAGGCTCCGGACACGCAGGCTCGGCGACCACAGCTCACTGGCCTAGCCGCTCTGTCGCATGTGGGATCTTCCTGGACCGGGGCACAAACCCATGTCCCCTGCATCAGCAGGCGGACTCTCAAATACTGCACCACCAGGAAAGCCCTTTTCTCCCTTTTATTCTGAGCCATGTGGCTGACAGAGTCTTGGTGCTCTGGTCGAGTGTCAGGCCTATGCCCCTGAGGTGGGAGAGCTGAGTTCAGGACATTGGTCCACCAGAGACCTGCCAGCTCCACATAATATCAAACAGCAAAAGCTCTCCCAGAGATCTCCATCTCAAGGCTAAGACCCAGGTCCACTCAACAACCAGCAAGCTACAGTGCTGGACACCCTATGCCAAACAACTAGCAAGACAGGAACACAAACCCGTCCATTAGCAGACAGGCTGCCTAAAATCATAATAAGTTCAAAGACACCCCAAAACAAACCAACGGACACGGTCCTGCCCACCAGAAAGACAAAATCCAGCCTCATCAAACAGAACACAGGCACTAGTCTCCTCCAAAAGGAAGCCTACACAACCCACTGAACCAACCTTACCCACTGGGGGCAGACACCAAAAACAATGGGAACTACAAATCTGCAGCCTGCGAATAGGAAACCCAAAACAAAGTAAGTTAAGCAAAATGAGAAGGCAGAGAAACAGACAGCAGATGAAGGAGCAAGGTAAAAACCCAACAGACCAAACAAATGAAGAGGAAATACGCAGTTTACCTGAAAAAGAATTCAGAGTAATGACAGTTAGGATGATCCAAAACCTTAGAAATAGAATGGAGAAAATACAAGAAATGTTTAACAAGGACCTAGAAGAAATAAAGAGCAAACAAACAATGATGAACAACACAATAACAGAAATTAAAAATTCTCTAGAAGGAATCAATAGCAGAATAACTCAGGCAGAAGAACGGATAAGTGACCTGGAAGATAAAATAGTGGAAATAACTACTGCAGAGAAGAATAAAGGAAAAAGAATGAAAAGAATTGAGGACAGTCTCAAAGACCTCTGGGACAACATTAAATGCACCAACATTCGAATTATAAGGGTCCCCGAAGAAGAAGAGAAAAAGAAAGGGACTGAGAATATATTTGAAGGGATTATAGTTGAAAACTTCCCTAATATGGGAAAAGAAATACTTAATCAAGTCTAGGAAGCACAGAGAGTCCCATAGAGGATAAAACCAAGGAGAGACAGGCCAAGACACATATTAATCAAACTATCAAAAATTAAGTACAAAGAAAAAGTATTAAAAGCTGCAAGGGAAAAATAACAAACAAGGGAATCCCCATGAGGTTAACAGCTGATCTTTCAGCAGAAACTCTGCAAGCCAGAAGGGAGTGGCAGGACATATTTAAAGTGATGAAAGGGAAAAACCTACAACCAAGATGACTCTACCCAGCAAGGGTCTCATTCAGATTCAACGGAGAAATTAAAACCTTTACAGACAAGCAAAAGCTGAGAGAGTTCAGCACCACCAAACCAGCTTTACAACAAATGCTAAAGGAACTTCTCTAGGCAGGAGACACAAGAGAAGGAAAAGACCTACAATAACAAACCCAAAACAACTAAGAAAATGGTAATAGGGACATATATATCGATAATTACCTTAAATGTAAATGGATTAAATGCTCCAACCAAAAGACATAGACTGGCTCAATGGATACAAAAACAAGACTCGTATATATTCTGTCTACAAGAGACCCACTTCAGACATAGGGGCACATACAAACTGAAAGTGAGGGGATGGAACAAGATATTCCATGCAAATGGAAATGAAAACAAAGCTGGAGTAGCAATTCGCATATCAGACAAAATAGACTTTAAAATAAAGACTATTAAGAGAGACAAAGAAGGACACTACATAACGATCAAGAGATCAATCCAAGAAGAATATATAACAATTGTAAATGTTTATGCACCCAACATAGGAGCACCTCAGGACATAAGGCGAATGCTAACAGCCATAAAAGGGGAAACCGACAGTAAAACAATCATAGTAGGGGACTTTAACATCCCACTTTCACCAATGGACAAATAATCCAGAATCAAAATAAATAAAGAAACATGAGCTTTAAATGATACATTAAACAACATGGACTTAATTGATATTTATAGGACATTCCATCCAAAAATGACAGAACACACTTTCTTCTCAAGTGCTCATGGAACATTCTCCAGGACAGATCATATCTTGGGTCACAAATCAAGCCTCTTAAATTTAAGAAAATTGAAATCATATTAAGTATCTTTTCTGACCACAACCCTATGAGACTAAATATGAATTACAGGAAAAAATCTGTAAAAAATACAAACACATGGAGGCTAAACAATACACTACTTAAAAACCAGGAAATCACTGAGGAAATCAAAGAGGAAATCAAAAAATACCTAGAAGAATGACAATGAGAACACGACGACCCAAAACCTATGGGATGCAGCAAAAGCAGTTCTAAGAAGGAAGTATACAGCAATACAATCCTACCTCAAGAAACAAGAAACACCTCAAATGAACAACCTAAAAAAGTAATAATAATAACCTAACCTTACACCTAAAGCAATTAGAGAAAGAAAAACAAAAACCCCCAAAGTTAGCAGAAGGAAAGAAATCATAAAGATCAGATCAGAAATAAGTGAAAAACAAATGAAGGAAACAATAGCAAAGATCAATAAAACTAAAAGCTGGTTCTTTGAGAAGATAAACAAAATTGATAAACCATTAGCCAGACTCCTCAAGAAAAAAGGCAGAAGACTCAAAGCAACAGAATTAGAAAGGAAAAAGGAGAAGTGACAACTGACACTGAAGAAATACAAAGCATCATGAGAGATTACTAGAAACAACTATATGCCAATAAAATGGACAATCTGGAAGAAATGGACAAATTCATAGAAAAGCACAACATTCTGAGTCCGAACCAGGAAGAAACCGAAAATATACACAAAACAATCACAAGCACTGAAATTGAAACTGTGATTAAATTCTTCCAACAAACAAAAGCCCAGGAGCACATGGCTTCACAGGCAAATTCTATCAAACATTTAGAGAAGAGCTCACACCTATCCTTCTCAAACCCTTCCAAAATATAGCAGAGGGAGGAATACTCCCAAACTCATTCTATGAGGCCACCATCATGCTGATACCAAAACCAGACAAAGATGGCACAAAAAAAGTACACTACAGACCAATATTACTGATGAACATAGATGCAAATGTCCTCAACAAAATACTAGCAAACAAAATCCAACAGCACATTAAAAGGATCATTCACCATGATCAAGTGGGGTTTATTCCAGGAATGCAAGGATTCTTCAATATACACAAATCAATCAATGTGATACACCATATTAACAAATTGAAGGATAAAAACCATATGATCATCACAATAGATGCAGAAAAACTTTTGACAAAATTCAATGTCCATTTATGATAAACACCCTCCAGAAAGTAGGCATAGAGGTAACTTACCTCAACATAATAAAGGCCATATATGACAAACCCACAGCCAACATTGTTCTTAATGGTGAAAAACTGAAACCATTTCCACTAAGATCAGGAACAAGACAAGGTTGCTCACTCTCACCACTATTATTCAACTTATTTTTCACCACAGCAATCAGAGAAGAAAAAGAAATAAAGGAATCCAAATTGGTAAAGAAGTAAAACTGTCACTGTTTGCAGATGACATGATACTATACATAGAGAATCCTAAAGATGCTACCAGAAAACAACTAGACTAATCAATGAATTTGGTAAAGGAGAAGGATACAAAATCAATGCACAGAAATCTTTTGTATTCCTATACACTAATGATAAAAAATCTGAAAGAGAAATTAGGGAAACACTCCCATTTACCATTGCAACAAAAAGAATAAAATGCCTAGGAATAAACCTACATAAGGAGACAAAAGACCTGTATGTAGAAAACACTGATGAAAGAAATTAAAGATGATACAAGCAGATGGAGAGATATACCATGTTCTTGGATTAGACAAATCAACATTGAGAAAATGACTCTACAACCCAAAGCAATCTACAGGTTCAATGCAATCCCTATCAAACTAGCAATGACATTTTTCACAGAACTAGGACAAAAAAATTCACAATTTGTATGGAAACACAAAAGACCGTGAATAGCCAAAGCAATCTTGAGAAAGAAAAATGGAGCTGGAGGAATGAGGCTCCCTGACTTCAGACTATACTACAAAGCTACAGTAATTAAGACAGTATGGTACTGGCAGAAAAAGAGAAATATAGATCAATGGAACAGAGTAGAGAGCCCAGAGATAAACCCACATACATATAGTCACCTTATTTTTGATAAAGGAGGTAAGAATATACAATGGAAAAATGATAGCCTCTTCAATAAGTGGTGCTGGGAAACCTGGACAGGTACATGTAAAAGAATGAAATTAGAGCACTTCCCAACACCATACACAAAAATAAACTCAAAATGGATTAAAGACCTAAATTTAAGGCCAGACACTATAAAACTCTTAGAGGAAAACATAGGCAGAACACTCTATGACATAAATCACAGTAAGATCCTTTTTGACCCCCCTCCTAGAGAAATGGAAATAAACACAAAAATAAACAAATGGGACCTAATGAAACTTAAAATCTTTTGTACAACAAAGGAAACCATAAACAAGATGAAAAGACAACCCTCAGAATGGGAGAAAATATTTGCAATTGAAGCAACTGGCAAAGGATTAATCACCAGAATTTATAAGCAGTTCATGCAGCTCAATATCAAAAGAACAAACAACCTAATCCAAAAATGGGTAGAAGACCTAAATAGACATTTCTCCAAAGAAGATATACAGATTGCCAACAAACACATGAAAGAATGCTCAACATTGCTAATCATTAGAGAATTGCAAATCAAAACTACAATGAGGTATCATCTCACACCAGTCAGAATGGCCATCATCAAAAAATCTATAAGCAATAAATCCTGGAGAGGGTGTGGAGAAAAGGGGACCCTCTTGCGCTGTTGGTGGGAATGTAAATTGATACAGCCATTCTGGAGAGCAGTATGGAGGTTCCTTTAAAAACTAAAAATAGAACTACCATAGGACCCAGCAATCCCGCTACTGGGCATATATCCTGAGAAAATCATAATTCAAAAAGAGTCATGTACCACAATGTTCATTGCAGCTCTATTTACAATAGCCAGGACATGGAAGCAACCTAAGTGTCCATCGCCAGATGAATGCATAAAGAAGATGTGGCACATATATACAATGGAATATTACTCAGCCATAAAAAGAAACAAAATTGAGTTATTTGTAGTGAGGTGGATGGACCTAGAGTCTGTCATACAGAGTGAAGTAAGTAAGAAAGAGAAAAACAAATACCGTTTGATAACACATATATATGGAATCTAAAATACATAAAAACAAATGCTTATGAAGAACCTAGGGGCAGGACAGGAATAAAGACGCAGTTGTACAGAATGGACTTGAGGACAGGGGGAGGGCCTCAGGGTAAGCTGGGACGAAGTGAGAGATTGGCATGGACTTATATATACTACCAAATGCAAAATAGATAGCTAGTGGGAAGCAGCCACATAGCACAGGGATATCAGCTCCGTGCTTTGTGTCCACCTAGAGGGGTGGGATAGGGAGGGTGCGAGGGAGGTGCAAGAGGGAAGAGATATGGGGGTGTATGTGTATGTACAGCTGATTCCCTTTGTTATAAAGCAGAAACTAACCCACCATTGTAAAGCAATTATACTCCAACAAAGATGTTAAAAAAAAAAAGAATAAAGCATCATTTCAAGAGATTCCTATGTTTTCCATTTATTTGAATAATGAAATATTACCATTTATCATCCAGGCAAGTAGCTGATTTTAAATACAAGAAAAGGAGATTGAAGTTTTATTATCTTCACAAATACCTCAACATTTGGTCTAAAGCTATCTGTATTGAAATGTGTGAGGTTCTCTCCTAAATAATGATCATGCCTTCCTATGACTAATTTGAAATATTAAGAATGATTTATGACATTTATAAAAGGAACAGAATCACTCAAATGTTGAATTTGTTAACATTTTCCATCATATCTACACATCTACTTTGTTTCACATATATTATAGCATAGCTAACTATGCACCTACCTTCTTATATACCTACTTGTCATAGGCTCTCTAATCAGACTACTTGTGTTAAAATCCAACTATGTCACTCATTAGCTCTGTGATTTTAGGGAAGCTGTGTAACATTTCTTGTTTTCATCTGTCGTGACATTAAGTGAATTTTTGCATGTGGCAGTGATGGATATGCACTGCTCAGAAATCCCTCTTCAGGGAGCAAAACTGAGTGATGGTTCCAGCCGCTGATTTCCTAGATCCACTCCTGTGCTCAACAAAGGTACTAATGCAGATCCAATGCCTGCAAGATAAGGAACACCTTTGATGGGCAACTTTGGCTTAAGGGTTCCCCTCATCCTGGCTGGAACGTTCCTAGAACTGCCCTACAGTTTGAGATTCTTCCTACCCAATCTCCTGCATTGCTGTCTAAAGGTTCCTCCTGTTTTCTTTGGCTACCTCCCCTTTATCCTTCACAGCTGTTTTCTAATAAATCTCTTGCATGTCTAATCCCATCTTGGAGGGTCTAGAGTAGCATAATGCATGTGAAGGGCTTAGCACAGAGTAAGTGCTTGATTTGTATTGACTAGTATCATTCATATACTTTTTATTCATCACATAGGAGATTGCATAAGCACAATGGTAAAATGGCAACCTCAAGGGTAGGGAGGACTCAGAGTACACGTTCAAGATTAGGGAAAAACATGTACAATGTTAGATAATCTCATATCATAGTGTAATGATATTGTCACTTAAAATAATATGGAATATAAAAAGCAACAAACAATATACAAGGGCTGGTTTGGATTAGAGTATGATTTGGATTAATTTTTAAAATTTTACTTATGTAAATTTAAAATCATAAACTTAGAGATGTGGATTTATATTATCCCATATTTTTTGTGGGATCTGGGAAAAAAGGAGACAAGATAAAAATAGTATGAATGAAAAAACTCCTTCTTAAATAAACAAAGAAAATAGAGCATGTTATTCCACTTGTGAATTTTTAATATCAGACAGACACTCATTCTAATATTTAGGTTGACCCCAAGCACAGTCTAATGCTATGTGATTTGGGGGCAGGTATTAGGGGACAAGTCAAAGGATGAAGGTTTGTGATCCTGTTACTGGGCTATTTAAGGCTTAAGTGAATATATGTGAATATTTTATTAATGAATAATAATAAAGTACAACTCACGTACAGAAGTGCTATTAAAACTTGTTTAAGAAGACTAGTTCAATACTAAAAGCAATAATGGTAATTAGTACCATTTCTCAATTACCCACCACGTGTCAGGCATTTTATGTAAGTTATCCCATTAAATCCTCTCAACAACACTGTGAAGTCTGCTATATATTTATGGGTGATCAAGCTGGGACATAGGCTAAATAAGAGACCCAGAGTTTTCACCTGGGTTTAACTGAGGCCAGGGCCTTTGTTCTCAATCACTGGGGCAGTGGGGGTCCACAGTGGATGCAGCCTGTAATCCAAGCAAATGACTTGTCAGGAAAGACAATGTTAAGGGAGAGAAATTTTGAGTAGTTACCATATGCTGTAGCTTCACTGAAGGAAATACAGAATCCAGGATTCCAAGTATGGACTAGAGAAGGGAGAGCAAAGACACAAAATAGAAAGAAAGCAAACCATGTGTACGAGAGAGAAAAGTAAACTGGCCTATCAGTATGAAAAGCTCTGTTTGGGGACTTAGGGAGAGATGAGGCGGTGGAAGTGGAGGGGAACGGAAAAGTGATGAACAGCCTGAAAAGCAGGAGGCAGATGCGACCACTGCTGTTTAAGGGACTCTGCTCTGACAGTTATAGGTCCTGGTTTTGTTCATTTCCAGGGCCTGGAATTCTGGCATGAGGGCATGACACTGGTTGAGGGGCAAAACTCTGGAAATGGAAGGCATGGAGTGAATCAGAAAACAAAAAGTCTACAGAGGAAGCACTAGGTATAAGTGGGTGACATCATGTAAAGGACACGAGGAAGAAAGAAGTCAGTCCCTGTCCACTATCACATACTGGTTCCATGCTAGACATAGGTATTACAATACTGGGAAGTCAGGAAATGTTGTCAATGGACAGAAGCAGTAACAACCAAACTCTACAGCCCTGCTTTCCCCGTCTGTCAAAGACGTTGGGTGGTTTATGGACGGCCTGCCTGGGAACAGGAGGCTGAGATGGATGGTCTGAGAGGACCCCATCCAGGTGTAGAATTACCTGCCTCCATGAATATAGCAAACAAAGGGACCTCCGTTCAAATCAGAGCTGACCAGAATTCAACAATTAGGCACCTAAGAAGCCTGACAGAGGAGTTTTGCAGTTGCTCCACACCCCATCCTTTTCCAGAGCAATAGCTAATCCCCCATGAAGAATATTGGGTGTGCAGCCATCTTCTCCTTGGGCACCACTGTGTTTTTCTGCAGCTCAAGTTGGCCTCCATGCTCACAGCTAACAGTCAGAGGCGAGCACACTGCTGCCAGCCAAATGGCTGGCTAATCAGCGCCTATTATGTTCTAGAAAGCGACAATGATGTGCCTCTTAGATTTTTTCCACTGACACACCTACCATCTGACACCGTACAATTAGCCCTGCTCTCTTGGAGCCCATGGTAGCAGCAATATCACCACATCAGAGAAATCATTATTTGAGTTTCAGAGCAGCCCATGTACACACAGAGTTCCTCTGCCCTTCTAGGGCAAAGGATTGAGGGTGTTAGTCTTTATATTGTCCAAAAGTGTTAATTTTCCAGAGCATTTTCTCTTATGAAAACCATGGTGCTATATTGTCATCTGATCCATTACAATTTACCCCACTGGGAAATGTTACCCCTTCTAGGAACTGAGGAAATGGTACCTTGCTGAGTATTTCTTTGTATGTTAAACCGGAGAAGAATATCTATTTGGGGAACTCTGTGACATTTCAGTTCACCAGATTGTCATACAGAAAACCTCCATGACATCTCCGAGTGTTCTACATTCTCACATCTTATCCCCAGGCTAATGTCTCCTACTCCCTGCTATAAACACACAAACACACTCAGACCACAGAGACACAGACATGCACACAGATAAACAGATACACAGACACAGAGACACACAGAGGCACACACACACAGACACACAGGCACACAAAGGCACACAGACACACAGACACACTAACAGACACTCACACACAAAGATGCCAGACCCAAGTCCAATTCAAAATAGGACAGAAAGGACAATACTACAAAGGTAAACTCCTAGAAAAAAGTGATAAAGGTCTCAAGCATTCAAAGCAGGCAAGAAACTGGGTATAAATATTATGAATAAAATTCTAATATATAAAAAAAATCAGGGCTCATGGTATACTATGTACAAATGTGGTTTTGAACAATGAGGACAGAGCATAAGAACGTGAGTTCTTAGACTATTCCAGATATATACTTATCAGGGGCACGGAAAACAGCCAGTGGTGAGCAGGCTTAGATAAAAGCTTTCTTGAGCTGTGAACTAAACCGCAGTGTTTCTCCAGCAGGATGTTTGTGGAGCCGGAGGCAATGCATTCGGGGAGCCCTGTTCACACACCATGTACTCCTAGTGGCGATGCAAAGCCACTGGTGAGGGGCAACTGGCAAGCACGGGCAGGGAATTAAAGGTTTTAGGATAATGTAAGATATTCCCTCTGGTGCTGGTTTTATAACCAGGGAATAAGAACATTTCCACCTTTCTCCAATCTGTGTTTATCCATCTGTAGTCTCTGGAACTTACACAAATCTCCTGCTGCAACTTCAAAACAAACGGAAAAAAAAAAAAAAAGAAAGCAAAAAATCCCCTGAACCTTAGATACTAAATCATTTCAATAGCTGTTTTTGTTGTTGTTTTGGTGATGGTGGGTCCTCATTTTTTTTCTACTTCAGCTGCTGCTCTGAAACCCGTCATATTTCTTGGGAGGTGCCAAAGGAACAGTTTCTGCTGAATTTCCAGCTGGAACTTTTAGGAATGAAAATGTCCCAGTATGCTATTTCTAGTCTTGTTTTGAATCAGAATTGACTAAGAATATGGACTTTCAGATTTTGGCAAAAAAAAAAGGAAGACAGAAAGAAATCTTTACATTGAAATACTTTAAAGGTTTTCCAAAGACTTACCTACTTGTTTGGGGTGGGAGATGGCGGCTCCTGGTCAGGCAAAAGGTCTGTTGACTCTTTTGTATGATAGAAATGTTTCAAATGGACTTGTTTCCTATATAAGTGATGCTTCTGAAATCACACCTCCTGATTTCCCCACAGTCAATGGCTTACATTTATGTATTAGAGTATCTTAAAGCACAGGAGATTTCTTTTTTCTTTTATGATAGCACAGACTTTCTCAATGTAAAGGTAAACATGCTTGAAGAAAATAATGGAATGTGAAGACCTGACATCAATGTCAGCACATCTTCTAACGAGCTTTAACCATGGCGACTGCCATACCAATGAGACCACCTGCTCCAGGCAGACAGATGGAGGCCCTATGGGGGTCATGGCTCCCCTTGTAAAGAAAGCTGGAGTCACATACGTGCACAATTTTGGCAGGAAAAAACCCACCAAGTCATTGACACTTCACAGAAGATGGTAGTGACTTTGTTAAAGAAACATCAGCCATCCCAGCTTCCTGACTCCCTCTATTCCCCATCATTTCAGGGGCTGGGCGGCCACATCCTTAGCACATTTGCCTAAGAAGAATAGGATGAGAAATTAGCATTCTCAGAGGCTCTGGCAATCATGTGGATGTAATGTACATTGGGGAACGAAAATAAAACCCAGAGCAGTGCTTCTATTTGGATCCATACTCTACTAATCACAGCCATATAGTAGTGATGGATTTTGGATGATTGAAGACAGCACTGAAAGGGAGAAAAAATGTGACACCAAGAAAGAGCTTAGATGGGAAAAAAAGGGGCACATTGGATAGAAATTCTATTTTTAGGACTGTGTATGGGTGAGCTATACTATTAGGAGATTCTTAGGAGATATACTTAAGGAAGAAAATTTGTAATTTTAGGGGAATAAAAATATGCTCTGTGTCCTAGCAAACATGTTAATAAAATTCACATTAAAATGTGAGTATAGAAGGTGGGAATGTAGATTACTCTTGGTCCTATACAAAGCATGGCTTTATTTTTATGTTAATGTTTGAGTTTCAAAGACTTTAAAATCCCTTTTCATTTGTTTTGGAAGCCATATTTTTGCTCATTAGAAAAGTTTTGACTGCATTTATCATATCAATAATGAATAGATAAATTCATTCACTGGGCTGAGTTGGGAAGATGGCGGAAGAGTAAGACGCGGAGATCGCCTTCCTCCCCACGGATACACCAGAAATACATCTACACATGGAACAACTCCTACAGAACACCTACTGAAGGCTGGCAGAAGACCTCAGACCTCCCAAAAGGCAAGAAACTCCCCACGTACCTGGGTAGGGCAAAAGAAAAAAAGAAAAAACAGAGACAAAAGAATAAGGACGGAACCTGCACCAGTGGGAGGGAGCTGTGAAGGAGGAAAAGTTTCCACACACTAGGAAGCCCCTCCGCAGGCGGAGACTGCGGGAGGCGGAGGGGGGAGCTTCGGTACCGCGGAGGAGAGCACAGCAACAGGGTGCGGAGGGCAAGGCGGGGAGATTCCCGCACAGAGGATCGGTGCCGACCGGCACTCACCAGCCCGAGAGGCTTGTCTGCTCACCCGCCGGGGCGGGCGGGGCTGCGAGCTGGGGCTCGGGTTTTGGTTTTGGACTGAGCGCAGGGAGAGGACTGGGGTTGGCGGCTTGAACATAGCCTGAAGGGGTTAGTGCACCACGACTAGCCGGGAGGGAGTTCGGGGAAAAGCCTGCACCTGCCGAAGAGGCAAGAGACTTTTTCTTCCCTCTTTGTTTCCTGGTGCGCGAGGAGAGGGGTTTAAGATCGCTGCTTAAAGGAACTCCAGAGACGGGCGCGAGCCGCGGCTAAAAGCGCTAACCCCAGAGACGGGCGCGAGCCGCGGCTGAAAGCGCGGACCCAGAGACAGGCGCGAGCCGCGGCTGAAAGCGCGAACCCCAGAGACGGGCGCGAGCCGCGGCTAAAAGCGCAGACCCCAGAGACGGGCGGGAGACGCTGGGGCTGCTGCTGCCGCCACCAAGGGGCCTGTGTGCGAGCACAGGTCACTCTCCACACCCCTCTTCCGCGGAGCCTGTGCAGCCCGCCACTGCCAGGTTCCCGGGAACCAGGGACAACTTCCCCGGGAGAACGCACGGCGGGCCTCAGGCTGGTGCAACGTCACGCCGGCCTCTGCCGCAACGTCACGCCGCCTCTGACGCCGCAGGCCCGCGCCGCACGCAGTGCCCCTCCTTCCGCCCCCCACCCCCGGCCTGAGTGAGCCAGAGCCCCCGAATCAGCGGCTCCTTTAACCCCGTCCTGTCTGAGCAAAAAACAGACGCCCTCCAGCGACCTACACGCAGAGGCAGGGCCAAATCCAAAGCTGAGCTCCTGTGAGCTGTGAGAACAAAGAAGAGAAAGGGAAATCTCTCCCAGCAGCCTCAGAAGCAGCGGATTAAAGCTCCACAATCAACTTGATATACCCTGCATCTGTGGAATACCTGAATAGACAAGGAATGATCCCAAATTGAAGAGGTGGAATTTAGGAGCGAGATCTATGATTTTTTTCCCTTTTCCTCTTTTTGTGAATGTGTACGTGTATGCTTCTGTGTGAGATCTTGTCTGTATACTCTTGCTTCCACCATTTGTCCTAGGGCTCTATCCGTCCATGGTTTTTTAAAAAAAATTTTTTTCTCAATAATTAATTTTATTTGTAATAACTTTATTATACTTTACCTTCATTCTTTCTTTCTTTCTTTCCTTCCTTCCCTCCTTTAGACAACGAATCACCCCAAATTGAGGAGGTGGTCTCTGAGAGCAAGATTTATGATTTTTCCCCCTTTACCTCTTTTTGTGAAGGTGTATGTGTATGCTTCTGTGTAAGATTTTCTCTGTATAGCTTTGCTTCCAACATTTGTCCTAAGGTTCTATCCGTCCCTTTTTTTTTTTTTCTAAATATTTTTTAATTAAATAACTATATTATACTTTATTTTATTTTTACTGTATCTTCTTTCTTTCTGTCTTTTTTCCTTCTTTCCCTCCTTCCTTCCTTCCTTCCTCCCTCCCTCCCTCCCTCCTGTCTTTCCTTCTTTGCTTCTTTCTTCCTTCCTTCCTTTCCTCCTTTCCTTCTTTCTTTCCTCATACTTCTACTAATTCTCTCTACTTTTTCTCCCTTTTATTCTGAGCCGTGTGGATGAAAGGCTCTTGGTGCTCCAGCCAGGAGTCAGGGCTCTGCCTCTGAGGTAGGAAAGCCAACTTCAGGACACTGGTCAACAAGAGACCTCCCAGCTCCACATAATATTAAACGGCGGAAATCTCCCAGTGACCTCCATCTTAACACCAGCACCCAGCTTCACTCAACGACCAGCAATCCACAGTGCTAGACAACCTATGCCAAACAACTAGCAAAACAGGAACACAACCCCACCCATTAGCAGAGAGGCTGCCTAAAATCATAATAAGGCCACAGACACCCCAAAACACACCACCAGACGTGAACCTGCCCACTAAAGAGACAAGATCCAGCCTCATCCACCACAACACAGGCACTAGTCCCCTCCACCAGGAAGCCTGCACAACCCACTGAAACAACCTTAGCCACTGGAGACAGACATCAAAAACAACGGGAACTACGAACGTGCAGCCTGCAAAAAGGAGACCCCAAACACAGTAAGATAAGCAAAATGAGAAGACAGAAAAACACACAGCAGATGAAGGAGCAAGATAAAAATGCACCAGACCTAACAAATGAAGAGGAAATAGGCAGTCTACCTGAAAAAGAATTCAGAATAATGATAGTAAGGATGATCCGAAATCTTGGAAGTAGAATGGACAAAATGCAAGAAACAGTTAACAAGGACCTAGAAGAAATAAAGATGAAACAAGCAACGATGAACAACGCAATAAATGAAATTAAAAGTACTCTAGATGGGATCAATAACAGAATAACTGAGGCAGAAGAACGGATAAGTGACCTGGAAGATAAAATAGTGGAAATAACTACTGCAGAGCAGAATAAAGAAAAAAGAATGAAAAGAACTGAGGACAGTCTCAGAGACCTCTGGGACAACATTAAACGCACCAACATTCGAATTATAGGGGTTCCAGAAGAAGAAGAGAAAAAGAAAGGGACTGAGAAAATATTTGAAGAGATTATAGTTGAAAACTTCCCTAATATGGGAAAGGAAATAGTTAATCAAGTCCAGGAAGCACAGAGAGTCCCATACAGGATAAATACAAGGAGAAATACGCCAAGACACATATTAATCAAACTGTCAAAAATTAAATACAAAGAAAGCATATTAAAAGCAGCAAGGGAAAAACAACAAATAACACACAAGGGAATCCCCATAAGGTTAACAGCTGATCTCTCAGCAGAAACCCTACAAGCCAGAAGGGAGTGGCAGGACATACTGAAAGTGATGAAGGAGAAAAACCTGCAACCAAGACTACTCTACCCAGCAAGGATCTCATTCAGATTTGATGGAGAAATTAAAACCTTTACAGACAAGCAAAAGCTGAGAGAGTTCAGCACCACCAAACCAGCTTTACAACAAATGCTAAAGGAACTTCTCTAGACAAGGAACACAAGAGAAGGAAAAGACCTATAATAACGAACCCAAAACAATATAGAAAATGGGAATAGGAACATACATATCGATAATTACCTTAAATGTAAATGGACTAAATGCTCCCACCAAAAGACACAGATTGGCTGAATGGATACAAAAACAAGACCCTTATATATGCTGTCTACAAGAGACCCACTTCAGACCTAGAGACACATACAGACTGAAAATAAAGGGATGGAAAAAGATATTCCATGCAAATGGAAACCAAAAGAAAGCTGGAGTAGCAATTCTCATATCAGATAAAATAGACTTTAAAATAAGGACTATTACAAGAGACAAAGAAGGACACTACATAATGATCAAAGGATCGATCCAAGAAGAAGATATAACAATTGTAAATATTTATGCACCCAACATAGGAGCACCTCAATACATAAGGCAAATACTAACAGCCATAAAAGGGGAGATCGACAGTAACACATTCATAGTAGGGGACTTTAACACCCCACTTTCACCCATGGACAGATCATCCAAAATGAAAATAAATAAGGAAACACAAGCTTTAAATGATACATTAAACAAGATGGACTTAATTGATATTTATAGGACACTCCATCCAAAAACAACAGAATACACATTTTTCTCAAGTGCTCATGGAACATTCTCCAGGATAGATCATATCTTGGGTCACAAATCAAGCCTTGGTAAATTTAAGAAAATTGAAATCGTATCAAGTATCTTTTCTGACCACAACGCCATGAGACTAGATATCAATTACAGGAAAAGATCTGTAAAAAATACAAACACATGGAGGCTAAACAATACACTACTTAATAATGAAGTGATCACTGAAGAAATCAAAGAGGAAATAAAAAAATACCTAGAAACAAATGACAATGGAGACACGACGACCCAAAACCTATGGGATGCAGCAAAAGCAGTTCTAAGGGGGAAGTTTATAGCAATACAAGCCCACCTTAAGAAGCAGGAAACATCTCGAATAAACAACCTAACCTTGCACCTCAAGCAATTAGAGAAAGAAGAACAAAAAAACCCCAAAGCTAGCAGAAGGAAAGAAATCATAAAAATCAGATCAGAAATAAATGAAAAAGAAATGAAGGAAACGATAGCAAAGATCAATAAAACTAAAAGCTGGTTCTTTGAGAAGATAAACAAAATAGATAAACCACTAGCCAGACTCATCAAGAAAAAAAGGGAGAAGACTCAAATCAATAGAATTAGAAATGAAAAAGGAGAAGTAACAACTGACACTGCAGAAATAAAAAAAATCATGAGAGATTACTACAAGCAACTCTATCCCAATAAAATGGACAATCTGGAAGAAATGGACAAATTCTTAGAAATGCACAAACTGCCAAGACTGAATCAGGAAGAAATAGAAAATATGAACAGACCAATCACAAGCACTGAAATTGAAACTGTGATTAAAAATCTTCCAACAAACAAAAGCCCAGGACCAGATGGCTTCACAGGTGAATTCTATCAAACGTTTAGAGAAGAGCTAACACCTATCCTTCTCAAACTCTTCCAAAATATAGCAGAGGGAGGAACACTCCCAAATTCCTTCTACGAGGCCACCATCACCTTGATACCAAAACCAGACAAGGATGTCACAAAGAAAGAAAACTACGGGCCAATATCACTGATGAACATAGATGCAAAAATCCTCAACAAAATACTAGCAAACAGAATCCAACAGCACATTAAAAGGATCATACACCATGATCAAGTGGGGTTTATTCCAGGAATGCAAGGATTCTTCAATATACGCAAATCTATCAATGTGATAAACCATATTAACAAATTGAAGGAGAAAAACCATATGATCATCTCAATAGATGCAGAGAAAGCTTTCGACAAAATTCAACACCCATTTATGATAAAAACCCTGCAGAAAGTAGGCATAGAGGGAACTTTCCTCAACATAATTAAGGCCATATATGACAAGCCCACAGCAAACATCATCCTCAATGGTGAAAAACTGAAAGCATTTCCACTAAGATCAGGAACAAGACAAGGTTGCCCACTCTCACCACTCTTATTCAACATAGTTTTGGAAGTTTTAGCCACAGCAATCAGAGAAGAAAAGGAAATAAAAGGAATCCAAATCGGAAAAGAAGAAGTAATGCTGTCACTGTTTGCAGATGACATGATACTATACATAGAGAATCCTAAAGATACTACCAGAAAACTACTAGAGCTAATCAATGAATTTGGTAAAGTAGCAGGATACAAAGTTAATGCACAGAAATCTCTGGCATTCCTATATACTAATGATGAAAAATCTGAAAGTGAAATCAAGAAAACACTCCCATTTACCATTGCAACAAAAAGAATAAAATATCTAGGAATAAACCTACCTAAGGAGACGAAAGACCTGTATGCAGAAAATTATAAGACACTGATGAAAGAAATTAAAGATGATACAAATAGATGGAGAGATATACCATGTTCTTGGATGGGAAGAATCAACATTGTGAAAATGACTCTACTACCCAAAGCAATCTACAGATTCAATGCAATCCCTATCAAACTACCACTGGCATTTTTCACAGAACTAGAACAAAAAATTTCGCAATTTGTATGGAAACACAAAAGACCCCGAATAGCCAAAGCAATCTTGAGAACAAGAAAGGAGCTGGAGGAATCAGGCTCCCTGACTTCAGACTATACTACAAAGCTACAGTAATCAAGACAGTATGGTACTGGCACAAAAACAGAAAGATAGATCAATGGAACAGGATAGAAAGCCCAGAGATAAACCCACGCACATATGGACACCTTATCTTTGATAAAGGTGGCAGGAATGTACAGTGGAGAAAGGACAGCCTCTTCAATAAATGGTGCTGGGAAAACTGGACAGGTACATGTAAAAGTATGAGATTAGATCACTCCCTAACACCATACACAAAAATAAGCTCAAAATGGATTAAAGACCTAAATGTAAGGCCAGAAACTATCAAACTCTTAGAGGAAAACATAGGCAGAACACTCTATGACATAAATCACAGCAAGATCCTTTCTGACCCACCTCCTAGAGTAATGGAAATAAAAACAAAAATAAACAAATGGGACCTAATGAAACTTCAAAGCTTTTGCACAGCAAAGGAAACCATAATCAAGACCAAAAGACAACCCTCAGAATGGGAGAAAATATTTGCAAATGAAGCAACTGACAAAGGATTAATCTCCAAAATTTACAAGCAGCTCATGCATCTCAATAATAAAAAAACAAACAACCCAATCCAAAAATGGGCAGAAGACCTAAATAGACATTTCTCCAAAGAAGATATACAGAATGCCAACAAACACATGAAAGAATGCTCAACATCATTAATCATTAGAGAAATGCAAATCAAAACTACAATGAGATATCATCTCACACCAGTCAGAATGGCCATCATCAAAAAATCTAGAAACAATAAATGCTGGAGAGGGTGTGGAGAAAAGGGAACACTCTTGCACTGCTGGTGGGAATGTGAATTGGTTCAGCCACTATGGAGAACAGTATGGAGGTTCCTTAAAAAACTACAAATAGAATTACCATATGACCCAGCAATCCCACTACTGGGCATATACCCTGAGAAAACCAAAATTCAAAAAGAGTCATGTACCAAAATGTTCATTGCAGCTCTATTTACAATATCCTGGAGATGGAAACAACCTAAGCGCCCATCATCGAATGAATGGATAAAGAAAATGTGGCACATATATACAATGGAATATTACTCAGCCTTAAAAAGTAATGAAATTGAGCTATTTGTAATGAGATGGATAGACCTAGAGTCTGTCATACAGAGTGAAGTAAGTCAGAAAGAAAAAGACAAATACCGTATGCTAACACATATATATGGAATTTAAGGGGAAAAAAAATGTCATGAAGAACCTAGGGGTAAGACAGGAATAAAGACGCAGACCTACTGGAGAACGGACTTGAGGATATGGGGAGGGGGAGGGGTGAGCTTTGACAGGGCGAGAGAGAGTCATGGACATATACACGCTAACAAACGTAGTAAGGTAGATAGCTAGGGGGAAGCAGCCGCAAGGCACAGGGATATTAGCTCGGTGCTTTGTGACAGCCTGGAGGGGTGGGATAGGGAGAGTGGGAGGGAGGGAGACGCAAGAGGGAAGACATATGGGAACATATGTATATGTATAACTGATTCACTTTGTTATAAAGCAGAAACTAACACACCATTGTAAAGCAATTATACCCCAATAAAGATGTTTAAAAAAAAATAAAATTATCAACCAAAAAAAAAAGAAGATGTGGCACAAATATACAATGGAATATTACTCAGCCATAAAAAGGAATGAAATTGAGTTATTTGTAATGAGGTGGGTGGACCTAGAGTCTGTCATACAGAGTGAAGTAAGTCAGAAAGAGAAAAACAAATACCATGTACTAACGCACATATACGGAACTAAAAAAACAGTAGTGATGAACCTAGTGGCAGGGCAGGAATAAAGATGTAGACGTAGAGAATGGACTTGAGGACACGGCAGGTGAAGGGTAAGCTGGGGTGAAGTGAGAGAGTAGCACTGACATATATACACTACCAAATGTAAAATGGATGGCTAGTGGGAAGCCTTTGCATAGTACAGGGAGATCAGCTTGGTGCTTTGTGATCACCTAGAGGGGTGGGATAGGGAGGGTAGGAGGGAGGCTCAAGAGGGAGGGGATATGGGGATATATGTATACATATAGCTAATTCACTTTGTTGTACAGCAGAAACTAACACAACATTGTAAAGTAGTTATACTTCAATAAAGATGTGAAAAAAAAAGGAAAAAAAATAAAATAAAATAAATAAATTCATTCACTAACTCGTTCATTCATGCATTTGTCCCTTCACTCATGTCTCCACTATGGTGCAGGATCCTGCAGACCGTTTAGAATTAATGGTTCCCACTGACTAAATACCTTGAACATTCCCCCTCCCAAAAAAGAAAATAAAAAACAAAGAACAAAAACCTCAACTCATTTCCAAACATTCTGGAGAAGGAAGAACACTCCCCTATCCCCACTTCCAGTTGAGAATTCTCAAAAGAGGCTGTGGGTATAAGACAAAAATATATGGTTCCTAACTCCCAGGAATGAACAGTCAGGTGGGGAAATAGATGTGCATGTGTAATCATTTCATAGATGTGTCACGACTCAGTCTTCTTGTCCTTTTAAAAACTTCTGTGCAATAATCAGTTTAGAGCCCAGCTCTTCTCTTCCCTGAGCTCAGTCTGTGCTCCCAGAGCCTTGGCGTGAAGGTGGGGTATGTGCCAGACAGCTGGGGCAGCAGAGGGCCCCTTACGGCATTGACTTTGGGGGTCTGGCTGGTTCCATCTGGTGCTGATGGCCTCTGCTGCAGGAAATGTGTCCAGGTAGGTGGTGTGTGTGAGTGATTTGGGGGCAAGCTATACCACCTCAGTCTGTATCTCCCTGGCTGAGGAATTCCTTGTCAGAGAAGCAGCACAGACTCTCTTCAGCCCTGCTAGCTGCTCACATTCCCAACCTCTCATCTAGGCAGGGTTTCCCAACCTTTGCCAGAGTAGTCATCCGAGCATCCCTACAGCTCATGCTCGTCTCTGTCTCTGGGCTCCTCCATGTGGAGCCATAGGAACAAAGGAGGCCCTCTCTCGAGACTAGAGTGACTAAGGAGATATGATGACACATGCCGTGTCATATAGTAACCTGGACTGAATCCCAACAGAATGACATTAGATAAAAGCAAGTACGATCTGAATAAAATCTGGAATTGAGTCAATCATCACACACTGATCCGATGTTGGTTTCCTAATTTTTTTAACTACACCATGGTAATGAAAGATGTTTACCTTAGTGGAAACTGGGTGAGGGGTCTATGAGAACTTGCAGCACTATCATTGCAACTTTTATGTCAATCTAACATTATTCCAAAATAAATGCTCTAAAAAAATTAAGGAGAGCACAGAACAAAGCTTAACTCAATAGTGGGGTAATGGCCTTATCAGAAAGGATTTTATATGTCGTGTATGAGACACCTGAAGAATGTTGGTTGGAGGAGAAGCATGGTCAGGTTTTTTAATCCCAGAAAGATTAAATCAGAAGCTGTGTGGAGGAAAGGATTAATAGGGAGCTGAGAGCCAGAGAAGGAAGGGTGGTATGAACAGTTTAAATGCAGAGTTTCAACAAGAAGGCTATTGCAACAGTCTGAGAAAGAAATCATGTGAGCCTGTGTGGGAGTGTGTGTGTGTGTGTGTGTGTGTGTGTGTGTGTGTGTGTGTGTGTGTGAGGGAGAGGGAGAGGGAGAGGGAGAGGGAGAGGGAGAGGGAGAGGG
>NW_021703778.1:21635868-21729936 GCF_005190385.1 Monodon monoceros
AGGGAGAGGGAGAGGGAGAGGGAGAGGGAGAGGGAGAATGTATACATGCATGGCAGACCACATCAGAACAAAGACATTTCTTGTCAAATGCTGCAAAGAGCAGTATATATAATACATTTTATAATAAAAATGAAACATAGATCATTGTTTCTATTTGGTTGTATTAGCTCTAATAGGATAAGTTCAGTTGTTTTAATGCTTTCTGAAGAAGCAGACAAAGGAAACAACTTCATCTGATTTGGAAACAACATTGCAGATTTGGCATTAAAAAAAAACTAGATTCTTGTCTTCAATCAGCTCTTTGCTATGTAATCTTGATTTAATCACTTCAATAGGACAAGTTTTTTCCATTTCTAAAACAAGCAGATTGAAACAGAATGCCTTTGATTTCTGAGATAGCTATCAGAGATGTCGCAATGAAACAACTACATTTGGCAAATTATTGGATTAGAAGATGATTAATAAGTTTCCTCCCAGGCCTAAGGAGAGAATTAGTATTTGTCGAGTGTTTGCTAGGCTAAAAACGTTTTTTACCATTAATGATTTTTTTTTTATCCTATGAAAGTAATTTTGGCCTAAACAACATAAAATTACCTCATTAACAAGAATTCATTTCAAACTTTGCTATCTTTTAAAATTTCTATGACTTTCAATATGAAGATCTAGGACTTCAGCATTTCCAAGCAACGAGACTTGTTTTGTACCTATGAAAGTGTTTGCAGTATTAAAATTGTTCATAAAATACTTTTAATGCTTTAAGACTTCTGAGAAAGAAATCAACCGTGAAAAAGTTAGACGGGCTCTTTTGCAATAGATGTTCACAGCCAAAATGTGGATGAAATTTTATAAGCCTGCTTTAGTGTTGTGTGTGTGTGTGTGTGAACTATTTTATTACTAATACAAGTAAGACATTTATTTGATATGGCAACAGTGAACAATTTGACACATTTAAGAAAATGTCCAAGCTGAGAAATTTGATGTAATTTTGGGGGGACAGGACACCAAGTAAATAAAACTTTTCTATTATTTAATTACACCCATGCATTTCTTTCCTGAAGCCAGCATGTCAATCACATGTTTACACTTCTCTGACACATCTATTTACTATTGCTTCTAGTTCCTAAATATTTCAGATTAGCTTCTTTTGACATTACAAAATGACCTCTTTTATAATTAAAAAAATAGACTGAGCCTTATAAGTATTTACTTTTTAAAATGTATAGTGTAGTTATCAATGAGCTCTCATTGGCAATTCATATCGTTTTTGTACAATGGAATTCTTCCCCACAGTGTATAACACTTGATGTTGCACCAGAAATCCTACTGTGGATCCTTTAAAATGAAAACTCATTATTAGCCCAGGACAGATAAATATACATGACTGCAGTTAAGTTTAGTTATATTTTAGGGTCATAAGGGAGGCCCTCAGACGTAACAGAAAGAAAATCTTTGCAAGATGTACATCGCAGGTTCGTAAGTGACTTCTACCATCTGCAGAAATTGTTGGAGGAAGAGAGTGCTTTGGCCTTGCCTTATATATTAGAGGGGTAAATCTAATTCTGGTCTGTCAGAAACCAGTGAAGCTCATTTCTACTCAGCATTGATTTGGCTCTGTTTCAATTTGTGCCTTTATTGAATAGCTTCTTCACTTTTAATTTTATGAGATTTAGAATGTTGAAAGCCCACATCAAACATGAAAGAGGAAAAATGTTGTATGATTACAGATATAACTCAGCAGAACACACTAAAATTTGCATATGACCTGAAAAGGGAACTTGATATTTGAATGACTTATTCTGACAGTTTTAGAGAAATAGAGAAGGCAACGGACATCTCAGTTGGGGCCATATCCTCATACCCCATTTTAAATGAGTACTACAGAAATATTCCCACAGATTCAATTTTGCCATAACCCAGTGCTTTAAGTGCAGCTTGCTGAGATTTCTTTCTTAATTGCATCCCATTCTGTTCTATAAGTATTAAACCAATACTTACTTTTCAACTATTTTGGGAATCTTCCAGGTGTTCATCAAACAAGAAGGAAACCGCTGTCTCTGTGAGATGCATCCCTACTTGTTCCTATGGTGGCTTTTAGTCACTGGGACAGCCTTGACTTTTACTTTTGTGTCCATGACCCATATGATAAATGCCACCTGAACAGAACAAAAAAAAGAAAAGGAAAGAATAAATGGAACACGATATTAAAGAAACATTTTAAAGGTATCTAAAAAGACCAAGCAACATTTTTGCTTTTTTTTTTTTAAATATAACATCAGAACTCACAGTCCCTGATCTTCCAGCCTGTTATTTCAGACCACTGAGCCATGCTGCCTCTTGTAATAAGTGGACAAAGATTTAGAAATGCCTTTGCAGTGTGAGGTGACTTCGGAAAATATATTGTATCTAGAACTAAGAAGCAATGGTGCCTCTCTAATCGATCTTGTTACCACCACTCCTTCAATCTGAGGGCCACTCCTTTCATATCATTGAAAGGCTATGCAGAGATTCCCTTCTAATGCTGGCGGAGCATAAATATATAGCTGGTTTCAAAAATAAAACGTAAAATTCCTGATCTGATTTATACACATACCCTGAGTGTGTAAGAAAGTTTCGTTTCAAAATTAACACATTTTTAAATGATGGAGAAGGAATGTAGGTTGTGAATACAAAAAAAGAAGAAATTAACATAAAAGCATTACTCCTGATATATAATTATTACTATTATTATTTTTTTAAGATGTTGGGGGTAGGAGTTTTTATTAATTAATTTATTTATTTTTGCTATGTTGGGTCTTCGTTTCTGTGCGAGGGCTTTCTCTAGTTGCGGCAAGCGGGGGCCACTCTTCATCGCGGTGCGCGGGCCTCTCACTATCGCGGCCTCTCTTGTTGCGGAGCACAGGCTCCAGACGCGCAAGCTCAGTAGCTGTGGCTCACGGGCCTACTTGCTCCGCGGCACGTGGGATCCTCCCAGACCAGGGCTCGAACCCGTGTCCCCTGCATTAGCAGGCAGATTCTCAACCGCTGCGCCACCAGGGAAGCCCTATAATTATTTTTAATATATTGAAAGATACTTGGCAAATATAGGTAGTTGCTCAAGTTTTCTCTCTGACATTCTAGAAATATTGGTTTCTTTCATAGGATAAAAATTAAAGAATATTAACCATCAAACATAGTGGCTTTTCCTGAGTTTGAAACTAGTAACTGTATCCTCAGAGTCAGCGTTTTCCAAAGGGTACACCAACTAGCCTTACCTACCCATGAATTCTTAGTAAATCAAGGCATCATGTCTTAGTTTCAATTTTCTGAGGTAGGTAGATGCAATTCTTCACTACCCTCAAAGCATTCCTTTTACACATACCGACACTCAAACCAAAGCGTATACATTTGATTTTGTGGGAAAGAGGGATCACACTCATTCTACAGAGGATTTGATGTTATGCCTCTTATAAACAAATGTACATCTCAGATTTCATATTTATTTTCAAAGTCTATGATGTATAAACTACACGGTTAAACATTCAGGAGGAAATAATTTTATTAGCATTGCAAAAGTACGCACTGTTACGAATAAGCCTGTGATTTACTTTCTTCTGCTTTCTACATGATTATAATATATTTAGTAATAAAATATGTATCCTCCATATAAGAAGCACTTATCTAAAGTAGATTCCTGTCAATTGAGTTGACCCGTAAAAGTTTTGGCAACATTTTTGTAAAGTTTGAGATTTATTTTTCTTCTGTTACTGTCCAAAGAATAGAATATCCAAAAATTAGAATATGCTTTGGTAATTTTTGATGTTTAATGTCAGTGGAGACTGAAAAAAAAGATTATAGGAATTTGTCCTAATAGTATCAATAGACAAATGTCCAGTGAACTTTCTCTCTGTGTTCCATTACATAAATGTGATCTGCTAATTTGAATTGGAATTGAACAAAATTCAAAGTGTGAAAAAAACGGTAAGAATTATACTTAGAATCACTCAACTGAGCTTAATAAAATTTAAAAATTTCATTCATAAGACCTCCAGAATAAAAGATAAATAGTAATTTTGTTCAGAAGTCATTGCTAGATGAAACAAAGCATCACTTCAATTGAAATCACACCTAGAGATAAAGTGTTAAATATTACACAAATAACAGGTTTCTCTAATACTATGTTGCCTACTCTACTGGTCTGTGATGACACTGAAGATGCAAAACTGGTCAGACTGCAGTAGTTGCCATGGTAGTTCTCAGTGCTACTCAGCAGGTTGGCTGGTTTTGCTCCTTGGGGACACACAAGATTGTGCTTCCCTGATCCTGTGAGGTGCAGTGACCATGTGACTTGTGTCCACAATGAAATGAGGACACTGATGAATAATTCTCCAATTCCCTCTTCTCCTGGGTCAGAGACTGTACACTCCCGTGTTAATATGGAGGAATGACAGAGAGACCAGATGGAGGCTCTCAGTCCTGGAGACCAGGCATAAGATAGTAGAGGAAGAGCAAGAAATATACCTTCACTGTGTTGAGCCACTGAGATTTTGACTCCTTAATTAAGGTTCCTTAATAAAACATGCCTAGCTATTCCGATGGATATATATCTGCTGCCTTAAATAAATAGCTTTAAAAGGAAAGCAAGTTTGCACGTTTTCTATTATACAGATCAAGCAAATCCCTATGTCGACCTATGAAGTTCATTCTCAAGTGGGAATGGCATATTTTTATCTTCTAGAGTATCACCCAAAAGTATTTATGAGGACCTCGATGACAACTGAGAAATGGGTTTCTTTCTGGTTTACAGAGGCCACGAAACAATTTACTGTAATTATGGCACTAATTTACCTTTCTGAGACTTCTCAAAATCAGTGTTATGGTATATTATGGTAATTTCTCTGTTTTTCTCTTTCAGCCTTTCAATCTGCTCTCAGGAGCTTGACTGGACAAGCCTAAAGATATAGTGGGGTGTATTGCTATAACTTCGGAGATTATATATATATATATAAAATATATATATATTATATTATATATATTATATATGTGTGTGTGTGTTTCAAACATCCACTGGATCATTAGAAAACAAAAAACACAGGAAAAACTCTGATAGATTTTCCACTGATAAAAATCTGCATAGATGAATATAGTTTTAGAACCAAAAGGAAAGACTTTTCATTTGCAAATGAAAGCTTGCAGAAGTTGTATAAAATAACACAAGGGATAAATTTCACAACTTTTAAAGCTTTGCCTCTACTGCATTTAATCCATGCAGCACTCAAATCTAGAAATATTGCCTGCCTTTTTGCAGATGACAATAATGTGGCACAGAGTTTTTCTAACTAGTTTGTACTGGAAATAAACATCATATTTGGACTTCACATTCAAGGCAGACCCCAAACCTCCAAGTTATAAAAATAGAAGTGATCTTCTCTGTCTCTGCTCCCTGCCCAAAGAGTATGGCTATGGTATGCGTGGGCTTAATGGAATCCCTGAGGGTTTCTAAATAACTTTTGAAAATTAATGAGCTTATAGAAACTCATATTTCAATAATTAACATACAATTTTAGAGCTTATTCCACTATGCCTCATGAATGAAATTTTAGGTTAATGAACCTAATAGACTATTATCAATGGGTCAAATAGTTTCACAGATGGTTCAGTGGGAAAATCTATCAAGTGACTGTCATTTTCCTTATTGTTTGTTACATCAAAAATGGAATTTTCTTCTATAGTCAGATGCAAGTTATTTTGTGATGCGTTACCATTTAAAATAAGCAGTAGTGTGTTGTATTTTCACCAACTCTTTTCCCATAAAGCATCTTTACATGTAGCACCAGGCAGAAGTATTGAGATCAGTGTGTAGATCCATCAACTGCTATATTATTTACACTGACTCCACCAAAGTCAGGTAGAAAAACAATGCATGAAGTCCTCAAGAAGCTCTAGAGAATGCAGATGTAATTTAAACCTTGTATTACTAACCCCAATTTTTCTCTTCATAACCTTAGCTGCTATCTGCAGGACAAGCATGCCCACTTTCCCTAAAAACTAACACCAAACCAAAAATACCTCTTCCCAAGAACTTCCCTCAAGATGGATCAATCAGTCACAGTCCTGAATATATATTCTCCCTCTCTGGTTGAACCCTGACTGATCTGTCTGTCTTTATATCTATGTATTTATGTATCTATGTTTCTATCTATTGGTCTGTCTATCTGTTTATCTATATCTCTAAATATCTATCCATACACATGCACACACACACACATATAATACAATACACACACATATTTATGAGGGAGGGAGACAGACACACCCAAAAATACTCATTGCAAGAAATTTGCTTACACAATTGTGAGCATCTGAAATCTGTAGGCTAGGCCATGAGGAAAGAATTAAGGGAATAGCATGGGCAGGTTTGAACTCACAGGCATGGGTAGAAACTGCTGCCTACAGGCTGCATTTCTTCTTCTTGAGAAAGCTTTAGCCTTGCTTTGAAGGCCTTTTAACTGATTGAATCAGGCCCCACATAGTATCCAGGATAATCTTACTTACTTAAAATCAATTGATTAGAGATTTTAATCATATCTGCAGCAACACCTACGTTAGCACTTTCTTGAATAACTGGGTACTGCAGCCTACCCAAGTGGACACAGCAAAAAAGCAATCACAGTGGCCACAAACTGTTTGCTTTATATTTTCCTTTTTTATTAGTCTGACCATAATTATTTATTGGTTATAGCAATGTTTAAAATGTAAGGAAGTCCAAACGTCAAGGCACAAACATTGAATCATGCTTTGAACAATCTCAGTTGGAACTTTTCTTCCATTTAGTTAAACATTAACTCTCTACTTTTTGTAATGACAAACATACTCAGGTTTTTCTATTTATTGTGTCTATTGATTTTAAGGATTTACAGACCTGTATATTTTTACTGACCTCTTCATATTAATTCACTTAATTTTTTCCCCCCTTTGGCTGCATTGGGTCTTCGTTGTTGTGTGTGGGCTTTCTCTAGTTGCAGCGAGCGGGGGCTACTCTTTGTTGCGGTGCATGAGCTTCTCATTGCAGTGGCTTCTCTTTTTGAGGAGCACGGTCTCTAGGCGCATGGCCTTCAGTAGTTGTGGCTCGTAGGCTCTAGAACATAGGCTCAGTAGTTGGGGCGCACGGGTTTAACTGTTCCACAGCACGTGGGATCTTCCTGGACCAGGGATGGAACCCGTGTCCCCTGCATTAGCAGGCAGATTCTTAACCACTGTGCCACCAGGGAAGTCCCTAATTCTCTTAATTTCTAACTTGTCTTTATAATTTTTATTTTCTTATATATGGTAAAGTTCCCTTCTGTTCAAAACTACACAGCCAGCTATAGGTAAAAGATAGACAGGAGAAGTCATCAGGTTGAAATAAAGAAGGAGCTGGAAAGGTATGCTGAAATTTGTAAGGAAATTAAAATGTCAATAGTATCATAAAGATTTATATGAAACATAGTTATTAACAAGACTGATTCATCAAAAAACTGAATCAGAATGTACAGAAAAGCAATGGTAGAGAAATAATGGTTATGAAAGGTAAAACATGAAGAACCAAACTATAAAGATTTTGTATTTGTTTAATAGATATAAGGAAAAAAACATTTGAGAAGACACAATAGTCAAAGAACTAATGGATTTAATATTACCTGTTTGTGTATAAAAATTGTCAAAGAAAGATTTGTGTATAAAAATTGATAGGATTTATCATCTGCCAAAAAAATCAATAAACTAATATGAACCCGGATATAATTACAAAAATATTTAAAGAGGCAAAGAAAGAATGCTATCAATAGCTAAGTAGTAAAAAGTTTACACCCAAAGAAACAAAATTAGGCAGGTCTCTCACACTTTTATACATCATTAAAACTTGAAAAGAAAATACAGAGGGAAATTATCTATAGTCTTTTTAGCAAAATGAATTGGAAATCACATTTTATATCTATTGGATTCCTTTTTCTATAAATGCATGGAAAAGAATACTGTAGATATAATACTGTCAACCGTTCCTTAAAATAAATAATCAAAATAAAAATTGGAAACTTCACATGGAAGATGGCAGAGACAACCCAGAGTACAAAGTCTCCATTACACACACAGAAAGATATAATAAACTTGTAAAAATATACACCAGCAGTAACAGAGCAAACAAAGAATTAAAATCTAATGTCAGATTTCTGCAAGCATACTTGATAGAATAACTGGTACTAGGCTTTCTCTCAGTCTGGCAAAAAATATTATGAAGTAACTATTTTCCAGCAGAGCAAGACTGTGATTCTGAGGAGAAGGAAAACATCTGAGATAAGTTTTGTATCTGACCTGGCTTTGTAACTGGGGTGCTTTCCTGACTACAGCAGAGGATGGCGGAGCCCCACCAGAACATGGTGATCTCACTAGGCTGAGGAGGCAGTGATGAGAGTATAGGGTTCAGGTTGTTGGAAGTCTGTTATGGGATTAAATCAAGATTTGGTGGAACAATCTGGGGATGATGGAGGAGTGGAGATTTTGTGTAGGGTGTATCAAGTCTGCTGACCCAGTGAAAATGATTGCCTGGGAAGTTATGATTGACCTGCAAGTCGTGGGGGGGTGGGTTTTCCTTTTTCATGTTGACTCAGAGGATTAATGATATGAGTCATGGTCAGAACTGGCTGACCTCAAGTTTGTAGGAAAAAACCTACAGCAGTGGTTCTCAAAGGGTGGTCACCAGGACAGCGGTACTGTATCAACTGTGAAATGCTAGAAATGCAAATTAGTGGGTCCCAGCCCAGATTGACTGAAGCAGCAACTCTGGGGTTAGGGCCCAGCAATCTGTGTTGTAGCAAGCCCTCCAGGTGACTGCAATGCATGCTCAAGTTTGAGAACCACTGGTCTCTGCAGCCTCAGGGTGTCTGGGGAGGGGCGCTGAGAGCTCTCGATTTATTTGTGGTTCTGAAAGGGACTCTGAGGGACAGTCTAGGAGATGACAGCTGTTGGCAGCAGGTC
Source organism: Monodon monoceros (assembly GCF_005190385.1). Lineage (NCBI taxonomy): Eukaryota > Metazoa > Chordata > Mammalia > Artiodactyla > Monodontidae > Monodon > Monodon monoceros. Next base: position 21,644,857 of record NW_021703778.1, read on the forward strand.
AGGAGACAAAGCAGTGGATTTTCTTATGATCTTCGAACAGAAAGTATTAAAATACATTATGAGGGATCATCTATGTTAAAAAGCTTGCTGACATTCACATTTTGTTCAGCTGTATATATACACTCTCGTCTAATTAAAATATTGCTGTCACAGATTGAGGGCTGATAGCTGTGGCATACAAAACACTTCAGGTTGACATGGAATTTTCATTCATTTATTCAAAACATATTTGAGAACACACTGCATGTCAGATATTACAGGCTTACGTAAGCACTCGAAATTTAACAATAGGTCAATTAAAGAACCCCTTATGTTCTGGAGGACAAAAAAAAGAGTCAAACAAATTATTACAATGCAATAGCAGGGTTAACTACTATTTTAAAAAGACTGCAAGGTCTATAATAAGGAGAGAGCAATGTAAGGTACCTGGTTGAGTGATACAAGTTTTAATACAGTAGGGTACGATTGAGTTGAATCTTTTTTAAAATATTTTTTTAAACTGAAATATAATTGATGTACAATATTATATGGTACAGTATACTGTTTGAATCACAGTATAATACAGTTATTCAAAATTTGTGAAGATTATACTCCATTTACAGTTATTATAAAATATTGGCTATATTCCCCATGTTGTACAATATATCCTTGTAGCTTATTTGATACCTAATAGTTTGTACCTCTTACTCCCCTATCCCAATATTGCCCCTCTTCCCTTCCCTCTCCCCAGTGGTAACCACTAGTTTGTCCTATATATCTGTGAGTCTGCTTTTTTTTGTTATGTTCACTAGTTTGTTGTATTTTTTTAGCTTCCATATATAAGTGATATCATACAGTATTCGTCTTTCTCTGTCTGACTTATTGCACTTAGCATAACACCCTCCAAGTCCACCCATGTTGCTAAAAATGGTAAAATTTCCTTCTTTCTTATGCCTTAGTAGTATTCCATTGCTTTATACACCACATCTTCTTTATCCACTCATCTGTTGATGGACACTTAGGTGGCTTCCATATCTTGGCAATTGTAAATAATGCTGCTATGATCACTGGGGTGCATGTATCTTTTTGAATTGATGGTTTTGTTTTTTTCAGATATATGCCCAGGAGTGGAATTGCTGGGTCATATGGTAGCTCTATTTTTAGTGTTTTGAGAAACCTCCTTACTGTTTTCTACCGTGGCTGCACCAATTTATGTTCCCACCAACAGTGCACTCTTGCACACCCTTGTTCCCTTTTCTCCACATCCTTGCCAACATTTGTTATTTGCATTCTTTTTGATAATAGCCATTCTGACAGGTGTGAGGTGGAATCTCATTGTGGTTTTGGTTTGCCTTTCCCTAATGATTAGTGATGCTGAGTATCTTTTGATATGCCTGTTGGCCATCTGCATTCCTCCTTGGAAATATGTCTATTCAGTTCTTCTGCCTATTTTTTTTAATTGGGTTATTTGTTTTTTTGATGTTGAGTTGTATGAGTTGTTTATGTATGTTTGGTATTAAGCCATTAACAGATATCATTTGTGAATATTTTAATATTTAATACTTAATTTTAATTGCAAATATTTAATGAGAAAACGTTTTCCAAGTAGAAAAGTTGAAGAAAATCAAGTAAAACTGCACGTGCAAAACAAAAGTTGTATTATAAGATATGTAATATGGGTTGGACAGCAGGATGTGTGTGTTTGAAGTAAGTTTTAAAAAGTAAATTGGATCAGTATATGTGCCTAACACACGCTTTAGAGACACTGAAAACCATCTTAGTTGGTGGTGGTGTTTCATTTCTAAATACTCTGGTTGTATTTCCTACAAGCAGGACGTTCTCCTGAAAATACAACCAGAAAAATCAGGAAAGTAACAATCAATACAATACTACCATCTAATCCTCAGAACCCATCCAATTTTCTCCTTTACAGCAAACAGGCCATGGCCAGGAGTACGTGCTGCATTTAGTTGTCATTTCCTTTTAGATGCCTTCAATCTGGAAGAGTTCCTTAGTCTTCCCTTCATTTCCTTGACTTCTGAGGAGCATGGGCCAGTTACTGTATAGAATGTTTCTCAGCTAGGTTCTCCCTGATAGTTCAGTGTGACTATAGTCAGGTTATGCATCTTTGGCGGGAATTTTACTTAAGTTATATGGTTTTCTCATTCCATTTTATAATGTGGCACACATGATTTTTTTATATGTCTCCAAACTGCCAAACTCGATCTCTTCATGTAGGTGGTATCTTTTCTACTGTAAAGTTGCTTTTTCATCACTATGTAATTAATATTTTGTAGTAAGGTATTATTTATAGACATGTATATCTCCCATTCCTTATCAAATTTTAGTATGTTCCAGGAATACTATTTAATGCTGTTTTATTCTGTTGGTTATAATTTCTTCTTATTTATTTAGATGCTCAAGTGGTTCTAGATTTGACCAAAGGGAGCTCCTACAAGCTGGCCCTTGTGTCCTTTTACCTGTTCCTGACATTCTTTGAGCATGCACCTCTTTAGTTTTAGAAACAAGATATTCTGAGATTATCTTACAATTTCTCTTACCCATACCTGGAATCAACCTCGTTCCTTCAGGGGAAAATAATATTTATTACCCAAGATCCAAGCACTAGGTCTGCTAGTAGTTATTCAGGTATTGCTGCTCCCAGACCCTTTTAGTGGACAGAGTTAGAAAACACATGTGTAAATATATCTGTGTATGTGTATGCATACATGCACACACATAATACTTTCACACATTTACATCTCTACTCTGGACCTACCCATATATCTTGAGATCACACCAACATCTCCAATTCCAAATTACCATCACAGGGCTCATTCCTTTTTTTGTTGTTTTTGTTCTTTTTCTCTCTTTTCCTCTTTATTTGTAATTCTCTTCTCTGGCACTGATGAATATGACTCTCATTATCCTTATTTACTTATTGGATTAATCTTCCTATATGTACCAGTCTCTTTTTGCCATCAAGTTGTCCCCACTAACCCCACCAGTACCCTCTTTTAGCCTACTCTGGCTCCAGCGCCCTGCATGGACCACCACCACCCACGAGCACAAAGCCGTCTCACCCGGCCCTGGGCTCAGAAACACTGGGCCAGGCCGGTCCCTGAGAAGAAAGCCCCGATCACTCTTCCTGGGCTTCAAATCTCTGTGGTGGGCAGCCTTTCCCCAGGTCACTTTCCTCACCTTGCTCTGACATTGGGAAACAGGATCCCCTTCCTGGTCCCAGCCCCATGCAGACTGGCTGGCACCTCTCACCCCTGGTCTGCCTCTGCACACCTTACACGTAAATGACTTATTCTTCACGCTGGACTCTCGCATCCTGTGGCTGGGCTGCCCCATACTGCCAACAAGCCCTCTCCTGCTCACTCTCCAACACCCACCTCGGGGCCACGCGGATCCTGCTTCCCACCCACCCATCTTCAGTGCACCTCTGCCCGCCAGGCATCCTCACCTTGTTAGCTTTAGGAGTGAATTTTCAAGAAGAGAAATAGATAAATGGGAAGGGTAAGAGGAGGAATAAATAGGAAGAGAACGAGAACGAGCATTAATGTTTGTAAGTGGAGGAAATGATACAGTGGATTGAATTTCAGAGGGAAGAATCTGGTTGAGGATTTGGGGTTGGAAATAATTCAAGGATAAAGTAAACAATTCTTATTGCAATAAACTTTTAACATTCAAAAGATAGTTCCTGAATGCTAAAGAATCCCCAAATTAATAAATATGAAAATGTTTGCAGAGACTCCTACCTTCTCCTGCTGGACAGTATAGAACATTGCTTAAGTACCCTGGCTTTGGAGACAGGCTTGAGGAGAAATCCCCACTGCCACTTACTAACAGTGTGATCTTAGACAAGTCACAAAAGTTCCCCAACTTTCAGTTTTCTCATCTGTAGAATGAAGATAATATCACCTATCTTACATAATTATTATAAGGACCAACTGAAATAACATCTGTAATGTATGCCAAAGCACTTTGCACAATCTTGGCATAAAAACTCAATAAATTTTAGTTGGTAAAAAAGAAAAAAGAGAGAGATGCATTTGGAAATAATAACAGGGCTGGCTCTGAAGCCATAAGGCTAATCAGGTCCGTTTTGACAAATCTGCGTTACTGTAGTACATCAGGTGATGCTGACAGGAGTCTGAAATATGATTGTGACAGCAGGATCATTAAAAAGGAAAAAAAATATTTTTGAGGTTGAAAGAAATTGATAATTAATTAGGTAATCTTTAAATAAGGGATATGAAAGAGTCATACTGACATTGAGTTTAAGCTCCAGTTTGGAATCAACAGAAGGTGATATTCAATCATTTGGGGATCTTCACCTACATAATCCTTTCTTTCACCCTTCTCCAATGTTCAATCTAGCCTCTAACTTACCTAAGAGTATTCTTTTAGATTTGTGCTCTTTTTTAGATGCACACCTACCATGTGCATCTCAAATTTTAGTATGTCCTTTAAATTTCTCATTATAGAAGTCTCAGATCAGTAAAAATTCATCAGATATCTATCTTCTCAAAAGATATAATCTTTTTTATAAGCCAAATCTTTCATTTTGTTCTTAGAGACCTTATCTGCTGTCATATCTTTTCTTCAATATCATAGTAATGATAAAACATATATAGTAATGATCTTGACAAAGTATGTGTCTGCCTGACTTTATAGCACTATCAGAATCATGAATCACCAGTAGACCACAATATCAATATCAGGAAATAAAACAATATCAGGAAAAGTAACACCCCTAAAGTTATTTAAATTGCAGCAGAGTCAGCAATCATGAACTTGAATGTTATTTAAGCTACCAAACTAAGCATTTCTCTCAGAAATGGCTTCTATCCAAAAAAGAAAAAGGCTAAAGTGAACATCAAAGGGTGAAATAGAAAACAAAAAACAGACCCTGATTTTTAATCAAAGTTTTGAAACATGCAAGGGAAGACAAGTCTATACCACCAATTTCTTTTTAATTTCTTGTTCTTGTTACAATATCCATACATTATTATCAGCAGAGGCAAAGCCAAAACCTCTAAGTCATGGAGGACTCCTCCTCACTGGAAGTAATAAGACACACCCAATTCCTTCCCAAGTGACAGTGCCTTAAAAAAAAAATCAGTTAATACATTTTGGACAGAGGAATCTATAGAATCTAGGGAAAGCTTGGGGGGAAAAAAATGAATATTTGGAACTTCTTGGGCTATAACATTGGCCTGAAATATCAATAGACATCTTTTCATATGGTTTCATCATTCCTTGCTTTATTTTCAATTTTCTGCCATTAAATTTTTATTTCCCAAGTCACATTAATACCTGACATATATGAAGTGCTCCTTAAGTGTTTGCAGCTTAAACAAATTTTTCCTCTCTTTCCTCTCTTTCCATAATTGTCATAAAGGCAGTACAAAATTCTGTTAATATAGAGATAGAAGGTTCTAATATGGTAGATCCCTCCTTATGAAGTCATTTATTCGTGAGCTTATTGAGGGTCTGCTGTCTTCAAAGAACTGGGCATAAATTTGGACAAGAATAAAATGATTGGTTATAAAGGGCTTTATTTTCAAAGAATATTTAATATCATGACAGTGATAAGACATGGAAATTCACCTGTGTATTAGAACTATGTAAATGTTAGAAATTTATGTTAGGATGTAGAGAAGGAAGAGAGGAATCAGTATAAGTTAAACTGTCATGAAAAGAATCATTACTGAGTGATAATCACTTTAAAATACCTGCATTTGCTGATTTGGATTTCTAAAAGAAGAGATAATAGCCTCACATACTCATACGTTTCACATATTATTCTTTCTTAGACTTAGTTGTTACATGAAAAATTTTCTAGCAACCTTGAAATCATTACATAATGATTTAAGTCAACAATGTTGTGTGATGGGTAGAACCTATGTAGTGCAGCAGAAAGAGAAATAGCTGAAATATTCAGACTTGGCATTCAGGGCCTTCCATGATTTCAATCCATCCTCCTTTTCTAGCTCTATCAGCCAGTATTCCCTGTGGCAGAGATAATGCTATGTGTTCAACACAACATTTGCTTTTACTCTTGCACGCACAGGAAGATGTCATTTCCCTAACCTCCTGGCTTCTAGATGGTACTGTGTGTTAAGTCCTGGTTGATGGAATATGGTCAGAAATGATATACAGTGCATCCAGGCCTGCTCTCTAAGACCTTATGAATGATAATTTTTTATTTTAATCTCTTTGACTGTGGGCCAGCTGAACTCTTTGCAGAGACACTAGAAAAGGATGTCATATCAGAACTGAAGGCCAGGTTTCCTGGGTCGTCATGTGTAATGCTGCCTGCAAAACAACTCATGGAACTGTGATGTGAACAAGAAATAAATTTTAGTTTGTTAGGCCACTGAGATTTGGAATTTTCTGCAAAAACTAACATTGATTACCGTATTAAACACATCTATGTACGTACTGGACTTTTTCTGTTAATATGGCATGCCTCGTGTATTCCTATTCCCACATACTCTTCTGATGTTCAGCTGGGTTATGTTCCCCAACATATCCACTTCCCAATATTTTGCAGATACTTCAAGACCCAAATCAAATATTAGCTTCCCATAGATTCCTTCTCCTTCATTTCCAAAATGATTAAATCTCACACTCCATTGAACTTCTGTAATCTTTCTTCTAGCACTTACAGTAAAATTTGTCATATGCTACTTATGTACACATTACCCGAGATTCTAGATCTGTTTGATGGTGTACATTCAGTGTCACATTATTTATTCTGTATTTCCACAAATAGGTTCTAAAATGCAAATATTTGTTGAATTTGTACACAATGTTTTTTTGACTTAAAAGTATGACAGAATGGGTAGCCCTAGGGTTTCAGCCCTATTAAGCAAAGTTAAGATATTTAGGCTACTGTATAATTGTATTTCTGGTTGTACACATTATTAGAATATTTTCTAAAGCATCTCCCTATAACAAAAAGAGTGAAGCAAGACTAGATCTAACTGGATGCTTGAAGGTAAAATGAAGGATATGAAAACTATTATCATGATCAGAGAGCTACCACCATAAAGTTTATAGGGGGATCTGAAACAAACCCGAGGCAAATGCTAAGAGAATATTAAGTAATTCAAACACTAGCACCATGAGTGGTTAAGGCTGCAGTCTCCAAAAGTGTGAGACTGGAATTTTAAAATAACTTTTTAAAAAGAGAAAATGTTCTATTTTTAGATTAAAAAAAATTGAATAGTCACTTTCTGCAAACTGTTTCTTTTAGGTAAATCCTTGGTGCTGTCCTTGGATTCTTATCGTAAAGCACCTTCCCTGCCATTCAGGTCCTGATTTCTGTCTCCTGGCAAAACTTCAACTAGACCCAGGGACATTTCTGACCCATAACCATAGGAACATTTCTTTGTATAGTATCTATTAGTTAATAATTTTTCTTGGTAATCTCACTTGATCTTTTTCTCCTCGATAAATTTTGTCCTTGATTAATACAATGCTCTCAATACAATTAAAATTAATACAATGTTTAATACTAAATTCATCTGAAAGAAGTTATTATTTTCTAATTGACCTCTCAATTCAGAAAAAGGAAGTACACTGGATTTATTGTTTTTTTGTAACAGGAGTAATTCAGTCTCTTATAACTAAAGCAATGGGTCGAGGACTCCATATCCTCCTCGCTTTCCCAACAGACGCAAAAAAAAAAAGAAGACACATGTCTGAGATAAGAAAGCAACTTGGGACACTTGGTATATTTCTGAATAACTGGATGTACTGGGTTGGCCAAAAAATTCATTCCGGTTTTTCCATACCATCTTACGGAAAAACCCCAACAAACTTTTTGGCCAGCCCAACGTCTCTGCTTCCCACTTGCCATCACCCACTTACAACTTAGATGCAAATACACTGGGTGAGGTGGCACGTTCCTTTAAATGCACATTTTCCAAAAAAAAAAGGTAAAATTAAAGAATTTATGCTTGTCAAAAGAATTTCAGATAACAGTGAGGAGAGAGGTAAAGTGGGCAAAAAGATGCTGCTCTTGGAATTTCTGCCATTAGAACACAGGAAGCTACCAATTTTTCAGACTCTCCATTAATGCATATATTGGTTTCCAAAGTCTTATTTTACATGTTTACATAGTATAGAGAGTGCATAGCAGCACATATTAATAGCAAAGAATATGACAATGTACATGAGTTTTGTGATAGCATATTTGTATTAATTTTAGGTGCTATGTTTTTACTTTAGCTATGGAAAAATGTCTTCCCACACATAGTCTTAAATTTGTATTCTTGCATTCACAAAATAACTTCAGGGGGCTTTCATTGCCCCTACATTGCCACTACAAGAGACATGCAACACCCTTTAAATTATACGATCTCTAAATCTTGACAATGAAAGGTTATAACATGAATATATTTTTTCCATTCAAAGACTGAGAATATGCTGCCATGGATTGACCTAAGTAACGCTATTTCAAACTCCTTACAATGGCATTAAATTCTATAAACCTTCTCCTCCTAAAGAATTTCAACTATGTTAGATTAAAAAAGCCCATTTCTATGTGGGATGAGAAGAGGCATAAAAAATTGCATTCATCTCTGAATTCTGGGGAAATGTGGAAATCAACACAAGATTCTTTGTCAGCAAAGAACTCACTGTATATCCTTATGTTTAGGATTGTGAACACCAAGCATAACTAGTCTTCAGATGGATTCTTACCATAGATACAGTATTTTATTCCCTTCTATTTCTTTTTTTTTTTTTTTTTTGGCGGTATGCGGGCCTCTCCCGCCGCGGAGCACAGGCTCTGGACGCGCAGGCCCAGCGGCCATGGCTCACGGGCCCAGCCGCTCTGCGACATGAGGGATCCTCCCGGACCGGGGCACAAACTCGCATCCCCTGCATCAGCAGGCGGACCCTCAACCACTGCGCCACCAGGGAAGCCCTTTCTTCTATTTCTTAATGCCAGGACCCACAAAGGCTTGGTTTGGTTATGAGGGACCTACTTTATTTCTAATTAGAATTCTATATCAAGAATGAAATACTAAAGAAATACACCCAAGTGCTTGAGAACCCAGTTTCTGAAGTATCATTGATCTGGGCTGGAATTGAGACTTGTCCATCCTTCTGATAACCTTGATCAAGTTAACAGTGTGTCCTTCGGTAAGTCGTTTGATTTCTCTGCGGATATGTTCTCAGCCATAAATGTGAAGAAAAACAGTATCTTTCTCTCAATTTACTGTCAGAATAAAAATGGTATAACAGAACATTTACTTCTGGCTAGGATATAGAATTTGGCAGGAGAACAACTCCCCCATTAGAAACAACTTGAAAAGCCAGATAATACAGAGCAATCATCTGTAAAGTCACCACAGACTGTGGAGGTAATGAGGACTAGAGGGATTAAGCTACAGAGTGGGGAAAACCTCTGAAGGCAAGCTGGGAGTATAGAGCTGATGTTCTCTTGGAGACATTTCCTGATTCTTTATGTGGACTAGAGTTTGAGAATCTACATTTCTTTGTACACAATGTCCAATATTTAATAATCACAAGATATACAAAGAACTCATACAACTCGACATCAAAAACAAAGCAAACCAAAACAAACAACCCAATTTAAAAACGGGCAGGGCTTCCCTGGTGGTGCAGTGGTTGAGAGTTCACCTGCCGATGCAGGGAACACGGGTTTGTACCCCAGTCCGGGAAGATCCCACATGCCGCGGAGCGGCTGGGCCTGTGAGCCATTGCTGCTGAGCCTGCGCGTGCAGAGCCTGTGCTCCGCAACAGGAGAGGCCACAACAGTGAGGGGCCCACGTACCGCAAAAAAAAATAAAAATAAAAATAAAAAAATGAGAACGGGCAGAAGACCGAATAGGCACTTTTCCAAGGAAGACATACAGATGGCCAACAGGCACATGAAAATATACTCAACATCGCTAATCATCAGGGAAATGCAAATCAATACCACAACAAGAAATCACCTCACACCTGTCAGAATGGCTATTATCAAAAGACAACAAATGACAAGTGTTGTGAGGATGTGGAGAAAAGGGAACACTTGTGCACTATTGGTGGAAAAGAAAATTAGTAAAGCCACTATGGAAAACACTATGGAGATTCCTCAAAAAATAAAAAAAAGAATAGAACTACCACATGAGCCAGCAATTCCACTCCTGGGTATTTATATGAAGAGAACAAAGCCTAATTCAAAAAGATGTACGCACCCCTATGTTCATTGCAGCATTACTGTAAAATAGTCAAGATATAGAAGCAACCTAAATGCCCATCAATAGATGAATGGATAAAAAAGATGTGGTATACATATATATTATATACCTATATATAATATATATAATAGAATATTACTCAGTCATTAAAAAAGAAATCTTGTCATTTGCAACAACATGAATTGACCTAGAGGGTATTGTGCTAAGTGAAATAAGTCAGACAGAGAAAGACAAATACTGTATGATTTCACTTATATGTGCAATCTTAAAAAAATCAATAAACATAACTAAACAGAAACACAGTAATAGATACAAAGAACAAACAGGTGGTCTCTAGAGGGATGTGAGGATAGGGGAAGTAGAGAAATAGGTGAGGGAGGTTGAGAGGTACAAACTTCCAGTTACAAAATAAATGAGTCATAGACATGAAACGTACAGTGTAGAGAATATTGTCAATAATTACATAGTATCTTTGTACGGTAACAAATTACAACTAGATTTATCATGGTGATCTTTTTTTTTTTTTGCGGTACGCGGGCCCCTCACTGTTGTGGCCTCTCCCGTTGCGGAGCACAGGCTCCGGACGCGCAGGCTCAGCAGCCATGGCTCACGGGCCCAGCCACTCCGCAGCATGTGGGATCTTCCCGGACTGGGGCAGGAACCCGTGTCCCCTGCATCAGCAGGCGGACTCTCAACCACTGCGCCACCAGGGAAGCCCCATGGTGATCATTTTGAAATCTATAGGAATATCAAATCACTATGTTGTGTACCAGAAACTAACATAGTGTTGTAGGTCAGTCATGTGTCAAGAACAAACAGACAAGCAAGCAAGCTAATGGAAAAAGAGGTTAGATTTGTGGCTACCAGCTGCTGCTGCAGGGGGGTGGGAATTAGATGAAGGTGGTCAAAAGGTACAAACTTCCAGTTATAAGATACATAAGTACTAGAGATGTAATGTACAACATGATAAAGATAATTAACACTGCTGTGTGTTATAAATGAAAGTTATTAAAAGAGTGAGTTCTTACCACAAGGAAAAAAATATCTTTTTCTTTCTATTTCTTTAATGTTGAATCTATATGAGAAAACGGATTGTGGTCATCATTTCAGGATGTATGTAAGTCATATCATGTTATATACCTTAAACTTATACAGTGCTGTATGTCAATTATATCTCAACAAAACTGGAAAAAACCCACATGGTTAAAAAGAAAAGAAACAGGAAAGTAAATGGAGTTAATGTGTTCTAAGGTTCTATCATTACAGAAATTGTAAAAATATTGTAATATTCTAAAAATATTTTTAAAGAATATATCAAAGATACATGTTATAGGGCTTCCCTGGAGGCGCAGTGGTTGAGAGTCCGCCTGCCGATGCAGGGGACACGGGTTCGTGCCCCGGTCTGGGAGGATCTCACATGCCGTGGAGCGGCTGGGCCCGTAAGCCATGGCCGCTGAGCCTGCGTGTCCGGAGCCTGTGCTCCGCAATGGGAGAGGCCACAGCAGAGAGAGGCCCACGTACAGCAAAAAAAAAAAAAAAAAAAAAAAAAAAATACATGTTGTAATCTCTAAGTAAGAACTAAGGAATGATTGAAAAATATTTACTGACCAAAGGGAAAATAAAATAATTATAAAAGTTTCATTAGCCCAAGTAAAGTAATGAAAGATAAAGTGAGTCTACAGCCAGTGGGTCAAATTTTGTAAAAAACAGTGAAATGACAGAAATAAACTTAACTATGTCAGTAATTACATTAAATTAAATGGAATAAATTTTTCAAGAAAAAGACCAACATTTTCAGACTAGATTAAAAAGCAAAACTTAATTATATGTTGCTTACAATATACCAACCTTACATATAAAATAGAGAAATGTTGAAAGTAAGAGGATAGAAGTAGAAGTATATAAACACTAACCAAAGAAAAACTGATATGTGCATATTTAGTAATATAAAACATAGTAGATGTTCAAGCAAAAAGAAAACAATACTAGAAATAAAGAGATACCTTTCACAATGATAAAGAATTTAGCCTACAGGGAGTATTTCAAAGTTCAAAATCATCATTCACCAGTAATTCTTTTAAAACATATTGAACAAATTTTGGTGAATTAAATTGAGAAACAGAAAAACTCACATTCAAATAAATCTCCCAATCATGGAGATTTGAATATATCTCCTTCAAGGACTAGCAGGAAAAACAGAAAAACATCAGAAAGAATAGAGATCTGAGAAATACAATTCAAAGTGTCTATCTAATTGACATTTATGGAATCTTGCACCCAACAAATAGAGAATTTAATTCTTTTTTAGCATATGGAATACTTACTAAAAATTTATGAAAATTATATGCTAGATCATAAAACAAACCTTAACAAATGTTAAAAGACAAAAAATTTAGATTACATATTCTGTCTTTAGTGGAATTGAGCTAGAAATTGTTAACAAGAGAATGAATGAATGAATACAGATAATTCTCAATTGCTTGGAAATTAAACAATACACTTACATATAACTCATGGATTAAGAGAAAAATAACAAAAGAAATTCAGAAATATTTTGAACTAATGATAAAGAAAAATACATCAGTGCTCAGAGAGGAATTTATAGCCTTATATTCATATATTAGAAGCAGTGACAGTCTAAAAAACCAATAAGTTTATATATCATGAAGTTAGACAAAAGAACAGCAAATAAACACCAAGGAAAGTAGAAGTAAGGAATATGAGGAGAAATTAACAAAATAGAAACTAAATGTGTAATAGAGAAAACCAACAAAGCAAAAGTTAGTTGTAGGAACCTATAGAAAAAAAGCAATAGCCCCTTAGCAAAACTGACCAAATAGGGTGATGGGGGAAAATAACAGATTAGTGATTATAGGTTAAAAGAGGGGAGGGGCATCTATAATCAGGAATGAAAAACCGAGCATCACTTCATCAGACATTAACTAGATAATAAAAATAATATTATAAACAATTTAATGTAAATTAACTTGAAAGTTTAGATAAAATTTATAAATTGTCTTAACAAACAGAACTTACCCTAGCTGAAACAAGTTTCAAGAAATTGAAATTCTGAATACTACAAAACCTATTAGAGGAATGGAATCTGTTACTTACAACTTTTCCATAATGAGAATCCCTACGCTAGTTGACTTCAATGGTCACTTATCCATCATATTTAAAGAAGAGGTAAGTCCAAACTTATCCCAGTTCTTTCAGAGAATAGATGTGTCAGTTTGGGGTCCCTTAAAAGCACTTTTGTGGATGATGGTCTGCTCTGTGAATGATGGATCTTAAAAGAATTGTTGGTTTTCAGGGTTTTTTTGTTTTAGTTTTTTCTCTTGTGAGAATGAGGGTGATGACTTCCATGTCCTTAACATGTCAGACCAAAATCTACAAGTTGTTGTTTTTTAAATTATGTAAACATATTACATAATACACATATGCACATGTATTTAAGGTGTATATATAATAAAACGAAGACTTCTTTTAAGAATTCTGAACCAATACAATTAAACCTAGGTATAAGTGAATCTTAATATCTCTTATTTTGGACATATGAAAACAAATTAATTCCATTTTTATAGTAATGTTTACACGATGAGTATTTCTTCCTAACTTACACTAAATACCTCTCCATGTTCATAATCAATCAAAGTCTTGGAGGGATAAATATATTTTTCCCTGGAATGTATAATATATATATAATATTATGTACTTTGTTCTTCCTTAAGTCCATTATTCGCTCTGAGTTTACTAGCTTCTAAGTGTGTTAGCTTGCTGTGCTTCTCCTCCACAAAATAAGGTTAGATACCTACCTTGCCAGACTCACTCTGCCCTCTCCAATAAAAGAAAGATAACTTCCTTCCAATATCTTTTCTGTCAACTCTGAAACTCCTGTTATCCAGCAACAACCCCACTTTTTCCATTCATATCAAGACCCTTATGGTTTCTAGGGAGCATCAGAGGGGTTTCCTTTCCTTCTGATTATAACTCAAAACCCTAAACAATATACTATTTCTGGCTCTATGGAGACCCAGCAAAATGTCTTTCCTTTGCACATCTCAGGCCCTTTTGTATATTCTGTTGTTTTTGCTGTTAAAAAATATATCATGGTGTTATTTGTCTTTCTACATTTATACACATTCATATATTTATGTGTCATGTAGCTGCAATGGGGGACCATTTTACCCTAATTACATTGACAAGCCTCTGTCAAATAAATTAGCAGAGGCAGCTCAACTGATTGATTTGACAGTAAGTAAATACACATACCAGTGTGGATGTTGACCCAGGTAACCCCATTTCCTCAACATAGGGTGGTTTTCAATGTGTTTTGGTGTAAATAAGCCTTAAGAAGTGGTTAATTTTCTGTATTTCTCTTGTGTTAACTGCCCTTCTTAAGTCTGTTCTCCATAATATATTCTCTGTAACACAAGTGTCTTAAAATTTGCAACAGTGGAGGAGGAACCAAGATGGCGGAGTAGAAGGACGTGCTCTCACTCCCTCTTGAGAGAACACAAGAATCACAACTAGCTGCTGAACAATCATCAACAGGAAGACACTGGAACTCAACAAAAAACATACCCCACATCCAAAGACAAAGGAGAAGCCACGATGAGACGGTGGGAGGGGTGCAATCACAGTAAAACCAAATCCCATAACTGCTGGGTGAGTGACTCACAGACTGGAGAACACTTATACCACAGAAGTCCACACACTGGAGTGAAGGTTCTGAGCCCTACGTCAGGCTTCCCAACCTGAGGTTCCGGCAATGGGAGGAGGAATTCCTAGAGAATCAGACTTTGAAGCCTAGTGGGAAGTGACTGCAGGACTTTGACAAGACTGGGGGAAACAGAGGCTCCACTCCTGGAGTGCACACACTAAGTAGTGTGTGCATCGGGACCCAGGGGAAGGAGCAGTGACCCCAGGGGAGACTGAACCAGACCTACCTGCTAGTGTTGGAGGGTCTCCTACAGAGGCTGGGGAGGGGGGGGGCTGCAGCTCACCGTGGGGGCAAGGACACTGACAGCAGAAGTTCTGGGAAATACTACTTGGAGTGAGCCCTCCCAGAGTCTGTCATTAGCCCCAACAAAGAGCCCAGGTAGGCCCCAATGTTGCGTTGCCCCAGGCCAAAAACCAACAGGGAGGGAACTCAGCCCCACCCACCAACAGTCAAGTGGATTAAAGTTTTACTGACCTCTGCCCACCAGAGCAACAGTCAGCTATACAGACCACCAGTCCCTCCCATCAAGCCTCTTAGATAGCCTCATCCACCAGATGGCAGACAGCAGAAGCAAGAAGAACTACAATCCTGCAGCCTGTGGAACAAAAACCACATTCACAGAAAGATAGACAAGATGAAAAGGCAGAGGGCTATATACCAGATGAGGGAACAAGATAAAACCCCAGAAAAACAACTAAATGAAGTGGAGATAGGCAACCTTCCAGAAAAAGAATTCAAAATACTGATAGTGAAGAGGATCCAGGATGTCAGAAAAACAATGGAAGCAAAGGTCGAGAAGATGCAAGAAATGTTTAACAAAGACCTAGAAGAATTAAAGGACAAACAAACAGAGATGAACAATACAATAACTAAAATGAAAACTACACTAGAAGGAATCAATAGCAGAATAACTGAGACAGAAGAACAGATAAGTGACCTGAAACACAGAATGGTGGAATTCACTGCTGCAGAACAGAATAAAGAAAAAAGGATAAAAAGAAATGAAGACAGCCTAAGAGACCTCTGGGACAACATTAAACGCAACAACATTCGCATTATAGGGGTCCCAAAAGGAGAAGAGAGAGAGAAGGGACGAGAGAAAATATTTGAAGAGATTATAGTCGAAAACTTCCCTAACATGGGAAAGGAAATAGCCACCCAAGTCCAGGAAGCGCAAGAGTCCCAAACAGGATAAACCCAAGGAGAAACACACCGAGACACATAGTAATCAAACTGGCAAAAATTAAAGACAAAGAAAAATTATTGAAAGCAGCAAGGGAAAAATGAAAAATAACATACAAGGGAACTCCCATAAAGTTAACAGCTGATTTCTCAGCAGAAACTCTACAAGCCAGAAGGGAGTGGCATGATATATTTAAAATGATGAAAGGGAAGAACCTACAACCAAGATTACTCTAACCAGCAAGGATCTCATTCAGATTCAATGGAGAAATCAAAAGCTTTACAGACAAGCAAAAGCTAAGAGAATTCAGCACCACCAAACCAGCTCTACAACAAATGCTAAAGGAACTTCTCTAAGTGGGAAACACAAGAGAAGAAAAAGACCCACAAAAACAAACCAAAACAATTAAGAAAATGGTCATAGGAACATACATAGCGATAATTACCTTAAACGTGAATGGATTAAATGCTTCAACCAAAAGACACAGGCTTGCTGAATGGATATAAAAACAAGACCCATATATATGCTGTCTACAAGAGACCCACTTCAGACCTAGGGACACATAGAGACTGAAAGTGAGAAGATGGAAAAAGATATTCCATGCAAATGGAAAACAAAAGAAAGCTGGGGGCTTCCCTGGTAGCGCAGTTGTTGAGAGTCTGCCTGCTAATGCAGGGGACACAGGTTCGAGCCCTGGTCTGGGAAGATCCCACATGCCACAGAGCAACTAGGCCCGTGAGCCACAACTACTGAGCCTGCGCATCTGGAGCCTGTGCTCTGTAACAAGAGAGGCCGCAAGAGTGAGAGGCCCACGCACCACGATGAGGAGTGGCCCCTGCTTGCCACAACTAGAGAAAGCCCTCACACAGAAACAAAGACCCAACACAGCCAAAAATAAATTAATTAATTAAAATGTGAAAAAAAAAAAAGAAAGAAAGCTGGAGTAGCAATACTCTTATCAGATAAAATAGACTTTAAAATAAAGAATGTTACAAGAGACAAGGAAGGACACTACATAATGATCAAGGGATCAATCCAAGAAGATAAAACAATTATAAATATATATGCACCCAACATAGGAGCACCTCAATACATAAGGCAACTGCTAATAGCCATAAAAGAGTAAATTGACAGTAACACAATAATAGTGGGGGACTTTTAACACCTCACTTATACCAGTGGACAGATCATGAAAAATGAAAATAAATAAGGAAACACAAGCTTTAAATGACACAATAGACCAGATAGATTTAATTGACATTTATAGTACATTCCAACCAAAAACAGCAGATTACACTTTCTTCTCAAGTGTGCATGGAACATTCTCCAGGATGGATCACATATTGGGTCACAAATCAAGCCTCAGTAAGTTTAAGAAAACAGAAATCATATCAAGCATCTTTTCTGACCACAATGCTACGAGATTAGAAATCAATTACAGGGAAAGTAACGCAAAAAACACAAACAGGTGGAGGCTAAAAAATATGTTACTACATAACCAAGAGATCACTGAAGAAATCAAAGAGGAAATCAAAAAATACCTAGAGACAAATGACAATGAAAACATGACAATCCAAAACCTATGGGATGCAGGAAAAGCAGTTCTAAGAGGGAAGTTTATAGCTATACAAGCCTGCCTGAAGAAACAAGAAAAACCTCAAGTAAACAATCTAACCTTACACCTAAAGGAACTAGAGAAAGAAGAACAAACAAAACCCAAAGTTAGCAGAAGGAAAGAAATCATAAAGATCAGAGCAGAAATAAATGAAATAGAAACACAGAAAACAATAGCAAAGATCAATAAAACTAAAAGCTGGTTCTTTGAGAAGATAAACAAAATAGATAAACCATTAGCCAGACTCAAGAAAAAGAGGGAGAAGACTCAAATCAACCGAATTAGGAATGAAAAAGGGAAAGTAACAACTGACACTGAAAAAATACAAAGCATCATGAGAGATTACTATATGCCAATACTATATGCCAATAAAATGGACAACTGGGAAGAAATGGACAAATTCTTAGAAAGGTATAACCTTCCAAGACTGAAGCAAGAAGAAACAGAAAATATGAACAGACCAATCACAAGTAATGAAACTGAAACTGTGATTAAAAATCTTCCAACAAACGAAAGTCCAGGACCAGATAGCTTCACAGGTGAATTCTATCAAACACTTAGAGAACTGCTAACACTCATCCTTCTCAAACTCTTCCAAAAAACTGCAGAGGAAGGAACACTCCCAAACTCATTCTATGAGGCCACCATCACCCTGATACCAAAACCAGACAAAGATACTACAAAAACAAGAAAATGACAGACCAATATCACTGATGAATATAGATGCAAAAATCCTCAACAAAATAAGAGCAAACACAATCCAACAACACATTAAAAGGATCATACACCATGATCAAGTGGGATTTATCCCACGGATGCAAGGATTCTTCAATATACACAAATCAATCAATGTGATACACCATATTAACAAACTGAAGGAGAAAACAAAAAAGGATCATCTCAGTAGCTGCAGAAAAAGCTTTTGACAAAATTCAACACCCATTTATGATGAAAACTCTCCAGAATGTGGGCATAGAGGGAACCTACCTCCACATAATAAATGCCATATATGCCAAGCCCACAGCAAACATCATTCTCAATGGTGAAAAACTGAAAGCATTTCCTCTAAGATCAGGAACGAGACAAGGACGTCCACTCTCACCACTATTATTCAACATAGTTTTGGAAGTCTTAGCCATGGCAATCAGAGAAGGAAAAGAAATAAAAGGCATACAAATTGGAAAAGAAGAAGTAAAACTGTCACTGTTTGCAGGTGACATGATACTATACATAGAGAATCCTAAAAAGCCACCAGAAAACTACTAGACCTAATCAATGAATTTGGTAAAGTAGCAGGATACAAAATTAATGCACAGAAATCTCTTGCATTCCTATACACTAATGATGAAAAAATTGAAAGAGAAATTATGGAAATACTGCCATTTACCATTGCAACAAAAAGAATAAAATAGCTAGGAATAAACCTACCTAGGGAGACAAAAGACCTGTATGCAGAAAAGTATAAGACACTGATGAAAGAAATTAAAGATGCTACCAACAGATGGAGAGATATATCATGTCCTTGGATTGGAAGAATCAATATTATGAAAATGACCATACTACCCAAAGCAATCTACAGATTCAATGCAATCCCTATCAAATTACCAATGGCATTTTTTATGGAACTAGAACAAATCATCTTAAAATTTGTATGGAAACACGAAAGACCCTGAATAGACAAAGCAGTCTTGAGGGAAAAAAACAGAGCTGGAGGAATCAGACTCCCTGACTTCAGACTATACTACAAAGCTACAGTAATCAAGACAGTATGGTACTGGCACAAAAACAGAAACATAGATCAATGGAATAAGATAGAAAGCCCAGAGATAAACCCATGCACCTATGGTCAACTAATCTATGACAAAGGAGGTAAGGATATACAATGGAGAACAGACAGTCTCTTCAATAAGTGGTGTTGGGAAAACTGGACAGCTATATTTAAAAGAATGAAATTAGAACACTCCCTAACACCATACACAAAAATAAACTCAAAATGGTTTAAAGACCTAAATTTAAGACCAGACACTATAAAACTCTTAGAGGAAAATATAGGAAGATCATCCTTTGACATAAATCATAGCAAGATCTTTTTTGATCCACCTCCTAGAGTAATGGAAATAAAAACAAAAATTAAAAAATGGGACCTAATGAAACTTCAAAGCTTTTGCACAGAAAATGAAACCATAAACAAGACAAAAAGACAACCCTCAGAATGGGAGAAAATATTCACAAACGAGTCAATGGACAAAGGATTAATCTCCAATATATATAAACATCACATGCAGCTCAATATTAAAGAAACAAATAACCCAGTCCAAAAATGGGCAGAAGACCTAAATAGACATTTCTCCAAAGAAGACATACAGATGGCCAAGAAGCACATGAAAAACTGCTCAATATCACTAATTATTAGAGAAATGCAAATCAAAACTACAATGAGGTATCACCTCACACCAGTTAGAAAGGGCATCATCAGATAATCTACAAACAACAAATGCTGGAAAGGGTGTGGAGAAAAGGAAACCCTCTTGCACTGTTGGTGGGAATGTAAATTGATACAGCCACTATGGAGAACAGTATGGAGTTTTCTTAAAAGACTAAAAATAGAATTACCATATGATCTAGCAATCACACTACTGGGCATATACCCAGAGAAAACCATAATTCAAAAAGACACATGCATCCCAATGTTCATTGCAGCACTATTTGTAATAGCCAGGTCATGGAAGCAACCTAAATGCCCATCGACAGACGAATGAATAAAGAAGTTGTGGTACATATATACGATGGAATATTACTCAGCCATAAAAAAGGAACGAAATTGAGTCATTTGTTCAGACGTGGATGGATCTAGAGACTGTCATACAGACTGAAGTATGTCAGAAAGAGGAAAACAAATATCGTATATTAACGCATGTTTGTAGAACCTAGAAAAATGGTACAGATGAACCGGTTTGCAGGGCAGAAGTTGAGACACTGATGTAGAGAACAAACATATGGACACCAAGGGGGGGAAACTGTGGCAGGGTGGGGATAGTGGTGTGCTGAATTTGGCGATTGGGATTGACATGTATACACTGATGTGTATAAAACTGATGACTAATGAGAACCTGCCGTATAAAAAAACAAACACACAAACAAAAAATAACAACTAATACTAAACTTTCTTTGGGTTATTTGTATGGAAATATGTTAATATAAATATTTCAGACATTACATGAAATTTCTAAAAATCTTATATGTTCTGGTATAATGTCATAATTCTAGTTATTACTTTAAAATGTGTATCTCAGAAATAACTAAATGTCCTTGTCAATTGCATTATTATGAACTTTCATCAAATCTTTAACCGTGGTCATTTTTAAGTCTTTTGTCATTACAGACAGTTCTGGGTGTACTCTGACGCTTTCGCAAAAATGTTCCTATAAAAGGGTTTCATCTTCAAGGAATTCATGGAAAAGACTCTGACAAGTACAGGTTTCTGGTAACTGACTATACTGCTGAACTGAATGAATAAGCATTTTCAGAACTCTAATGGAAAACTGATGAATTCATAAAAGTGCTAACAAAAGATCAAGATGAAAAAAAAATTAATTACATGGGACTGACTGAACTGATGAGGATGATTATAATTTTTGTGACTTTCTGTTTGAATAAAAAAAAAAAATCCCACAAGGACTGAGAGGCAAAAAATATACAAATCACTTTTCACTGCAAAGTAAAGGAGCTGTTACAGTGGAGGATTACTGGACTGAATGTCAATATTATGACATAGTATGAGTGTGTTTCGTGTTTGGTAATTGCAATCATTGTTGCTTTTGTTGTGGTCTTCCATTTACAATGCTTGGTGTCAGTTTATTTACCTGTTGTAAAAATAAAATACAGTGTGTGTGTGTGTGTGTGAGAGTTGTAAAAAAAGAAAAGAAAAAGGAAACTTAAAAAAAAAATTGAAACAGTACAAAAAGCCATCTGGTATTTAACGAGTCTATGTTATATTGTGAGAGATTGTTGGTGACTGGAAGTTTACTACTCTGACTAAGGGAAAGAGTTGAGTTTGGGATGTCCATTTTAGCAGATGTGTAGGGTTTTTGAACAGATGTATAATTTTCAGATCTTTTTTTTCAGGACAGGTCAGGAATATGATACGAATGTCACAAGATCTATGTTTAACTGAATGTGTTTTATTTACTTCAATCTAAATCCTTCTCACATTGAAACATTTCAATTATCATAACTTTCAAAAAGAAAACGAACTTTATTTTTATGTACTGGGGAAAAAACCCTAGAACTAGAACAACGTTTTTTTCTTTTTATCACTTAATGTTTATAAATTCAAAATTGAAATAAGGTCAGAATACATGGAGAATAAAAAGGTAGAACATACTTTTTAATTTGGCAAGTTTTTTATAGACTGAGATAGTCAAAGACAGGGATTATGTCTTATTCATCTTTGAAACCCTCACCCAGGTTAGTTACAGCAGATAAAAGTTTCTAAATATATGTTAACCTAATCACTGCATTTGTATCTTTCCTCTGATTGAACTGAGGGCAAACATTGTAGTCCACTGATGTTCTATTATACATAGCAGCTAGACAAATGTTTTATGTAAAGGTTTAAACTTATTGCGGCCGGGGTTAAACACATCTTCTTTCCTCTATAACCTTTCCCATATCAGCACTTTCTTCTTATTGAGGGGCAGTGAGGATGGGGTACAAAGTGGAGGCTCTGGGATCAGATAGCCTGAGGTCAAGTCCCAGCCCTGTTATTTACCCTGTGTGTGACTTTGGGTATATAGCTTATAATTGCTCTGCTTTAGTTCCTCATGTGTAAAATTGGAATTATACTAATAGTGCCTGTCTTATGTGGTGGCTGTAAAATAATATATTTTTGGATGTAAATCACTTGGCACTCTGCCTGGCACATAAACGTATTCCATAGGAATTAGCTATTATAAATTCCCATTTTGTTAAAATGATCCTAAGTCTCCCAGTTAGCCAAGAACCAAATGTGAATCATTTATTAGTAATTTGTCAGTTGAGTATTAGCTATGTAACAGAAATCCTACTAAATCTGAATTAGTTAACATTAGGCTAGCTAAAAAGGCAATTAAGCAACAAAATGCGAGGAATTTTGTAAGAAAAATAATAGGAAGATATAGAAACAGAAAGTAGAAATACTTAACATGCAGGAAGGGTCAGGGAACTGTGTTCACTGAGAATTTTTATCATGAATAGATGCTAAATTTTGTCAAATTATTTTTCTGCTCCTATTAGGGTGATAACATTTTTATTAGACTTTTGGTATGGTGTATTACATTAATTGATTTTCAACATTGAACCACCATGAATTCCCTACTTAGTCATGATATATTATCCTTTCTTTATATGGTTTAATTTGCTAAAATTTTAGGAAAATCATGAAGGGAGTTGGTCTGTTGTTTTCTCTGAATGTCTTCATCTGATTTGGGTATCAAAGCAATGCTGACCTGATAGAATGAGCTGGGAAGTGTTCTCTCCTTTTCAATTTTCATGAATAATTGGTGCAGAGTGGCTGTTACTTCTAACATTTGGTAGAATTTAAAGGTGAAGACTCTTAGCCCTGGAGTTGTTCTTGTGAGAAGATTTTAAACTATAAATTCCATTTATTTAACAGATATAAAGTTTTTCAGTTATCTATTACCTTTTGCATGAACTTTGGTAGTTTGGATATTTCAAGGAATGTATCCATTGCATCTAAGTTGTTGAACTTACTGAAATTAAATTATTCATTATATTCCTGTACTAATTAAAAGGAAAACCATATTTCCTCTGCTCACAATACTTCAGACACCAAATATGTGGGATTTTTTTTTTCCCCACATCAACCAATTCTTCAACTCTCTGGACACCAACTGAGTATCCTACCAAAACAGGAGAGAAGAGGGCAGGGCACAACCTCTAAAAGAATGACATAGCCTTTGAGTATAGACGTAAACTGGCTAGAACCAACTGGGTCCAAGATGGCAGAAGATTCCATTTCCAGTGGACCTTGAGCCTCATTATACACTCATTTTAATACATTAGCTAAATGACACGCTCACCAGCACCATGACAGTTCGGAGGCTTAGCATAAAAAGTCAAAAAGTGGGCAGTGAGGCTTCCCTGGTGGCGCAGTGGTTGGGAGTCCGCCTGTCGATGCAGGGGACACGGGTTCATACCCCGGTCCGGGAGGATCCCACATGCCGCGGAGCGGCTGGGCCCGTGAGCCATGGCCATTGGGCCTGCGCGTCCGGAGCCTGTGCTCTGCAACGGGAGAGGCCACAACAGTGAGAGGCCCGCGTACCGCAAAAAAAAAAAAAAAGTGGGCAGTGGCCCACTTGGAATTCCAGAATTCCTGGAAATCTCCACCCCCTTCCCCAAAATAGTTGGAATAATTCTCCCACTCATTAGCCTATGAAATTACCCAGCCCATAAAAACAAACCACCCCATATTTCAGGGCCTCTCACCTTCTGAGATGGCCCATACTCTGTCTGTGGAGTGTGATTCTCCCAAGGCTGTTCTCACCTTTTGAGATGGGACTGCATTCTGTCTATGGAATGTGTACCTCTCTAAATAAATCCACTTCTTACCTATCACTTTGTCTCTCACAGAATTCTTTCTGTGACAAGATAGAAAGAACCTGAGCTTCTTTAAGTCCTGAGACCAGGTGCGTGATCTCAATTAAAAGACTGTGGGTTCAAGTCCCAACCTGAATTTTGGCCAACTGGCTGTAAATTGAGGGGTTCCAACAACCCACTCCTCAGGTTTGATAATTTGCTACAAAGACTCTCAGATCTCAGGGAAACACTTACTTACATTTACCAGTTTATTATAAAGATATGATTAAGGATACAGATAACCAGCCAGATGAAGAGATACATTGGGCAAGGCCCAGAAGGGTCCTGAATTCAAGAGTTTCTGTCCCTGTGGAGTTGAGATGCGACCACACTCCCAGCATATAGATATGTTCACCATCCCAGATGCTCTCCAAACCCCACAGTTTAGGGATTTTTATGGAGGCTTTATCACATATGCCTGATTAATTAATAACTCAATATCCAGCCCTTCTCCCCTCCCTGGAAAATAGGGGTGGGCTGAAAGTTACAAGCTTCTAATTGTGGCTTGGTTTTTCTGGTGACCAACCTCTGCCCTGAAGCTATCTGGAGGCTCCCAGCCTTGTCATCTTATTAGGATACAAAAAGACACTATTATTACTCCAGAGACCCCCAAGTGTCTTAGAAGTTTTTATGTCAGGGAACAGAATCAAAGATCAAATATTAGAGCAAAACATACTCCTAGTACCCCTATTACTAAGGAAATTACAAGGGTTTTAGGAGATCTGTACCAGAAACTGGGGACAAGACCAAATATATTTCTTATTATAATACCATTTGGAGAATAAGTAGAAATATCACTTTTCTCATTCCTGGTACTGGTAATTTGTGTGTGTGTGTGTGTTTTCTTTTGGTCCTGATGAGTCTCACTAGACATTTATTAATTTTATTGATCTTCTCAAGAAAAAAAATATTAACTTTCCTATGTGTTCTCTATTTTCCATTTGTTTTCTCATATTTATTTCCTTTTAATATACTTACTCTGGATTTAATTTGCTCTTTTTTTTCTAGTTTTTTAATGTGGATGCTTAGGGCATTAATTTGAGACCTTTTATCTTTTTCAGTGTAAGTCTTTCGTCATATAAATTTCCCTATAAGTATTGCCTCAGCTTCATCTCCCAAATATTAATATGCTGTATTTTCATTTATTTCTGTTCAAAATATATCTGAATTTCCTTTTTTTTTCCTTTGACCCATGGATTATATAATAGTTTCCAAATATTTGGGAAGTTTTAAGATATCTTTCTGTTATTAATAACTAATATAATTTTGGTCATAGCACATAGTTTTATGGTGGAATTCTTTTAAGTTTATTGAGATGTTTTATGGCTCATAGAGTATGTTCTCTGTGTGTACTTTAAAAGAATGAGTATTCTGCTGTTGTTGAGTAGAAATGTTCTAAAAAAATTCATTCCATTCAGTTGGTTGATAGTATTGTTCAGGTCTTCTGAATACTTACTGATTTTTCTGTCTAGTTCTTCTATCAATTATTGAGAGACAGATTCTGTAATCACTGACAGTAATTAAAAATGTCTCTATTTCTTCTATCAGTTCTATCAATTTTTGCTTCAGATGTTTTGAAGCTCTGTTATGGGATACATAAACATTTATGATCATTATGCCCCCTGATGCCTCCTGTATCATTATGAAGTATCCCATTTATCCTGGTAATATTATTTTTTTGCTCTGAAATCTATTTTTTCTAAATATTAATACAGTTACTCTAGCTTTGTTTTTATGTGTTAGTATTATATACAGTTTTCCATCCTTTTAAACTATTTGAGTTTTTATATCTGTAATAGATTTCTTACACATAGCATACAGTTGGGACTTGATTATTTTTTAAAATCCAATCTAAGAATCTCAGCCTTTAATTTGGGATATTTATAACATTACCATTTAATGTGATTATTAATATGGTTTGGCTTAAGTCTATCATCTTGTTATTGGTTTTCTATTTTTTCCTCAATCCTTTGGTCCTTTTAACTTCTTTTCTGCTTTGTTTTGAAGTGTTTTTATAATTACATCCTGTCCCCTTTATTTATTAGCTATATCTTTGTTTTTTTGATGGCTCATTAGGGTTTACACAATATATTTTTAACTTATTGTAGTCTACCTTCAGGTAACACCACACCGCTTCATGGTTAGTAGAAGAATATACAACAGTGTCCATTTCCTATCTGCCGATCTTTGTGCTATCTTAATTCTACATTGTACTCCAACATTTATTACAAGCTTAAAAAATATATTGCTATTACTTTGCATTATGTAATTCTTTTAAATTGATTTCAAAACCAGAAACTTTAAAAATATATTTAGTGACAAATTTATCATATTCAGTATCTTTATCCCATTGTGTAGATGAGCATATTTCCATCTAGTATTAGTTTCCATATCTGAAGGAATTCCTTTAACATTTTTTGTAGTGCAAGTCTGATGATGACAAAATTTTTAGCTTTTCTATGTCTAACAATGTCATTTCATATTGATTATTGAAAGATAATTCCATGAACAGGAAGTTTGACAGCTTCTTCCTCTGATATTTACAGACTCCCTTCTGTCTTTCAGAGGTTCCTAATAGAAGTCTATCCTCAGGCTCATCTTCTTTCATCACTTGTACATAATGATATTGTGCCTTTCTCCTCTGGCTGCTTTCACACTTTTCTCTTTAAAATTAGTTTCAACCAATTTCATTAACATATGCCTTGTTGTTTTCTTCATGCTTCTTTTGTTTGTGGCTTATTGAGCTTCTTGAATCTATGCATTGGTGGTTTTCACTAAATTTGGAAAATATCTGGCCATTAGTTTAAAAAATATTTTTCTCTCCATTCCATCTCTTCTTTTTCTGAGAATTCAATTTGCATATGCATTTAGTGACTTGAAGTTGTACCACAGCTAAGTTCTGTCCTTTGTTTTGTTTTATTGTTTCATTTTGGATAGTTTCTATTTATGTCTTCAAGTTCAACAGTGTTTTCTTTTGCAGTATCTAATTTTTTTGTTAATTCCATCTAGTATATTTGTTCATCTCAGGCATTGCATTTTATCTACAAAAGTTAAATTTAATTCTTTTTTTTATAACTTGCCATGTTTCTACTTGACAAAATCAATCTTTATGAACATATAAAATACAATTATAATATCTGTGTTAATCCTTTGTCTACTAATTCTGTCATCTGTGGTATTTCTGGGGCAGTTATTTAAAAATTAATAGACTACTTTTGGAGCAGTTTTTGATTTACAAAATATTGAGCAGAAAGTACAGAGAGTGTCCATATATATCCTCTCCACATAGATGCCTCTACTATTAACATCTTGCATTAGTGTGGTACATTTGTTACAACTGATGAGGCAATATCAATGCATTAATGTTAACTAAAGTTCATTTTTTTTCATTAGAGTTCACTCTTGTTTGTACATTCTATGGGTTTTGACAAATGTAAAATGACAGGAATCTACCACTAGAGTGTGATGGAGAATATTTCACTGTCCTAAAAATCCCTTGTGCTCCATACCCCTCCCTCCCTTCCCAAATACCACTGGCAATCATTGATCTCTCTACTGTCTCTGTAGTTTTATCTGTTGCAGAATATCACATATCTAGAATTATACAGTAGGTAGCCTTCTCAGTGTCTTCTTTCACTTAGCAATATGCACCTAAGTTTCTACCTACCATCTCTTTTTGTGGCTTGATAGCTCATTTCTTCTTAACACTGAATAATATTAAATTGAGTGGATGTACCACAGTTTGTTTACCCATTCACATATTAAAGAACATCTGGGGCTTCCCTGGTGGCACAGTGGTTGAGAGTCCGCCTGCCGATACAGGGGACACGGGTTCGTGCCCCGGTCTGGGAAGATCCCACATGCCACGGAGCGGCTGGGCCCGTGAGCCATGGCCGCTGAGCCTGCGCATCCGGAGCCTGTGCTCCGCAACGGGAGAGACCCCAACAGTGAGAGGCCCGTGAACTGCAAAAATAATAATAATAATAATAAAGAACATCTTGGTTGATTTCAAGTTTTGGCAAGTATGAATAAAGCTACTATAAACATTTGTGCTCATGTTTATGTGGACATAAATTTTCAACTTGGTTGGGTAAATACCAAGGAACATGATTTCTGGGTTGTATGAAAATTTGTTTAATTTTGTAAGAACTCATCAAACTGTCTTCGAAAGTGGTTGTACTATTTCACATTCCTACTAACAACTAATGAGAGTTCCTGTTGCTCCAATTTCTCACCAGCATTTGGTATTGTCAGTATTATGGATTTAGCTATTCTAATAGGTGTGTAGTAGTATCTCATTATTGTTTTAATTTGTAATCCCTGATGGAATATGATGTTAAGCATCTTTTCATGTGCTTACTTGCCATCCATATATCTTTGGTGATGTATCTCTACAGATGTTTATGCCATTTTTCACTTGTGTTGTTTGCTTTCCCCCTCCCCCCAGCCCTGGGCAACCACCATTCTATTCCATTCTATTTTCTGTTTCTGTGAAATCAACTTTAAAAAAATGTTTTTTTACATTCCACATGTAAGTGATACCACATAATATTTGTCTTTCTCTTTCTGGCTTAGTTCACTTAGCATCATGCCCTCTAGATTCACCCATGTTTTCATATGTGGCAGGATTTCCTTCTTCTTTTTTTTTTTTTTATGGCAGTCTATTTATTTACTTTTTTCTCTTTGCTTTTCAGTTTTGAAAATTTCTGTTGACCTCTCTTCAAGTTCACTGATTCTTTCCTCAGCTGCTTGAAGTCCAGTGATGTGCCCATCAAAGACATTCTTCATTTGTGTTACTATGTTGATTCTTAGAGTTTCCATCTCTCTGCTTACATTACTGTTCTTTCACGTTGCTTACTTTTTAAAATTAGATGCTTTAACATATTAATCATAGTCATTTTTAAATCTTAATTTGATAATTTCAAGATCTCTGTCATATTTGGATCTGTAAATGGTGTTTTATCTTTAGTGTCTTGTAAGTTTTGTGGAAAGCTGGACATGTCTTGGGTAAAAGGAATCTGGTACTAGCTCTAGTGGTGGGCTTCTGTTCTGCAGTTCTGCTCTAATAAGCTTTAATTTTCTGTATTCACCTGTCTCTCAAATTTGGAGGCAGAAGTTTGCCAGTGACCTCAGTTCTCTAGTGGATTTAAGAAGAGTTATTGATTTTCACCTTCTTTAGTTCTTTTCTTGTTTTGAGGATTAGAATGACTTCCAAGATCATTACATATTAGACCAGAAAAAGGCTGGTTCAGTTTTCATCGATTTACTTTTCTCTTCATTTTGTATCTTTTTTTTTTTTCTTTCTTCTCTGCATGCTTAATTTTTGAATAGATGAGAGACATTGTGCATTTTTTATTATTGGGTTCCAGATAATTTTGTAAAAATATTCTTGGACATTGAAACCAGCTTGATATTTTTGATGTTTGCTTTTAATCTTCATCAGATGAATCAGAGAAGATATTAGTCTATGGCTAGTTTTGCCCCACTACTGTGTCACTACTTAAAAGTACTCTACCTGGGGCCCTGTCTATTATGCAGTTTAACTCTTGCTGGTGGTTCAGTATAAACTCCTTTGTGAAAGCCTACTCCTTTCAGATGGTTCTTATCCTATTTTAATATGGTTTCTTTGCAACATACATTAACCACTACTTATCTGAACACTTGAGGGTAATCCTCTGCAGATCTCTGGAGCTCCTTCTGCAACTCCCTCTCTGTGACTCTGCCTTGCAATTTCCAGCTGCCTTGGCCAACATGATTCCCAATTTTATGTCTTCAGCTAAGGGAGGATGCTGAGATCTGCTTCTGTTTCCCCTCCCCTGTGCTGATTCCTGGAAACTCTCTAGGCTGTAAGCTCATCTCATTTTTTCTTTTCTCATAGGAATTAATTATTAATTCTAGTAATTTCCCTAATGTTCCTCTTTAGGGAACTTGATTCATTGCTTCTGCCCTCTCAATCTGTCATCTTATAATGATTTTTCTTGTCCTATAGTGCTAGCTAGATTGTCCCAGTAAAATGTTGAAAAACAATCGTGATAGCAGGCACCTTTTTATTACCCAGTTTTTAAAGAGAATGTTTCTAATGTTTTACTGTGAAACATGATATTTGTTGTATACTCATCACGTTGGTCATTCCCAATTTAAGCAATTATCTTTCCATTCTGTATTTTCCAAGAAATTTCAATACATACGAGTTGAGTTTTATATACAAGCTTGTATTAATAAGGTCATATAGTTTTTCTCCTTCAGTCTCTTAAGACTAAACTCTTCCAATATTCCTTTGATGGACTCTACTTAGTTATATATAATATTGTTATTATTTGTACAGTGTTGACTGTAGTTAAGGATTTCATTATTCTTGTCTCCGCATACCCCATCATACCTATGCCTTGCAAATAATGGATACCAAAGGAAGTTAATGAATTAAGTCTATCTGAATTCATGTTATTTGAAATCTCTGAAATAGCATGTAACAATTTAAAACAATTTTTCAAATTCTTCTAATCTTTACTCTTTACCTTACTTAACAACAGTCTAGAGTATCTACCATATGTCAGAGAGGAAGAAAAGAACATTCTGAATGAAGGAAGCTAAAAGGAGATAAAT
Organism: Monodon monoceros; assembly: GCF_005190385.1. Taxonomy (NCBI): domain Eukaryota; kingdom Metazoa; phylum Chordata; class Mammalia; order Artiodactyla; family Monodontidae; genus Monodon; species Monodon monoceros. The sequence goes on from NW_021703778.1 coordinate 21,675,825, forward strand.
ACTGTTCATGGAATCACTGAGGCATATACAAGATGGAGTACCAGGGGCTAAATTTGGGTTTAACAAATGTAAGTTTCATGGGTCAGTATGTTGGGCCTAACTAGAAACTACTGTGACTACGGAATATTACATCAGTTTCATTGATGTTTTTTTATGGTTCTGCATGATGAGGCTTTTCAGCACTTAAGCTTTATACAATAACATTATTGCTTTCACAAGAGTTCAAACACACACACATACTCCACAGGTTTTCAAGAATAAGTAATTCCCATTACTCTAGGAAGTGGATCAAAAAAGATCTTGCTGTGATTTATGTCAGAGTGTTCTTCCTATGTTTTCCTCTAAGAGTTTTATAGTGTCCAGTCTTAAATTTAGGTCTTTAAACCATTTTGAGTTTATTTTTGTGTATGGTGTTAGGGAGTGTTCTAATTTCATTCTTTTACATGTAGCTGTCCAGCTTTCCCAGCACCACTTACTGAAGAGACTGTCTTTTCTCCATTGTATATCCTTGCCTCCTTTGTCATAGATTAGTTGACCACAGGTGCGTGGGTTTATCTCTGGGCTTTCTATCTTGTTCCATTGATCTATGTTTCTGTTTTTGTGCCAGTACCATATTGGTACAGATGAACCGGTTTGCAGGGCAGAAGTTGAGACACAGATGCAGAGAACAAACCAAGGGGGGAAAGCTGTGGGGGGTGGGGACGGTGGTGTGATGAATTGGGCAATTGGGATTGACATGTATACACTAATGTGTATAAAATTGATGACTAATAAAAATCTGCTGTATAAAAAAATAAAATAAAATTCAAAAAAAAAAAAAAAAAAGAAGAAGAAGTAATTCATTGTGGTGCACAACTTCTAGAGAGACCTTGAAAGCCAAAATTTGTCCTGGCTGATCTCTTTCTGCTTTATTTTGCTGTGTTGATTTTTTACCCTGGGTGGACTCTTCTGTATTCAATTAGCACGACCTTCCACCTGAATAATAAAATATCTCTACATTCCTGACTAATTAATGGAAATACTGGGCAATAGTGGTATGGGAGTTGGGATGGAGGGTGAGCATGGAAAACATCCTCAGAAAATGGAATAGATTGCTAAGGAAATCAGACCTTTACAATTTTATGAGACCTAGTCTCTAGGTTTGAGCTGAACTCAAGAAATCATGCAGAAAATCAGCTAGACAATAGCATATTCAACAACTTAATACACTGTTAAATATTCAATTAAAAATTCTCTTTACAAAGCATGGGTTAGAAGCATTATATACAAAGTGCCACACCATATAATAGAATTTACTGAAGGCTTACTTCTTGACAAGCTCTGAGCTTGATGTTACTCAATTCACCTTACAGATTCTCCAAGTACTATGGTCAGTAGGTAGCATTACTCACATTTTACCAGCAAAGGCAATGAAAATATGGAAGTTTAAGAAACCTGCCTGTAATTACAAAGATAGAAGGTGACTGAGCTAAGATCAAAATAAAGATCAGTCTTATTCTAATATTAATGTCAATATATAATTGTTAAAATAGATTCTTAAATACATTCTTGGCAACAACAACAAAATCTTCAAAAAATTATACTGTATAGTTGTGTTCTTTGGTCCCCAGAAGACTTGAAGAATTTTCACAGTGGAGATGCATATAATTTTAGCCTTTTGAAAAAACCATTCCTAGGATTTTGTTTTTCTAGGGCTATGGTTCTTGTCATTGTAAAGCTGTTCTTTTTTTTTTTTTTTTTTTTCCCCACAATAGTAGCTTAAGCCTATGGCTCTTACAATAACTTTGCCTCCTTATGCTGATGGTGGATGCCCTGTTGGCATTTCCTATTTCTTCTTCAACCTACAAAGGTCAACATACTGAGATGACTGCTACAGATCTGAGGCTCACCCTTCATTCTGCAATAAATCATTTTCTATGTGTGATTGCTCACATTTTTATTAAGGGAACTTTACTTTTTGTAACTGCATATGATTTTTTCTCCTTTATTCCCACGTACTTAAAAATGCTTTACTGTAAAATCACACGTTTCTCCCACTCGATTCATGCAATTTTTCTCTTTGAATCATTCCTCTTGCACCCACTTGCTTTCCACATATAATTCAAGCTTCTTGAGCTTACCCTTAGTAATTTACTTCACTTATTAATTTATTTCTATAAACATTTTTTCCTTTTTCCATATAGTCTATGACTTTAGTGCTACCTTACCTGCCCCCCACCAAATTTCCCTTAATGCTCCTCTCTTCGTGTAAATTCCCATCACAAAAATCATTAGTAAAGTCTTGATTGGCCTAAAACCTCAAAAAAAGGTCTCTTTCCTCCGTGTTTTCCGGTGTAGTGTGAGACATCTGAAAAATATCAAAATAGGTGCCCCAAAATGTATGTCCTTGTATGTGAACAGAGTCAGTTTAACACTGTGTGTGTGTGTGTATGCGCAAATAATAAAGATTTCTTTAATTCTCTTCTAATTGTTCATTCTGTTTCTTTAAAAATCTTGTGTATAACCAAGGCAACTCAAAAGCTATTATATACAAAAGTATATAATAGGGCTTCCCTGGTGGCACAGTGGTTAAGAGTCCGCCTGCCGATTCAGGGGACACGGGTTCGTGCCCCGGTCTGGGAAGATCCCACATGCCGCAGAGGGCTAGGCCCGTGAGCCATGGCCACTGAGCCTGCACGTCCGGAGCCTGTGCTCCGCAACGGGAGAGGCCACAACAGTGAGAGGCCCACGTACTGCAAAAAAAGAAAAAGTATATAAGTTCTGTTCATATTAAATCACCAGTCTTTTGTTCCATAATAGGAGGAAGCCATATGCAGTGAGTTTTAATGGAATAGAGGAAATCAAGGTAGGTAGCTTGGTCTGTGCTATAAGATGTTTTCAGTTTAAAGAAAGTAAAATGAGACTATGAAAATAAATACAATCCTGGGCTGTATATGAGTGCCAGTAAAAGAATGAACAAACCGAGATAAGCATTTAAGAGAGGGAAGGATCCCAAACAGCAGTGGGCATCAGGGAATATTTTATGTAGGTGGCGATGTTTGCGCTGTACCTGAAATATAAGTGAGATTCTGACTGGCAGAGAAAGCATGGAGTATACAAGCATGGTAAATGCACAGAGTCTGGGAAATATTGGGTATGTTCAGAGGACAGAGATGGAAGCCATATTTACTGGCGTACACAGTGCAGTGTGGGAGGTAAGTTTGAAAAGATAAGACAGAACCATAGGATAAGGGGTCTTAAACAAACGACCAAGTTTCTCATTTTAATTGGTAAATAATAGCTGTGACGTTTAATAAAATTGTTTGAAAATGTGAATGAACATTTATTGTGTCTTTTTTCATCTTTTCTCCTTCTGGCATTAAAGAAGGGAAGGGTCGCTATAACAAGAATCACAAGGTGCCTGATTGTAATTTTTCAACTAAGAGGGAAAATGGAGGCCAACCTTTTTGACACATTCTGAGCTCTCTCTGAGAGCTGAGAGATACGAGAAACTGACACATGTGGACTGTACACCTTAGGTGGCCAGGATACAAAAGTGGATGTGTAGGAATAGAAAAGAGTGTCTCTTGCAGCCTGAGTTGAGGATATCTTGAGTACTTCTGGAATTTAGAACAGAAAGTAGCTAGATAAGAATCTGAAATTACATGTGTCTATGTTTTTGTAATTTTACTATTCATTCAAGTGTGTTTATGATTTACCATTTGGGAATGCTCAAACTATGCACCTCTGTGACTTTGTCACCACCTGGTGACAGGATGCTAAATTTTTAGATTTATTTATTAGATATTCATTTAAAAATCTGTGTATAGGGCTTCCCTGGTGGCACAGTGGTTGAGAGTCTGCCTGCCGATGCAGGGGACACGGGTTCGTGCCTGCGCCTACGTGTCTGGAGCCTGTGCTCCACAACAGGAGAGGCCACAACAGTGAGAGGCCCACGTACCAAAAAAAAAAAAAAATTGTGTATAAAACTGTAAAACAGCATCACATATATGAGAATGAAATCTGAAATTGGTGGACCAGGCGTTCCTATTACCAATGGAACATGAAGGAAGAGAGAGCATAATTTAACGTGACACCCTTTCTGCATCCTCTGGATCCATTTTCCATTGTTTCCTTCCCTTCTATTGTTAAGAAATTTGCATGGCAAAAATCAGGGTTACAGTGAAGCAGAAGGTATTATTTCTTCTTGTAAGGAATTAATAATAAGTTTGTAAAGATCAGGTTTATACATAAAAGATAAACTCATGCAGAATAGAGTGATCTCAAAAACAACTGATTATTGTTGAAAAAAGGAAGAGATCACTATGGGTGGCACAGGAAAGAAAAGTTTCATAGAAAGGAAGAGACGTCAGTTGGCACTTGAAGGAATAGAACTTAGACAAGTTTAGGCAATTTCCAGGGAGCATGAATAATAAAGTCACGGATGTGGAGGTGGAGATGTATAACTGGACAAATGTGAGATAATTGAACAAGTTGTGTTAGCACGGCTGTTATCCATCGTGGAGGGAAAAGAATTCACATGTACAGCCCTCCAATGAACGCCTTCCTAAATCTTGTTTAAATCTTATTTAATGATACTCCATGACATAATTTAAGTATAAATATTATAGGATGGCTCCTTTTTATAATTGTTTTAACATTTCTTTAATGACGTAGTTTTTTGTGTATTAGCTAATTGAGCAATATTTGTTAAATTCAAGAAGGAAGGTAGCACAGGAATGAAGAGGAATAAATGAAATGTGCCATATTTTAGAGGATCTGGACTAGCAAAGATAAAACAAAAATACTGACTCACCAATCCTTTCCTTCTCAGGGTGAATCTTGCTTTTGGTAACAAAGACAGATATAAGTTATGGTTAGGCCTCGGTTTAAATTTTAATGGCTATTAACTAGCACTAATTAAGTAATGCTAATTAAGTAATAGCCATTTTGATGGCTAGAAAGCCACTTGCAATTCTCCACTATTTGTATGTTCATTGATATATGTGATTGTGTCAATACTTCTCTGCAGAAACAACCCTACACATGTCCCACTCATGATATAATGCCCACCAAAAAAAGGTCATCCATAAAAAGACCTTTTTATGGAGAAACTTCATAAAGTGCAATGGGTTTGCATGAACATGTTAGGACCAAGGGCGAATAAGACTAAGTTTCCTCTCAAAAATCTTGCAAGTCAGAATGAAAGGAGTTTTTCCATTCCTCTCTTAAGCTCCACGTTGTAATAAGCCAAGCTAGGTGAGGCTGGAAGTAGCCAATAGGACTTTGCAAACATTCTAACAAATATTCTGAATCCTCGTTTTAAGGTTACAAGTAGTGAAGTCTTACTTTCACAGCTTAAATTTTAGTAAAGAGTAGTACTTATGAAAGAAGACACTCAGGTATGATTCCTTCATGAGGAGGGCATTTTATTTGTTTTGGTTAGTACCAAAAGGTCACTACCGCATCTCACAGCCGTCAGCCGGGACAGTCAGCCTTGTACCCCATCGGGGAGGACTCTACCAGACCTTCCAAGGCAAAGTCTGAAGGAAGATCTACTTACATGTCACCCTGCTCTCCTCCTCTTCCTTCCTCAGGAGTGGTGAGGATGACAAAAAGAGGCAAAACACGAACTTTATATAAACTGCATGGGCATGTGACATTCTTGAGGAGGAAAGATATTCAGCTAATCAGTCCCCAGCTTTCCAGAACACCAACCTTCCAAGCGAAACACATGAATTTTCTCTGGCATTTTTATTTTTACCATAACAATTGAAAAAGAATTCCAACCACAAAGGGAAGAAAAGCCACCGGTTTGAAAATACTTTTGCCCTTCAACAGACTGTTCCTGCACACCCATTACTTGTACACTGAGGATTTGAAAGCCTTTATTAAGCTCAATTCACTGGGTCTCAAACCATTAAGTTGAAGCACAGTTGCTTATTTTAAAGTCCAAAGACAAGTTCAATCCCTACTCTTTTAGAAGTACTCTTCCACAGTGATATAAAATAGGACAAGGCAGTCTTTCAACTTTCAAAGTTGAGCTCTTAAAGTTATGTTTTTGTGCATTTTGCTTCACACTGGGACAGACTGTCTCATAAAATATCATTCTTTTCATAGAAAATAATTAGGAAGAATAATACAATGGTCTACAATTATTATCTGTTGAGGGGAAAACCAACAAATACTAGACTGCAAAACTAAATAGAAATAGTAGGTGGGACATTTTCTTTGGCATTTCCCATGAATCTACCATCTCTGCTAAACATGAAAAATAATCAAATTTGGTATCAGATATTGGGTGTGTGACATTAAAAGTCACATATCATAACAATGTCTTTTTTTTTTTTAAGTATAAACATTTCTTGTGTAAATCAGAGTCATTCACCAAGACGGAACAGTAATACCCTTGAATGGACAGTAAAAGAGAGAAAGGTAGCCAAGAGCCTAGCAGATTGAGGTTTTTGGACACCCTAAACATGCGGACCAAGTCAAAAGACAAGTTAAGGGGTGTCCCATTACCAAGTTTTGCAAGAAACATTGTTATTAAGAATGAGGCCATGACTAATAATATAAATGACAATATCCTTCTACATTATTATTAATAGAATTCACATGCTAATTTCAGCTCATAATTAATGAGAAAAGGGGATAAAAAGCGTAACAGTGGTTCATGCAGATAAAGAGATTTCTGTTTCCTGTTGAAAACGACTCATTGGGAATACGATGCAGAAACCATGCTATTTAAATAAATGTAGAGCCAATGCCTTCAATTCTTTTAAAATTCATTATTAAGTGTTTACTTCCATCTGTGGAATGGAAGACTTTCCAGAGAGCTCTGGGTGTAACTTTTCAAACTATGGTTCTATTACACAACTTTATTTTTAAATAAAAATAATAATTAAATAATTACAAGAAGTCAAAGATAATTCTGGCAAAACTTCGGAAAGCATATGCTGTGCAATATAATGGAAAGAAATAGACTTTTATAACATTAATGTAGAAATATAAAACCAGCCTCCATAAATAGATACTAATTAAAAACTTGAGGAATTGTTAATGAAAAGACACTTCATTTATTAAGACTCTATTATCTAATAATCTTAACTGTATTTCTCTTTAACATAAAATAGGCTATTCTTATCATTCGCTTTTTTTTTAAATAAAAAACTTTTTAACATCTTTATTAGAGAATACTTGCTTTAAAATACTTGCTATTCTTATCATTCGCTTTTTTTTTAAATAAAAAACTTTTTAACATCTTTATTGGAGAATACTTGCTTTAAAATGGTGTGTTAGTTTCTGCTGTGTAACAAAGTGAAACAGCTATACATATACATACTTCCCCATATCTCTTCCCTCTTGCATCTCCCTCCCACCTTCCCTATCCTACCCCTCTAGGTGGTCACAAAGCACCGAGCTGATCTCCCTGTTCTATGCGGCTGCTTGCCACTAGCTATCTATTTTACATTTGGTAGTGTATATACATCCATGCCACTCTCTCACTTGGTCCCAGCTTACCCTGCCCCCTCCCTGTGTCCTCAACTCCATTCTCTATGTCTGCATCTTTATTTCTGTCCTGCCCCTAGGTTCTTCAGAAACATTTCTTTTCTTCTTTTTTCTTTTTAGACTCCATATATATGTGTTAGCATACGATACTCGTTTTTCTCTTTCTGACTTACTTCACTCTGCATGACAGACTCTAGGTCCATCCAACTCACTACAAATAACTCAAATTCATTTCTTTTCATGGCTGAGGAATATTCCATTGCATATATGTGCCACATCTTCTTTATCCATTCATCTGTCGAAGGACACTTAGGTTGCTTCCATGTCCTGGCTACTGTAAACAGAGCGTCAATGAACATTGTGGTACATGACTCTTTTTGAATTATAGTTTTATCAGGGTATATGCCCAGTAGTGGGATTGTTGGGTCATATGGCATTTCTATTTTTAGTTTTTAGGGAACCTCCTTACTGTTCTCCATAGTGGCTGTATCGCTTGACATCCCGACGAACAATGCAAGATGGTTCCCTTTTCTCCATACCCTCTCCAGCATTGTTTGTAGATTTTTTGATGATGGCCTTTCTGACTGGTGTGAGGTGATATCTCATTGTGGTTTGATTTGCATTTCTCTAATGATTAGGGATGTTGAACATCTTTTCACATGTTTGTTGGCAATCTATGTATCTTCTTTGGAGAAATGTCTATTTAGGTCTTCGGCCCATATGTGGATTGGTTTGTTTGTTTTTTTGATATTGAGCTGCTGGAGCTGCTCGTATATTTCGGAGATTAACCCTTTATCCATCGATTCAGTTGCAAATATTTCTCCCATTCTGAGGGTTGTCTTTTCACCTTGTTTATGGTTTCCTTTGCTGTGCAAAAGCTTGTAGGTTTGATTAGGTCCCATCTGTTTATTTTTGTTTTTATTTCCATTTCTCTAGGAAATGAGTAAAAAGGATCTTGCTGTGATTTATGTCATAGGGTGTTCTGCCTATATTTTCCTCTAAGAGTTTTATAGTGTCTGGCCTTACATTTAGGTCTTTAAACCATTTTGAGTTTATTTTTGTGTATGGTGTTAGGGAGTGTTCTGATTTCATTCTTTTACACGTAGCTGTCCAGTTTTCCCAGCACCACTTATTGAAGAGGCTGTCTTTTCTCCATTGTATATTCTTGCCTCCTTTATCAAATATAAGGTAACCAGGGCTTCCCTGGTGGCACAGTGGTTGAGAGTCCGCCTGCTGATGCAGGGGATGTGGGTTCGTGCCCCGGTCTGGGAGGATCCCACATGCCGCGGAGCGGCTGGGCCCGTGAGCCGTGGCTGCTGAGCCTGCGCGTCCGGAGCCTGTAATCCTCAGTGGGAGAAGCCACAGCAGTGAGAGGCCCGCATACCCAAAAACAAATATATATTATATATATGGTGACCATATATTTGTGGGTTTATGTCGGGCTTTCTATTCTGTTTCATTGATCTATATTTCTATTTTTGTGCCAGAACCATAAGGTCCTGATTAGTGTAGCTTTGTAGTATAGTCTGAAGTCAGGGAGCCTGATTCCTCCAGCTCCATTTTTCTTTCTCAAGATTGTTTTGGCTATTTGAGGTCTTTTGTGTTTCCATACAAATTGTGAAATTTTTTGTTCTAGTTCTGTGAAAAATGCCATTGGTAGTGTGATAAGGATTGCAAAGAATTTGTAGATTGCTTTGGGTAGTATTGTCATTTTCACAACGTTGATTCCTCCAATCCAAGAACATGGTATATCTCTCCATCTCTTTGTATCATCTTTAATTTCTTTCATCAGTGTCTTATACTTTTCTGCATAAAGGTCTCCTGTCTCCCTAGGTAGGTTTATTCCTAGGTATGTTATTCTTTTTGTTGCAATGGTAAATGGGAGTGTTTCCTTAATTTTTTTTTCAGATTTTTCATCATTAGTGTATAGGAATGCAAGAGATTTCTGTGCATTAGTTTTGTATCCTGCTACTTTACCAAATTCATTGATTAACTCTAGTAGTTTTCTGGTAGCATCTTTAGGATTCTCTATGTATATACATAGAATCAAGTCATCTGCAAACAGTGACAGTTTTACTTCTTCTTTTCCAGTTTGCATTCCTTTTAATTATTTTTCTTCTCTGATTGCTGTGGCTAAAACTTCCAAAACTATTTTGAATAATAGTGGTGAGAGTGGGCATCCTTGTCTTGTTCCTAATTTTAGAGTAAATGGTTTCAGTTTCTCACCATTGAGAATGATGTTGGCTGTGGGTTTGTCATATATGGCCGTAATTATGTTGACGTAAGTTCCCTCTATCCATACTCTCTGGAGGGTTTTTATCATAAATGGATATTGAATTTTGTCAAAACCTTTTTCTGCATCCATTGAGGTGATCATATGGTTTCTCTCCTTCAATTTGTTAATATGGTTTATCACATTGATTGATTTGCGTATATTGTAGTATCCTTGCATTCCTGGGATAAACCCCACTTGATCATGGTGTATGATCCTTTTAATGTGCTGTTGGATTCTGTTTGCTAGTAGTTTGCTGAGGATTTTTGCATCTATGTTCATCAGTGATATTGGCCTGTAGTTTTCTTTTTTTGTGGTATCTCTGTCTGGTTTTGGTATCAGGGTGATGGTGGCCTCGTAGAATGAGTTTGGGAGTGTTCCTGTCTCTGCTATATTTTGGAAGAGTTTGAGAAGGATAGGTGTTAGCTCTTCCCTAAATGTTTGATAGAATTCGCCTGTGAAGCCATCTGGTCCTGGGCTTTTGTTTGTTGGAAGATTTTTAATCACAGTTTCAATTTCAGTGCTTGTGATTGGTCTGCTTATATTTTCTATTTCTTCCTGGTTCAGTCTCAGAAGGTTGTGCTTTTCTAAGAATTTGTCCATTTCTTCCAGGTTGTCCATTTTATTGGCATATATTTGCTTTTAGTAATGTCTCATGATCCTTTGTAATTATGCAGTTTCAATTGTTACTTCTCCTTTTTCATTTCTATTGATTTGAGTCTTCTTCCTTTTTTTCTTGATGAGTCTGGCTAATGGTCTATCAATTTTGTTTATCTTCTCAAAGAACCAGCTTTTAGTTTTATTGATCTTTGCTATCGTTTCCTTCATTTCTTTTTCATTTATTTCTGATCTGATTTTTATGATTTCTTTCCTTCTGCTAACTTTGGGTTTGTTTTTTTACTTGTTTCTCTAATTGCTTTAGGTGTAAGGTTAGGTTGTTTATTTGGGATGTCTCTTGTTTCCTGAGGTAAGACAGTATTGCTATAAACTTCTCTCTTAGAACTGCTTTTCCTGCATCCGATTTTGGGTCATCATGTTTTCATTGTCATTTGTTTCTAGGTATTTTTTTAATTTCCTCTTTGATTTCTTCAGTGATCTCTTGGTTATTTAGCAATGTATGGTTTAGCCTCCATGTGTTTGTATTTTTTACAGATTTTTTCCTGTAATTGATATCTAGTCTCACAGCATTGTGATCAGAAAAGATACCTGACACGATTTCAATTTTCTTAAATTTACCAAGGCTTGATTTGTGACCCAAGATATGATCTATCCTGGAGAATGTTCCATGAGCACTTGAGAAGAAAGTGTAATCTGCTGTTTTTGGATGGAATGTCCTATAAATATCAATTAAGTCCATCTTGTTTAATGTGTTATTTAAAGCTTGTGTTTATTTATTTATTTTCATTTTGGATGATCTGTCCATCGGTGAAAGTTGGGTGTTAAAGTCCCCTACCATTATTTTGTTACTGTCAATTTCCCCTTTTATGGCTGTTAGCATTTGCCTTATGTATTGAGGTGTTCCTATATTGGGTGCATAAATATTTATAGTTGTTATATCTTCTTCTTGGATTGATCCCTTGATCATTATGTAGTGTCCTTTCTCTTGTAATAGCCTTTAAAGTCTATTTTGTCTGAGATGAGAATTGCTACTACAGCTTTCTTCTGATATCCATTTGTATGGAGCATCTTTTCCCATCCCCTCACTTTCAGTCTGTATACATCCCTAGGTCTGAAGTGGGTCTCTTGTAGACAGCATATGTATGGGTCTTGTTTTTGTATCCATTCAGCCAGTCTATATCTTTTGGTTGCAGCATTTAATCCATTTACATTTAAGGTAGTTATCAATATGTATGTTCCCATTGCCATTTCCTTAATTGTTTGGGGTTTGTTGTTGTAAATCTTTTCCTTCTCTTGTGTTTCCTGCTAGAGAAGTTCCTTTAGCATTTGTCGTAGAGCTGCTTTGCTGATGCTGAATTTTCTTAGCTTTTGCTTCTCTGTAAAGCTTTTAATTTCTCTGACGAATCTGAATGAGATCCTTCCTGGGTACAGTAATCTTGGGTGTAGGTTTTTCCCTTTCTTCACTTTAAATATGTCCTGCCACTCCCTTCTGGCTTGCAGAGTTTTTGCTGAAAGATCAGCTGTTAACCTTATGGGGATTCTTTTTTATGTTAATTGTTGCTTGTCTCTAGCTGCTTTTAATATTTTTTCTCTGTATTTAATTTTTGATGGTATGATTAATATGTGTCTTGGTGTGTTTCTCCTTGGATTTATCCTGTATGGGATTCTCTGCACTTCCTGCACTTGACTATTTCCTCACCCATATTAGGGATGTTTTCAACTATAATATCTTCAAATATTTTCTCAGTCCCTTTTTTTTGTCTTCTTTTTCTGGGACCCCTATAATTCGAAAGTTGGTGCATTTAATGTTGTCACAGACGTCTCTGAGATTGTCCTCAAGTCTTTTCATTCTTTTTTCTTTATTCTGCTCTGCAATCATTATTTCCACTATTTTATCTTCTAGGTCAGTTTCCATTTTTCTGCCTCAGTTATTCTGCTATTGATTCCTTCTAGGGAATTTTTAATTTCACTTATTGTGTTTTTCATCATTCTTTGTTTGCTCTGTAGTCTTCTAGGTCCTTGTTAAATGTTTCTTTTATTTTCTCCATTGTATTTCCAAGATTTTGGATCATCTTCACTATCATTACTCTGAATTCTTTTTTAGGCAGATTGCCTATTTCCTCTTCATTTGTTTGGTGTGGTGGGTTTTTACCTTGCTCTTTCATGTGCTGTGTATTTCTCTGTCTTCTCATGTTAACTTACTGTGTTTGGGGTCTCCATTTCGCAGGCTGCAGTTTCACAGTTTCTATCGTTTTTGGTGTCTGCTCCCAGTGGGTATGGTTGGTTCAGTTGGTTGTGTAGGTTTCCCGCTGGAGGGGACTGGTGCCCGTGTTCTGGTGGATGAGGCTGGATTTTGTCTTTCTGGTGGGCAGGACCACGTCCAGTGGTGTGTTTTGGGGTGTCTGTGAACTTATTATGCTTTTAGGCAGCCTCTCTGCTAATGGGTGGGGTTGTGTTCCTGTCATGCTAGTTGTTGCATATGGTGTCCAGCACTGTAGCTGGCTGGTTATTGAGTGGAGCTGGGTTTTAGCATTGAGATGGAGATCTCTGGGAGAGCTTTTGCCGTTTGATACTACATGGGACCGGGAGGTCTTTGGTGGATCAATGTCCTGAACTCAGCTCTCCCACCTCAGAGGCTCAGGCCTGACACCCGGCCACAGCACCAAGACACTGTCAGCCACATGGTTCAGAAGAAAAGGGAGAAGGAAGGAAGGAGGAAGGAAGGAAGGAAGGAAGGAAACAAAAAAAAAAAACAAAGAAAAGAAAGAATGAAAAAATAAGTAAATAAAATAAAGTTATTAAAATAGAAAAAAGTTATTAAAATAAAAAAGTAATTTAAAAAAAAGAAAGAAAGAAGAGAGCAACCAAGTGCTTTAGTGCTTGTGATAACAAGCAGTAAAAACTATACTAAAAAAAAAAAAAAATGACAGTCCGAACCCTAGGACAAATGGCAAAAGCAAAGCTATACAGACAAAATCATACAAGAAGCATATACATACACACTCACAAAAAGTGAAAAAGAAAAATAAATGTATATATATATATATATATATATATATATATATATAAAATAGAAAAAGGAAGAGACCAACCAAATCAATAAACAAATCTACAAATGATAATAAGCTCTATATACTAAACTAAGATAAACATGAAACCAGAAACAAATTAGATGCAGAAAGCAAACCTCAATTCTACAGTTGCTCCCAAAGTCCACTGCCTCAATTTTGGGATGATTCGTTGTCTATTCAGGTATTCCACAGATGCAGGGTACATCAAGTTGATTGTGGAGATTTAATCCGCTGCTCCTGAGGCTGCTGGGAGAGATTTCCCTTTCTCTTCTTTATTCGCACAGCTCCTGGGGTTCAGCTTTAGATTTGGCCGCATCTCTGTGTGCAGGTCACCTGAGGGCGTCTGTTCCCACCCAGACAGGACAGGGTTAAAGAAGTTGCTGATTAGGGGGCTCTGATTCACTCAGGCTGGGGGAGGGGAGGGTACAGAATGTGGGGCGAGCCTGTGGCGGCAGAGGCTGGCATGACGTTGCAACAGCCTGAGGCGCGCCGTGTGTTCTCCCGGGGAAGTTGTCCCTGAATCATGGGACTCTGGCAGTGGCGGGCTGCACAGGCTCCCAGGAGGGAAGGTGTGGATAGTGACCTGTGCTTGCACACAGGATTCTTGATAGCTGCAGCAGCAGCCTTAGCATTTCATGTCCATCTCTGGTGTCCGCGCTGATAACCACGGCTCACGTCCTTCTCTGAAGCTCTTTCAGGCGGTGCTCTGAATCCCCTCTCCTTGCACACCCCACAACAATGGTCTTTTGCCTGTTAGGCAGGTCCAGACATTTTCCCATACTTCCCCACTGGATAGCTGTGGCACACTAGCCCCCTTCAGGCTGTGTTCACGCAGCCAACCTCCGTCCTCTCCCAGGGATATGAACTCTGAAGCCCGAGCCTCAGCTCCCAGCCCCTGCCCACCCCAGCAGGTGAGCAGACAAGCCTCTCAGGCTGGTGAGTGCTTATCAGCACCAATCCTCTGTGTGGGAATCTCTCCACTTTGCCCTCTGCACCCCTGTTGCTGTGGTCTCCTCTGTGGCTCCGAAGCTTCCCCCCCGTCCACCCTCCATCCCCGCCAATGAAGGGGCTTCCTAGTGTGTGGAAACTTTTCCTCCTTCACAGCTCCCTCTCCGAGGTGCATGTCCCATCCCTATTCTTTTGTCTCTGTTTTTTCTTTTTCCTTTTGCCCTACCCAGGTACGTGGGAAGTTTCTTGCCTTTTGGGAAGTCTGAGGTCTTCTGCCAGCATTCAGTAGGTGTTCTGTAGGAGTTGTTCCACATGTAGATGTAATTTTGATGTATTTGTGGGGAGGAAGGTGATCTCCACTTCTTACTCCTCTCCTATCTTGAAGGTACACACACCCCCGTTCTTATCATCTTCAAAAGCATATCCCACCCTATAAACAAATCCATCTACAGTGTCTGCTTTGTCACAATTATCATGAAAATGGATTAATAGAAATTTCCTCTTCTGACAGTAGGTAAAAGGAAACTAAATGAGCTGACTGTAACGTTAAAAGCACATAAATGGAAATGTTTGTTATGATTATGCATAAATCCAAAAAGACTAATAAACTCTACTGACCCAGTGTCTTGTCTGATGAACTTCCCCGAGTCCTTCCAATGCATTCATCTTTTTCTACAAAGACGTGCCTTTTGTCCTTTCCTCTCTTCCCATCGACGCACACCTAAAACTTCAGGTTTAGCTTAGTTTACGTAATCTATTTGGCCCTTGAAAAAGGGAATATAGACTCTAACCTTACAGTGAAGAACTGTCCATCAACATTTTTTGCTAAGTTCTTTCCCAGACTGATTCCAAGTCTATTGTGTTTTGTGACCTTTAATACTTCTTTGATTGCCTTGCAAGTGATAACCATGACCTAGAAGTAATGGCACCACTTCTTGCCTTTTTCCCTAGTCTTTTCAAAGTCTGGAGTCTGAGCTGGATCTCTACTACCTGATGCTAACTTTGGTTAGCTTTGCCTGTGCAACACAAGGACAGTGAATTATCTCCTATGTTATTAAACTCTGACACTGTCCATGGATCCTCCATCTGGGACCTTCACTCACATTCCTCTCACATCATACTTTTCCTTCTTCTTTGCTACTAATACTATTTTTTATAGCAGCATATGTTCTGCGAATCTCAGTGGGCCATTCTTGTCCCCGGATCTTCAGTTTAACTTAATTTGGCACATTTACCTCTGATAAAATAGCTGTGCTAATGGCTAATATAATCATGGAATATGGCCAGAAACTGAAAACATTATGACAGTCTCTGAATTAATTCTTAATTAATTCTTTGACCAATTTGGTTTCAACAGCAATTACAAAGAATAGCCTATGTCATATTACTTAGGTGATCAGAATCTTGATATTCAACATGTCCTTAACTTTTCTTTCAGCAACAATATACTTAGCATTAATAATTTGGGTGGCATTTCTAAAAAATGTCAAGAGACATACTGAATCATTACACAGAAGTTGTGTTATAAATGTACTCTCCTGAATTTCAGATGAAGAAAATAAAAGGTTTTATATAAGACAGCATTAAATTTTTCAATCATACTAATGTAGTATGTAAATGAAGAAACCTAATTTTCATTATATGTGTATTAAAATTTTACTCCTTTCATTATGTCTATGGATGCAGCTATCATATCTATGGATGCTCCTTTTGTTATGGACCAGGGTTTAACTAAGGATAAAAAGGGAAAAAAAAACTCATCCACATAGACTTATGATGTACATACTTCTTGGAGCTACAAAGAATGGTGTTTTAGGAGATGAGATGACTAATGAGGACATCAGGGTATGAGAAGCTTAATATATAAGAATGATACCAGAGTATTCCTAATAAAGAATGTTTTTGATCATGACAATGTGGTTTACTATATAAACTGAAAAAAAACTCCAATTACAGGGCAAAGAGAAATTCTGAATGAATATAACAAACATTCATTAAGATGCACAGTTAAGCTCCTGTGGAATTAAGAGGAATCTTCTAAGGTAAAAAGAAAAATTAAAAGAAGAATAGCAAAATGGGTTGACAAAGAGGTTTTCATGGGAAGACAGCCAGATCTTGATAACCAATGAGTTACAATTTTAATGGCCATGGGGAACAGAGATGAGTACAATTGATTCTTGAATAACTGACCCACAGGTTTGAATTTCACACGTTCACTTACACATGGATTTTTTTCAATAAATAATGACAGTACTACATAATCCAAGGTTAACTGAACCTGTGGATGTGGAACCATGGATACGGAGGGCCTACTATAGTTCTGGAACATCCACAGATTTTGATATTTGGGGCAGATCCTGGAACCAATCCCCCACAGACACCCAGGGACGACTGTACTTGGTCCCAGGTAAGGTAAAGTTGACATTTAGACCCACCACAAAATGGCAGGGTTTTGATGGCTACAACCTCAATGAAGAGATAGACTAGAAAAGCTGTCCATCAGTCCAGCAGATAAAGACAAAAATGAAACTTGACTCTCTTGGTCTGTTCACTTGCTTGAAATAATATAGTCTATCTTGAGAATGTGTGGTCTTAGACCTACTATCACAAAGTTGGGGTTTCCAATGTGTGCTACCTAAAAGTTATACGAAACCTTGGGCTGGAAATTAACATTAAAAAGTGATCCCAGCCTGACAAGACCTCTGAATTAATTTGTAGAAGTCAATAAAAACTTTTTATAAGGTAAACACATTTAATCAAAACCTCATAGTTAGCTAAAGCTGATCTCACACAAGAAGCAACATGTATACCCCAAGAACTTCATATACACAACCATTAGATAAGGATTTTAAATATGAAGATTATAAATAAACATGTTAAATGGCAAAGACATGAAACATTACAATATGAGAAAAAACAAGGCACTTACCAAAAGGAGAAAATTACTTCAAAAGACCAAAATTACTTCAGAAAAGAACACACAGACACAAAGAAATGAAAATTTTAGTCAATAAAATTAAAACCTCAATGGATAGTTATATAACAGACTTAAAATATTTTCAAAAACTAGAAAAATAGATCTGATAAAACTCTAGAATACATACAGTAACAGAGTTCTAGTATACAGAGGAAAAAAACGTAGAATTTACAGAAGGAACAGGAACACTTCTATTCATCAAAACTGTGGCCTATGTAGTGGCATCATCATACATATTGGTAAGTTCAAATGTCCCCAGCTCTAGAGTTTTCAGTATAATTTTCAGTATAAGGTGCTGAAACACAGACAGTATTAAATCTAAAACTATCTGACAGCAACATTAGCTCCTTAAGTGATGCTTAACTGGGGAGATAACTACTTAATGTAATTATCAATTATCACTCCAATTTTAATATATACAGCTAAGATTCTAGAGAGACACAAGAGGTGAGAAAAGACAATATATGAGAAGGGAAAGACCATTTCTTAGTACTTGGGATTGTTTTTCAACATAGGAAATAACGTGTAAGGCCTCTTGGAAGATGTGTCCATGAATATACAACTAAACAAATGGACACGTTAGTCTACCTTAGTATTAATGCCACTGAATTTTTTTCACCAACAAAGTGAGCAAATATGTATGTTCTTACTTATCATAATGGCAGTCATGCTGAAGTAGCAAATCTCACCTTAGTATTATAATTTCTTTATTTTAAAAGGAAGGAAATGAACCCATGAAAATAAAACCATTGTTCTTACCTCTTTGGCATAAATTACAATTCCCCAGAGGTGAAGTCACAAAGCCTGATGGGATAAAAAAGGATATAAGTAATTTGTTATGAATCTGTGATAAATGTGTTCTTTGACCCAGTTATTCTCTGAGACTTACATTGGTATACATTCCTTTACGTTTTCCATTAGAAAAGAGTAGACACTTGCCAAAAAGTAAGACCAAAGGCTGATATTTTCCTTAGTGCAATCATGGCTTTCATGTCAAAACATAAAATTGTGTCTAGCTTCGGAGGAAGGTTTTAATTCCAAGGAAATACCCTGACACTCCCTACCCCTGATGATATATATAACCAAAGTAATGCTATCTGTCTCAATATTATGCACAAGCAAATAGTACATTGTCTTTTTTTCCAGATTTATTGAGGTATTATTGACAAAATTCTAAGACATTTAAAGTGTACATGTCATGATCTATGTATACGCTGTGAAAGGATTCCTTCCACAGGAGTTAATTAACACATCTATCACCTCCCATATTTACTTTTTTGGGGTGATAATATTTGAGTTCTACACTCTTAGTAAATTTCAATTATATAATACAGTATTATCAACTACAGTTGATATGAGTTCAACTTTTTAACTTATGTTTTTCAATTCCACATGTAAGTGCTAACATGGATTATTTGTCTTTCTCTGTCTGGCTTATTTCACTTAGTATATACTCCAATATCCTCCAGGTTCATCCATGTTGTTGCAAATGACACAATTTCTTCTGTTTTTTTAAGGTTAAATTATATTCAGTGGTGCCCAGTTTAAAAATGGGCAAAGGCCTGAATAGATATTTTTCTAAGTACAAATGACCAACAGGTACTTGAAAACATGCTCAATATCACTAGTCATCTGGAAAATGCAAATCAAAACCCCAGTGAGATCACCTCACACCTGTTAGGATGGCTATTATAAAAAAGAGAAGAGATTACAAATGCTGGTGAGAATGTGGAGAAAAGGGAACCCTTTTGCATTGTTGGTGGGATTGTAAATTGGTACAGCCACAGTGGAAAACAGCATGGAGATTCCTCAAGAAATTAAAAATAGAGCTACCATATGATCCAGCAATCCCATTTCTCAATCTATATCCAAAGGAAATGAAATCATTATCTTGAAGAGATATTTGCACTTCCATGTTCATAGCAGCACCATTCACAATAACCAAAATATGGAAACAAGCTAAGTGTCTGTCGATGGATTTATGAATAAAGACAATTGTCCATTGTCTTGATAGAGGCACTTTATTTCAGGAATTCAGAGAAATGAATCAGTGACGTTATTATGATAAACTTTGTGAATTATGTTAGTATTTTGTAAGTCAAAAAACAAGTATAGAGATATTAAATGTCTTGCTTCATAAGGCTTCTCCTAATAAACGTGATAGGGTAAAAATTGTTAATATGGAGTCTAGAAGTTTAAGCTCCGCTCATCCAAAGTGAACTCTGATTCCTTAGTTTCTTCTCCTACCTCACCAGTTAATGTTCTTTGGGCTTGTGTCCCATAGAATTAAGAAACATTTCTTTATATACAATAAAGAAAGCATTTGGGGAGAAATGACTTATTGAATAGGCTGGCAAGGGAGGATTTCAGTGAGTTTGAAGAGAGAGCTGAAATATATGAAGAGAGATTCCAGGGTGCTTGCTCTAGGTTATACAGTATTTTCTGAGTGTTAAAAAAAAAACATGATTAAGGCATTTACGGAATTTTATCAAATCTGTGGTCCCTGATTAAAAGATATAACATTTTATGTCACTAAGAAAAGTAAATGCTGCCCTTTAAACTAAGACACACTATTAATTAAGAGATGTAAAAGTGTGGGAAAATGTGTGTCTTAGAGTAAATGAAATTCAGTAAGTTAATCAAAAATTGCTTTTTGATTGTCATATTGTGTTTCTTCCACAAGAACTTCATTTTGAAAGTTGGCTTCCCAGGAAGTGGCTTCATTTTCTATACTCCATAAACTCTGGGAAATCCAGTCTCCTGAGAAGATGCAGAATTGCAATGGGAAGTGGTAAAATGAACTAAAGACACCCAGGAAGAATTCTCAGAAGAAAAACAAAGACACAAAATGAGGAACAGTCTCTAAGGAGCCACAGTCAGGACTATGGCAAGGCATGGTGGGAGGAGAGTATTTTTGCCACCATTCCTTGCCACTGCAAAGTAGGCAGTGGTGAATGGGAAAGAATACTGTGAGGATTTGGTGAGTCAGAGGGTCCATGGTATGTGGGGGTAAGGGGAGTGGGGATGAGAGAAATATTGCTAGGGGTTAGAACTTGGAACTCCTTAATATCATTCAAGAAAAAACAATGAATTGTGCATTCCTTTAAATTATTTTGTATGTGTTTTGGACTGTGCTTTTAAAACTGTGACCTGAATTAAAAAAAAAAAAAAAAAAAAAAAGTAACCTATTGTATCTATATACAGATATAGATATATTTTTTAACCTCAGAAATAAAATAAAATCAAAGAGAAAAATATGGAAATCAAGGAGAATTTGTATAGTAAATTGTTTAGTTCCTTTTTTATTTTAACACCCTCTTTCTACCACACCAACTTCCCTTTTGTATTAGGAACTGTCCACGTTTGCAAGACAAACTCATTGGTTTCAGGTTCAGCCAGGCCATCACATCTTGGTGATATGATGGTTTTGTTGTTGTTTTATTTTGCCATCTGTATTGTTTTGTTTTAGATTTCCTGTGTGTGGTGGAAGCTGGGCTCCGTATAAAGGATCAGAAGGGAGTGAGAAGACTGGAGGGGTTGTATGAAAGGGGAGGAATCCTCTCCCACAGAAAAAAAAGGCTGAATTTGCACAAGACCTGGGCCTGATCATCGTGGATTTCTGGACCCTGAAAGCTTTGTGCCCAGAAAACTCCCTCAGATAGCTCCATCCTTCATTTGTTTTTCCTTCCTGTCCTCTCCTTCTTCTTCTCTGACCCCTCATCCCCCTCCTTCTCCTCCTCCTTTTCAGGTTTTCTGAGATATAATTGATATATAATAAAATTCACCCTTTTTGTGTAAATTTTATGAATTTTGATAAACATACAATCATATGACCACTACCATCACCACAAGAGCATTTCCACCATCCCAAAAAGTTCTACCTCATTCTTTGTATTTAACCTCTTCCTCCCAGGCCCAGCCCCAGGAAATCTCTAATTTGCTTTCTGTTCCCTTGGGTTTGTTTTTTCCAGAATGTCATATAAATGAAATCATACAGTATTTATACAACTTTTTGAATTTGGTTTCTTTATCTTAACATGATGCATTTGAGATGTATTCCCGTTATTGAAAGCAGAGGTAGTCAATTCATTCTTATTGCTGAATAGTATTTCATTATATGGATATTCTATTTACCAGCTCATGAACATTTTGATTGCTTCTAGTTTGGGGCAATTACGAATAAAGCCACTCTAAGTGTTTGCATGCATGTTTTTGTGTGGACATCTGTTTTATTTCTCTTGGGTAAATATCTAGCAGTGGAATTGCTGGACCATAGTAGGGTGCATGTTTAACTTTATAAGAAAGTTCCAAACTGTTTCCCAGAGTGGTTGCACCTTTTTGCATTTCCACCAGCAATCTATGAGAAGTCCACTTGCTTTGCATTTTTTCCAGTATTCATGTGGGATCTTCCCGGAGCACGGCTCGAACCCGTGTCCCCTGCATTGGCAGGCGGACTCTCAACCGCCACCAGGGAATGTGGTGAATGATCCAAGCTGGAGAAATATGTGTATTCAGCTGTTGTTGGATGAAGTTGTTGATAGATGTCCATTGTATCCAGTTAATTGATGGTGCTTTGAGTTCTACTGTGTCCATACTGATTTTCTGCCTGCTAGATCCACCCATTTCTGATAGAGAGATGTTGAAGCCTCCAACTACAATAGTAGATTCACCTATTTCTCCTTGCACTTCAACCAGTTTCTACCTCAGGTATTTTGATGCTCTGTTTTTCGGTACATAACACATTAAGGACTGTTATATTCTCTTGGAGAACTGACTCCTTTATCAATATGTAATTCTCCTCTTTATCCTTGAGAACTTTCCTTGCTCTGACGTCTAAAGCAGCTACTCCTGCTTTCTTCTGATTACTGTTAGCATGATATATCTTATTCCATCCCTGTATTTTTAACCTATATGTGTCTTTATATTTCAAGTGGATTTCTTATAGACAGCATATTGTTGGGTCTTATTTTTGACCCACTCTGACAATCTCTGTCTTTTAACTGGTATTTCCAGACCACTGACATTCAAAGTAATTATTGACATAATTAGATAAATATCTACCATACTTGTCATTATTTTCTACTTTTTGCCCTTGTTTTTTGTTTTTTTGTCTTGCACACTTTTTTTTGCCTTTGTGATTTTAATTGAACATTTCATATGCTTCCATTTTCTCCTTTTTTAACTTTTTTAAGTGGCTGTCCTAGAATTTGTAATATACATTTATAGCTAATCCAAGTCCACTTTCAGATAACACTCTACCGATTTCCGAGTAGTGCAGGCACCTTATAATTATAAAATATTCCTAATTCCTCACTCACATCCACTGTGAGTTTCATTTATTACTTTGAGCATTAAAATTCTATTTAATTTGAAAGTTTTTCCAAATTCTTTAAATAAAATACTGTATCTGAAATTAAGTCTGTACCTATAATTAATTCTGTGGTGTTTTTTTTTTTTTTTTGCGGTACACGAGCCTCTCACTGTTGTGGCCTCTCCCGTTGCGGAGCACAGGCTCCATATGCACAGGCTCAGCAGCCATGGCTCACGGGCCCAGCCGCTCTGTGGCATGTGGGATCTTCCCGGACCAGGGCACGAACCCGTGTCCCCTGCATCGGCAGGTGGACTCTCAACCACTGCGCCACCAGGGAAGCCCCCTAGTATTTTTTTTTTTAACGTATTTGAAATTTCGGCTTAAAGATTTATTTTAAATGCAAAAAAATATGTTTTTAATTTTGTCTGTTTCTTTCTCACTATACCCTTTCTTATCTAAAGTTTTAGGCATTTCTTCCACAAGATTGCTTGTAGCTCCCAGGCAGGAATGAGGTTTAGAGATCCTTCTCTGCAATTATCTTGGAATATTTAAACACCTCTTCATAGAGTAGATGTTATTCTGTCCCACCTCCTTGGCATCAGAATTCATCTTTGTCTTCTGGCCTTCCTTGGCCCAGAGTTTCCTATGAAGTCATGGACCCATGCAGTGTAGTTGTTCCAGTCTTTCCTGTATATTGTTAAGGACCAATTTCTCCAATCCCTGGCTTTAAATGTAGGTATTCATCTTCTCAGCCCTTCTTGCATGAGCACGCTTAGGCTTTGTTCCCTGGCAGGAACCAAGACCCTAGGTACCACTGCCTGCCCCCCTTTTAGCTTTCAGTTTTCTGTACTCTTAGCATGGATGGAAATATCTATCTTGTTTATGAGGCTAGAGACAACCTATCAACTATCTCATTTACATTGTTATTTATTATTATTCTATATTTATATCATTTGGATATAAATGATATACAAAGCATACATTTATTGTGCCATACTTATAAAGTATATTTCTTGCCAATTCATTAATCTTACAATATTCCCTACCTCTAAAAATGTTGAAAGCTGACAAATTGACTGATCTAAAACTCCCTTGCCACAAATTTATAGATTTTTTTCTTTATGGTTATCTTGCTAACACCCATGTGGCTTCCAGAAAGAATCTATTATCAATAAAAGAATTATAAATGCCATACTAGATGGCAATAAGTCTTATTCCTTAAAGAAAATAAAAAGGAAAAAAAGTGAAAACAAAAAATGAAGAAAAAGTTCCAATTCCTAAATGTAGCAATTTTGAAGAACCATCCAGCCTGGTAAAATGGGATCATTGCATTGCTATTCATTTTCGAGATTTGTAACTTTTATTGTCACCCTCATTAAGTAGCATATAATTGAGTGTTCCTTTGGTATTTGGCACTGTTCTAGGTGTTGTAGTATTTAGCTAAGGAATTAATGAACAGTGGAAGCAAATCAGTATATGAGGTTTTTATCTCTCCAACAAATAGCCAAAATACACCCAGGGCAGCTTTTTAGAATTCAGATAGCCCAGTAGAATGTAAAATACTGTTAGCTCCGTCACCTCTGTGGTAATTATTCCAGCCCTCTAACAGTGTATTTTGCAATGTTGGATTGATCACTTATTGAATAATTATTTTAACAAATGCTTAGAGAGCACCTATTTTGGGACAAGCACTCTACCAGATGGAGAGACAAATTATTGCATATCAATATCTCTGATTTGTGTCTCTTTGCAATCACTCCTAATATTATGCCTAGCTTATGTTAAGTGCTTAGTGGATGTTTGTTGAAATTAACAAGGGAGTGAATCAATCCATGAATAAAATTAAATGCCTTTAGAGGATAAAAGTGATAGAATAGGCAGTTTTGTTCTTCTAATAAAATATATTAGCCCCTTAAATTTTTAGCACAAAGTCATCACACGTCCGCTGGGATAAATTAATTTACCCATTAATTTTCTCATATAGCCCAGTCTGTTTACTGATCACTTTCTATGTTTCTAAGATGCAAACGCAACCATATTGCCAAACTTCCCTTATACTTTGGAAATTCCAGCTCAGGCAATGTGGGCAGAAACAATGTAGTGTGAAGAAGTGACCACCTACGCAAGATTTTACCTTTTCTTTTCCCACGCAGCTAGAATAGTGAAAAGGCGAACCTAGGAACCATGTATTGAAAAAGGAACCTTAAGACAGAATGAGAGGGATCTCCAAATAACTCCTCGGAAGAGAACTGTTCAAGTAGAAAGGCTCGCATTGGTTTGATAAGTACACTAGAAACAGACTTTTATTGTGCTAAGCAACAGAAATGTTAGATTTGATCTGTTACAGCTGTTAGTAATACCTTAATGAATCAACTCTTTTCTCAAGAACAAGTTCACGTGACAGCGTAAGAATTAAACAATATGATCTCTTCATTATTATATGTAGATATTACATCCTTGCATAGTTTAGTAAATGAGGGTTAATATTTTTATAAATATTTTTCCTTATTTTTTTGTAATAAATACCCACCAGAGATTGAATTCTGTAGAGAATCCAGAGGAAGGGTGCAAAAAGAGAAGAGACTGACAATTTTACCAAGTTACATATATTGGTCATTTTGTGTTTTTTCTTTTTTAAAAAAATAAACTGAAGCATTACTAATAGCCCAGTCATAGAAAGGATTGTGGTATTACATAAGTGTCTGCCACCAAATCAAATCTGAGGACATTTTAGTCCATCAAATTGCCTGCCATCTCTATAAAGTTTGGTCATTGATTGAAGGAAACTTTAGCAACAGCGAATTGCTTATAGTTCATTAAATCCAGCATGGGGTTTCTTGTCTATTTCTTCTGTCTGGAATGACCTTGCCTGCTTCTTCACTTGGTTACTGACTTTTCATATTGCCTAAGGCATCACCATCTCAAAGGCTGACCCTACAAGGCTGAACTAAGTGACCTTTATATACTGAAATTATCTTTTTCTGTCTCTTCCACACATCTATAGGCACATCAATGGCAGGGACTGTGTCTGACTCATTGTTCAATTCCTAATACCTAGTAAAGTGCTTGTTACAGGTGCCTGGGCCTTAGTAAAATCTGTGCATGACCAAAAGAGCTACAGGATAGGAGGGATCACTTTTGACTGGGGAGGAATCAGAAAGCATGACCAGAGCAATGTAACATATCACTTGGCTTTTAAAAGATGGGCTGGCTTTCCACTGTGCCGTGAAGAGGTACAGTATTCCAGACAGAGGGGGAGCTATAATTAAGGATGTGAAAGGAGCAATATAAATACTTGGGGAGACGCTGGAGAAATAAGATGTGAATGGATAAAATGTTTATGTATGTTAACAGGAGAGTTAAGTCTAGAAAGATAAATTATGAAGAGATTGTGGAAGACTGAATTATTTGCCAAGTTAGGCCATTGGACCTTCATCGGATTAGACTGGAGAATTGTTTAAAAAGGTTTAAAGAGGAAACTGGCATCAATCATTTCACCAGGAATTATAGGTATCTAGGGGTTGTACTATGGTGTCGAGAATGAAATTGAAAAGATAGGAGTGCATGGGACAGATAACAAAGGGCTCGATGACAGATTTCAGGTTTTGGTGAAGAGGAGGCAGTCAACAATGGCACCCAGGTTCCAAGTCTGGACACCCTGGGAATAATGGCTTTGGTTCATCAGTTGGGAATATGTTCAGCTGCAAGTAACAGGAAACCTAATTTACAGAAGTTTATACAACAAGCAGATTATTTCACATATTACAAAAAGTCTGAAGTTGAGTGATCATTGACATTAACTTAGTAGCTTAACGAAGATAGACACACAGGATCTGTGTCATTCTCTTGGCCTTTCCTTCCCAGGCACAAGTTGGATGCTTAAGTGTCAGCAACATACATGCATTGGAGACAAAAAGAAGTGGGGGAAGGGATTTTAGGAGCTGCAAGTGTCCTTTCCTCAGTAGGCTTCAGCCAAGTCTTATTGTCAAAAACGGTATTATTTGGGCCTATTGAGCTCCATGGGGAGACAGAGTAGAAGAGTTTTTTATATGTACAACTTTCAAAGTGTAAAGCATCATGGAAGAAAAGAGTTGAGAATGCAAGTTAAGTTAGATACTCTATAGTGTCTGCCATAGGTAGTAACTTAAGTAAAGGGATTCAGGTTCAAGATGTTTTCATGGAATGAAGATAATTTGAACTAAGACTTCTGTGGACTCTTGCAGGTTAATTAGAAATGCTGACAGGAAATCCAGGTCTAGACTAAAGTTATTTTTCTGTAAATTATCCTAGATGTTCCAATCAATCAGCTAGTAAGAGCATTAGTAAAGAGAGCAGAATACAGTGGCATTCCCAGGCTCTCCAAAGCACTGCTATCCAAAATAAGTATAATGTGAGCCACATAGGGAATTTTATATTTTCTAGGACCCACATTAAGAAAAAGTAAAAAGCAATGGGAAAATAAATTTTAATAATATGTTTTCTTATATCGACATATACCAAATATAGTCATTTCAACATGTAATCCATACAAAAAACAATAATATAGTTTTCATTATTTTTATCTTTGGTCTTCAACATCCTGTGTGTATTTTATATTCATAGCAAATATCAATTTGGACCAGCTATATTTCAAGGGCTCATTAGTCACTTGTGACTCATGGCTACTGCACTGAACACCACAGCTTTAGTCACTGTAAAAAATCACAAGAAATCTCAATCAAAATACCAGCAAGTTATGTTATGGATAGCAACAAATTGTTTCTAAAGTTTACTTGGAGAGTCAAAAGACCCAGAATAGCCAACACAGTATTGAAGGAGAAGGACAAATTTGGAAGACTAATGTTACCTGACTTCAAGATTACTATGAAGCCATAGTAACCAAGAAAGTGTGGTATCGGTGAAAGAATAGACAAATAGATCAGTGGAATAGAACAGAGAGCCAAGAAACAGACCCACATAAATATACTTAACTGTTCTTTGACAAAGGAACAAAGGTAATCTAATGGAGCGAAGATGATCTCTTCAACAAATGGTACTGGAACAAATGGACATCCACAGGTAAAAAAGAATTTAGACACTGATCTTACACTCTTCACAAAAATTATCTCAAAGTGGATCATAGACCTAAATGTAAAAATGTAAA
Source organism: Monodon monoceros (assembly GCF_005190385.1). Taxonomy (NCBI): domain Eukaryota; kingdom Metazoa; phylum Chordata; class Mammalia; order Artiodactyla; family Monodontidae; genus Monodon; species Monodon monoceros. The sequence continues at coordinate 21,703,653 of NW_021703778.1, forward strand.
GCTATAAAACTCCTAGAAGATAACATGGGAGAAAACCTAAATGACCTAGGGTATGGTAATGCTTTTTTAGATACAACACCAAAGACATGAGCCATAAAAGAAATAGTGGATAAGCTGGACTTCATTAAAATTAACAACTTTTGCTCTGTGAAAGCCAATAACAAGAGGATGAGAAGATAAGCCACAGACTGGGAGAAAATATTTGCAAAAGACACATAGAGGACTATTATCAAAAATATACAAAAAAAAAAAAACTCTTAAAATTTAACAATAAGAAAGCAAACAACTCAATTAAAAAAATTGACCATAGATCCTAACAGATACCTCATCAAAGAAGATATACAGATGGCAAATAAGCAAACAAAAAGATGCTCCACATTATATGTCGTCTGGGAAATGGAAATTAAAACAACAGTTAGATATCACTATATACCTGTTAGAATGGTCAAAATGCAGAACACTGACAACACCAAATGCCAACGAGGATGTAGAACAACAGGAACACTTATTTATTGATGGTATGAATGCAAGATGGTACAGCCATTTTGGAAGACAGCTTGCTGATTTCTTACGAAACTACATATACTTTTACCCTATAATCCAGCAATACTACTCCTTAGTATTCACCTAAATGAATCTAAAACATGTCCAAGCAAAAACCTGCACATGGATGTTTATAGCAGCTTTATTCATCATCGCCAAAACTTGAAAGCAAGCAAGATGTCCTTCAGTAAGTGAATGGATAAATAAGCTGTAGTACATCCAGATAATGAAATATTATTCGCAATAAAAAGAAATCACCTATCAAGCCATGAAAAGACATGGAGGAAGCTTAAATACATATTACTAAATGAAAGAAGCCAATCTGAAAAGGCTATATACTCTGTGATTCCAACTATATGACATTCTGGAAAAGGCCAAATTACGGAGACAACAAAAAGATCATCAGTTGGCAGGGACTGTGGTGGGGGAAGAAAGACGATTAGGAGAGCACAAAGGACTTGGGGTGCAGTGAAAATAATATATTTGATAGTATAATGACAGATATATATCATTATACCCAAACCCATAAAACACTAACAAGAGTTACCCTAAGGTAAACTACAGGCTTTGGACTAAACTGACACATAATCATGATGTTCAATTTAGGTTCATCTTCGGCAAAAAATGTGCCTTTCTGGCAAGTGAGGTTGATAATAGGGGAAGCTATGCATGTGTGTGGGCAGGCGTTATATGGGAACTCTCTATACCTCCCTCCTAATTTTGTTATAAACCTAAAACTGTTGTAAAAAATAATTTCTTTTTTAAAAAATCATAAGAAAACAAAAATTAGAGAGTGGATTGAGTCTACTTAAAAGAAATCCAGTCTTAGCCTTTCTTATGCATTGATATCTCACAAAAACAGAAAGTCAGGAGGGTAGCAATGTTCATGATGTTTTTAAAAGAATTCCAGTCGGGTCTTCCTTTATTTCTGCTTCTTGGAGAAGGAAGAGTTGGACAACGCTTTGGAGACCATGATGGGCAGGACGTTTCAGGGATAAACCTTCTCTTTAATAGGCAGCAGGATGGGCTATTGATAGTACTCTCTTGGATTATCAGGTAAATTCAAATATTTTAGGCTGAAGATGGATATAAAAGGAGCCTCACTGATATTAAGAAGGAAAGAATGGAAACTGACTAACTCCTGAAGAAGGCAATGCTTGATGGGCTTTAAAGTTTTTGCACACCGAACCTGTATGACAAGTGTTACATACTGTTTTGTTTGAGGTCACTGAGGTTACTCTCCCCACCTTGCTGTCGCTTGCTGGGATAGAAGTGAGCATAAGTATTTTTTCCTTGCAGCAAAGCATTAGAGGGGCTACAGAAATGAAAGTGGCTGCTCCCTTAAGTGATAGGGCTCTGTCTGCCCAGGACCACAAACCTAGTGCATTCATGGGGCCTTGAGAACACTATGATTGGGACACTAAGGGAGCAGGCTCTGAGGGTACATTTGGTCTCAGCATTTCCAGAGATGACAGGCATTATTTTAAGCAGATAGGATAGGGGGTCCCTGGAGAAAGAGAACCAGGAATGGCTTTCTGGACATAAGAGAACCCATTTTGGCCTAAGCCATTTTGTGATCTAAGCCTGGTTACAAAGCTTGCCCTTGAACAGGTCTTGGTAATGAAGGATCTTAAGGAAACAAAGGAATGCAGGAACAGAGAAAAGGCAGTCAAACAATAGTGCAGTGATAAAGCAGAGCCCTAGTTCCTCCTCAAGGGATATACATAATAATATATCTTTGAGTTCTGCAGGGACTAAGGCCCCCACCAGGTGGAGGATGGAATGATGATGTTGACTCTCCTGACTTCAATCAACTAAGGCTTGGACTCTGTCAACCTTTGCCCCAATTCTATGCTGAATTCTCCTCTACTCCAGCCCCTTCATGAATATGCATGTACCCTTAGCTTAAAACTTCCCCAGTTTTGCTGTTAAGGAGACTGCCTTGGGAAAGATTGCTGGGGTCCTCTTTACTTGCTGCAAGTAATAATAAATCCTTCCTTCTCCTGATCTTTGGCTTTGTATCTATTGGCTCAACAACCACCAAGAGGTGAACCCAGTTTTTGGGTTAATATTATTAACTGACGAGAATAGACTTGATATGAGAAGAAATCTAGCTAGAAGTCACCAAACGTCCTCCTGGAATGCCATTGCTTCTTTCCTCTTCTAGAGCAATCTGACTTTTCCTTCAAAGGCCATCCAAAAATATCACCTCCTTTGTGAAGCCCTTCCTGATTTCCCCAGGCAGAAGTCCTTACTCTCTCTCCTATACCACCATAGCTATAGTAAACAACTTTTATAGCACATGGATTTTAATTAAATATCTGTATTATTATTATGTATTCCTAATTAAGTATACAATTCTTAAGAGCCAAAACTACAGAACGGCTTCTTCAGCCATTATCTTTGGACTTTGAAGGTCATTCCTGACCAATTGTAGGCACTCAATAAACGTGAATATTGGTATAATTTTCCTTCTATCTAACGTCATAGCTAACAGTTAGAAATATTAAGTTTTTCATCAGTAAAAAGGGGCAAATTTATCTTTCCTACTAAGAGCATGGAGTTGTGGTACCAATGGAGAGAAACGTCTAATCATGATAGATATTATATAAAGTACTGATTTAAATGTCACTTCTGCCCCTAACGAGTAAAATGTTGATGTATCACATACTAATAATAGCAAACATGTATAGAATGCTTACCATGGGCCAGGCACTGTTCTAAACACTTTGATATTTTACCCCTTTAGTCCTCACTGCAGCTTTGAGATAGTTTCCATTATTATTCTGTCCATTCTGGACTTTAGAAAATTGCAACACAAAATATTCAAGTCTCCCTCCTGAGCTAGTAGGCAGTTGAATTAGAGTCAAACCGGGCATCCAGAATTACACACAAAGCAATACCTACCAAGATAGACCATCTTTCCATCAGCCTGATGGGATGAAGGGGAGGTGGCAAGCAGCCAGCCCTACGTGATATCACCACTAAATGCGGCTCCAGAAGGACCATCCCACTCTGCCCCCAAACACAGGAAATGAGGATGGACTCTACATTCCCATCCCAGAGAAGCTGGGATAAGGGCCAACTCAGATGACTATCAGAAGAACAGTGACTTAAAAATGCAGATGACATATATGCAGTACTATATATAAAGTAGATCACTAATAAAGAACTACTGTAGAGCACAGGAAACTCTACTCAGTACTCTGTAATGGCCTATATGGGAAAAGAAGCTAAAAAAAATGTGGCTGTATGTTTACGTATAACTGATTCACTTTGCTGTACACCTAAATCTAACACAACATTGTAAGTCAACTAGGGTCCAATACAAATGTTTTTAAAAATGCAGATGAGAAAGCATAGGACTGTCAGAGGCTTCCAGGGCGGGTGCGGCCTTCCTAAATGGGATGTGAGTCACCAGGAGTCACAGTGCCCAAGGTGAGTCAGTATCTCCTTGAAGAATCTCTTGGGAGACTGGAGGGGACACCAAGAAGCCTGAGTTTTGTTTGTGTTTCCACAGGTAGCTGAATAGGATTTTTACATGACAGTTTGTTTTGTGGAGAAGCTGGATAATCAGAGAATACTAATGCCAGCTGCAACCTGAGCTTGGAGTCGAACAGCTTCGCCAAGAGCCCATGCCTGGGAGCTTCCCTGGTGGCGCAGTGGTTAAGAATCTGCCTGCCAATGCAGGGGACATGGGTTCAGGCCCCGGTCCGGGAAGATCCCACATGCCGCGGAGCAACTAAGCCTGTGTGCCACAACTACTGAGCCTGCACTCTAGAGCCCACGAGCCACAACTACTAAGCCCAAGTGCCACAATTACTGAGCCTGCGAGCCACAACTACTGAGCCTGCGAGCCACAACTGCTGAGCCCACGTGCTGCAACCACTTAAGTCCGCACACCTAGAGCCAGGGCTCCGCAACAAGAGAAGCCACTGCAATGAGAAGCCTGCATACCACAACGAAGAGTAGCCCCCACTCACCACAACTAGAAAAAGCCCACACACAGAAACGAAGACCCAATGCAGCCAAAAAAAAAAAAAAAAAAGAGTCCATGCCTGGAGGGACAATGTATCTTTTCATGTCATTTAGGCTTTTATTTTTGCAATAACAGCATGTGGTAGAAATTTACAGTATCTCTGGGCCTCATAATTTTGAAAACTTTGCTGCATGCAAATTTACTGCAACAATGCTTTCCTCGATGCACCCTATTGAAATAGGCATTTGATACATATTCAGTGAAGTTGACAATTTAAAATAAATAATTATATATATTGGGAGCAGACATAAGGGGAATACAGGTCACAGCCCTCAGTGGAGTGGACAGGGGATGGAGCAGGAGAGATACAAGGGTCTCTGAGTGACCAATTTCTCCCCCAGACATATTGCTATGGTTCTATCTTTATAATTTCCCTTTTGAGATCATGTGGATTTGGGGATAAAAATACCCTATGCCATATGTGAGAGACATGTTGTAATTTAGAAATATCAAGGGATATAGGTTTGCTTGTCAAATGAATGATATAAGGAGTTCTAATTGGCACGAGAAAGAAGTCTTTCCTTAAATTTTCTTCTCTAACTTGAGCACATATGCTCAGAACTAGTCACATATGTCTTATGCCTTTCTCTGCCTTAGCAATTTTTGAGACTCTGAATTTTCTGCTTGGATGGTGCCCAGTTCTCTGCTCCTTATCAAGTTGGCAGCTGAGCGCAGGTGCCTTCGCCTTAAAGCAAAACCAGAGGTGCTCTAACTGAACCCGGTGCCTCTCCTCCAGGAAGCTAATCAACCAAAGCTGATCAGGAGCTTCTTACAATGACATCAGGGGCTTACATCATAATCACTGATAGGGCAAAGTAATAAAAATGGAGATGATTTTCTGCAGAGCTAACAAAAAGAGAAGGAATTTCTAAAGATAACAGCAAGTCTCCCCTGTGTCAAAGCTAAATGAGGCAGCAAGCAGAAGGGGATTTCAAAAGTCATCGCCTGAGTTCATAACACTGGCTACTTAGAAACAGACCGAGGCAGTTACAGAATGGAAATCTCAAATATTTACCTGGTTTTAGTTAATAGACAATACTCCTCCGAAGGGGGAAATCTAGAAAGAGATCACCTTTATAATTCACATGGGGGGAAATGAATGTCAAAAAATAGGATTGAGACATGATGTTTTTCAAAATCAAACCAAGTTTCATCTCAGATTCATGAAGAGGTTTCTACCTTCACCATACAGGGTATATAGAGGTTAATTCCTAGAGCTCAAAGAACAGGGATATCAGTACTATGGGACTTAGAGATAATTTTATCTAATATTCTGTGGTTGATAGTGGTAAAGTGACTTCCCAAGATCGTACATTTAGGTAATGGCAGAAATGAGAATCCATTTATGGATTCAGTCCTGGGTCTTTGAACAATACACTTTGTCTTTTGGTCGAATTGAGACTCCAAAGCCAAGATCTAACTGCTTCAAGCAAATTATCATTTACTCAGTGATATGGTGTAAGCTATACTTTATGCCATTTTAGAAGAAGGGTGTGAGAACTGTCTTACCCAGGTACCCTTGGAAATTTTGCCTGGTGTCCCAGAATCACTGAAACTTGCCTTGAGGATGTTTTCATGTTTTTGGACCCTCTCAGAGACATCAGGAAATACTTTGAATTCCCTTAAGGTAAATGGTAAAAACCCCAGACATTGACATTTGTAACGCTGCCCAGTGCATGTCAAAGGCACACACCATAGAGGCATGCAGAATGCATCATTTCAACAAAAATTTGTCATAAATCTGTATATGCTGAAATGGCGATTTACTCAGTAGGACCTCTACATCACATATAATGTGCAGTTTGATTGGTCAGAAAGTGGTACCTGCAGAACAATCCACCTACATTGAGAATACAGTTTAGAATTGATGTGGTCTTTTATATTTTCAAAGTCTTTCACAATCATGCGTTACTTAGATTCAGGCTGAGCTTGGGAGCTGACGCCCCCGTGCTGAGCTCTCTTTTGGGAAAAATGAAAGCCAATAATAACACACACCAGAGTTATGGGAGGTCCCTGTATGCCAGCTCTGTCCAAGCCTCAGATTCCACAGAGGTCTTTGCCTACAACAGACTGGAATCTTGACTAATTTATTTTTTCCACAAATACTAATTGAACTCTGATATGTGACAGTCACTATTCTTGATGCTGGGGATTCAGTGGTGAAAGCAAAACAAATAAGGTCACAGTCGAGATCCTTGAGTTCATGATACTTACATTCTAGATGGGAAGGACAGGCAATAAGCACTTAAACACCTACATGAGATCATTTCAGATAGTGAGAAGGGATGCAGAAAGGAAATCTGAGTAATGGAGTAAACAGTGATTGATGGAAATGGATGAGGCCAGCCACTTTCCTTTAGATAGGGTAGCTGAGGATGGCTATTTTAAGGAGATGGCGTTTATGGGAGATGTATTATGAGGAGAAGCTCGTCACAGGAAGATCCAGGGAAGAGAGTCCCCAGTAGGAAGATCTTAAAAAAAGAAGGTGCTTGGAATGTTCCATGAAATGAAGAAGGTGGCCAGTGTGGCTGGTGCAGAACATGGGGGTAAACATTGGCTGATTTTTGGCAGCCCTCTTCCCAATGTTTAGAGGATTCCTCACCTTTAACAGTCTGGCAGGAAGCAGAATTTGCCTCCTAATATAGAAACTAACAACCTGAGTCTCTTGCTTTTGCAGCTTCTCTATGCAGACACCAAACAAGGTGGGGGGTGGAAGGCCATGAGCATGCGTCCTAGGTTAGACCAATTGGACAGACCTAGAATTTGGAGCTAGAAATGCATGACAACAAGATATAATAGTGGCAGGGGTGCCAACAGAGGCCTCCAAGGTCTAATCTGGGACCTCAGAGAGACAGAGAAAAGTCTGGTATCCCATACTTAGAGAAGGCAGCAGATGCATCCCATAAGAAGGGATCTGGAGGGGCTTCCCTGGTGGCGCAGTGGTTGAGAGTCCGCCTGCCGATGCAGGGGACACAGGTTTGTGCCCTGGTCCGGGAAGATCCCACATGCCGCAGAGCGGCTGGGCCCGTGAGCCATGGCCCCTGAGCCTGCGCGTCCGGAGCCTGTGCTCCGCAATGGGAGAGGCCACAACAGTGAGAGGCCCGCGTACCGCAAAAATTAAAAAAAAAGAAGGGATCTGGACATTATTTTCATCGAGTCCATTTCATCGAGTTCATTTGTTTTTTCCAGTTTTCTCTGTCTAGTTCTCTAGCGTCTCCAGTAAGTCTATGAACACCCTAATGCCTTCAAAACCTTTATTTTCTGCTTGAATCATTCAGAGTTTGTTTGGTTGCTAGCAACTCAAACTCTTTCAGATTGATACAGAAAGTGGCTCCAGGAGTGGATACACACAACAAACCATCACAGGGGAGAGCTGGAATTGGTTTTCCAGTTTGCTTAGAGCTGAGGCAATAAAAATCAGCTGGTATTAGGGAATCTGACCTCAGCACTTCATAGCAAGCAGTGGTGAAGAAACTAACCTAATTCTTACCTGTGGTCACCTGCTATGAAGTGCCACTGAAGGCTAAGCTTTGGGGACCTGAGAGGACCCTTCTAGGAAGAGATGGCTGAATTCGAGGACTGTGATATGGGTGCCTATTTCTAACAAAATGCTGGGAAGCTAAAAAAAAAAGGACTGCCAATCTGAAGTTCTTAAATCCTCCGAACAAGTTATAGACTGATTTTTTGTGACTGTGCTAAAAGGGATTTTTTTTATGACTGTGTTCAGAGAAACTCTAATTTTAGCCTTCTCACGGAGGCTGAGAGAACTTTTTTCTTGCTGCACCAAGAGGGCTGATCCAATGGGTCCCATGATTGTGAGCTCACTTAAATTTACAGTCTAGGTCTCCCATGAGAATTTTAGGACATTTCCTAAAAAAGTGTATGACCTTGACAATTGGAATGATAGCCTAAGGTAATCAAGAACATTCAGAGTTCCCTGAATGATTCCTGTCCCCCTAACTGGCAGCACCCAAACCTTCCTTAAGTCTCTTTGAGAAGTGAGCACCCTCCATTCTCTTATCTGGAGGGACTTATCTACCCTTCCAAAGACCCAGGAACAGCCTTACTCACTGTCACATGCAAGGGGATGGCAATTCCTCTCATGCTCTACCACCAGCGATCAGTTTCAAGACTGCTGATTATAACCAGATCCTGGCAAACCTCAGGAAGATGCAAGTACAAACTTCGCCTTGGAAGGAGAAAGTTGACAAATCCCCCAAGTTGTAAAACTTTTATTCCTTTTTTATTTCAGTAAAAACCTGGGGAATAGATGTGGAACCAGATTCAAGCAAAGAGGGCAGAGAATTCTTTTGGATTAGGCTGAATTTTTCGATAGATGTGTCTATCAGGGATCCTTGATTAAGTGTGCTAACTGGGATGGACCAAGCTGATAGCACATTTTTGCATGGTTACTTGAATGAATCCTGGATGTAAAATGACTGTGTTTCTAAGGGCCAGGCTGAGGAATATCCCTAGAAAGGAAGCAAGGTTAAAGACAGAAGCAAATATATCAACTCTCCAGATGGGTGTCCTATCAATAGGGACCCAGAGGTAAGCACAGTTGTAGGTCTATTAGTCAAGTATGCTTGCTAATACTGAATCCCAGACTTGGAAAACATTCCTATAATCACAGGAGTGTTGGGTCAGGGAAGATCTCCACCAAATTCCCCCACCCACTTTTTCTCCCCAGGCCCGGAATTAGTCATTTACAACTACAACTCTACCCATATTCACTATGCCACCCACAATCTAGCCACTTAACTTAGAAATAGCAAATATTTTTATCATTCCTAATGCTTAAAAAGCATATAAAAACATTGTTTTCCCTACCATGGAACTCTTAACCAATGACATACCAAGATCAGGGTGTGGGGGGCGTCAGTCTGCCTGGTTTCAAACATTAAGAAGATGCCTTAAGAAAATTAAGAACCATGGTAAAACTTATTAAAGTTGGTCTGCTTTTTATTATTACCATTTACCAGCAATTCTAAACAATGTCAGTGATAAAATAGTCCTTTCTGATAAAATCTTTTGTTGGTCTAAGTTCAAAACAATTGCCACCATTAAGTTTTAATAATACATAAGCTTTAAATTCACACATTTTTACTTATCCTTTAATAAACATTGCATTTTACCTGGAAGGTAATTCTGAGCACCACCATGTAAATGATTAATCCCTGACATATACAGACGCATCTACATACATTTGTTTCAAAAGCAAGTATGTAAATGTTGGAAACTGTTCAAGTTTGTTTCAGGTGCAGTTTGTATCCCCAAATGCCCCTGTGGTATTACATATTCTTGCATTTAAACTGTAGTTCGGATAAACAGGATGGCACAGTTATTGCAAAGGCAAAGAAACTCATTTTGTTTTCTTTCGTTCTGTCTTTGTATACACTGAAGTTTTTATTTGTGTTTAACCTTTGCAAGAGTGAAACAGAATGCCAACTGTGAGATGTAGTATTTTTGTTTGTAAGTCTAAATTTTAGTTCATACATGAAATATTTTATTGAATTTCAATAATACCTTTAAAACAGAAATTTATTCTTCCCTTTTGTTTTACAACTAAAGAACGAAAATAATGATAATACTGATTATTACATGGTTATTTTGAAAAATAATTTTATCATATAGAGGAGTGGGTATTAATAGAAGATCCAGTCTGGATACCAATACCTATTAGCTCTAACCATGTCTTCGTAGAGAAAACTAAGGCAATAAACTGAGGCAGGCTTCATCCTGAGTTCCTGACACTGAAGGAAACGTAAAGCTTGCTAATGATCCATGTGGCTAGCCTTTTCTTTCTAGGTCCCAATTTTTGGCCTTTCTAAGCCTTTTCTCACCTAAGTCTTTATAGAGGCATGTGGCTAAAACCACCACTACCCATTTGACTCTAGTTTTATTGGTACATGAATAAGTTCAGAATGACATAGAACTATGGTTCATTTAATCAAGTCATTATTCCAACCCTACATGCTTTTCCAGATATGTCTCTTCATTATAAGTCAAGAGACACCCTGGAATTTACTATGCAGTCCTCATGTCAGGTCAGGTCAGGCTTTGCTGCCAAATAAGCTACAAAAACTTAATTTTTAGAAATTAAATTTGCAGATAAAAACTCTCTTCCAATTTATCCAGTTACCCGGTTACTTCTTCTCATCCTTATTCAAAGACATGACCTCCTGCCTGGACCTTAAATGCTGTCATTCCCCACCGCCGAATTCGAAATCCATTTCTCTTCTAACTCAGTGCACTCCCCTTGGTTATTTTTATCCATTCCTCTGGATTCAATTTCTATCTGACTCATGAATTCAAGTCTGTACCTCCTGTCCAAGTATCTCCCATGAACACCAGTTCCATAGGCCAGATGGAATTCCATTTAACTCTACCTCAGACAGGTCAGCCTCATCATATTCAAAATTAAGCCTGTAATCTTCTCCTCCAAACCTCCCTTATCTCAGTAAATAGCATGTATATTCACACCAAAACAGTTCCTTCAGCCAGAACACAGAGAAGCATGGCTGCCTGTTTGGGATAAGGAAGCCCAGGGTTCCGGTGCCTGCTCTGCCTCTAATTTTAGGCAGAGATCTTGTGCAAGTCACTGAACATTCTGGAGCCTAAATGGTATTACCTATAAAATGGGATATTTTTAATTGGAAGGCGGCCAAGGTTTGAAACCTGACTCTACCACTTCCTAACTATGTGACTTTGACCATTTTGTCATCTGTACAATGATAATAACAACACAAAGTTCATAAGGTTGTTGAGGGAAAAAGAACACCCCCCAAATCGAAGGAGATACAGATGAACGCATTCTGTAAAATGTACGACATAACACAAATACTTGCTATTACTATTATTATCTCTAAATTTTTTAAAAGTTCTAACTCAGGTTCTATGAGTGTAGAAAGGAACAGACCAGAATATGCTCTCGAACACAACAAACCAACTGGCTATGTTATAAAAATAAGGAAGTGGGAAGGTATCTGTTTCCACTCTCTTTTTTTTTAATTTAAAATTTGTTTATTTAAATTTATTTTTAAAATAAGAATTGTGTATATCTAGGGAACACAACATAATGTTTCTATATATATAATACAAAGATTACTATAGTCAAGCTAATTAACATATACATTTCCTCACATATTTACCTTTTATAAATTTTTCTGGTGAGAATACCTGAAATCTACTCTTTTAGACAATTTCCAGTATGGAAAACAGTATTATTCACTATAGTCATCATGCTATACATTAGATCTTAACAATCTTAAGACTTATGTTTCCTATATATCTGCAGCCTCTGTTCTGAATGAAAAACTTGAAGAGGTCAGGAATTGTGACTGGCAGCTCAGAGGCCATGGCCATTCAGACCTAAAGGAAAGAATCCTTGGGTCTTGACTTTTTTTAGCCCACAGTGAAGCTTTGTTTGGACCCAGCTGAATTCAGCACCAGCTCCCTGGGCAAAGATCAGAGGCACTTCTGAAAGTCAAATGTGCAAGGAGAGATCTTCCTAAGCAGTGTAACCCCTTCATCTACCTCCTGCCTCCTCTTTAGGGCTTTCAAAGAGAAAGAGCCATTTCTTTTTCTTATTTCCTTAAAGTCTTTCGTTTCATCTCCAGCACGTCTAACTCTTGTCTCATTATAATTTCACTTATTTCTATAAAAGAAACCTGACAGCTACAGAACATTTGCAGCGGGAGTGGAAGGAGGGTGGGGATGTGGGGGAGTGAAGCAGGCAGAGAGAGAAAAAGGGATGTGCCCACGGCTCAGAGTCCTCTGCGAACTCCTCTGGGTGACACTTTCAGAAAGGCCTGCCTCTCAGCCATATGGCAGCACAGTCCCATGGTGTTATTTTCAGAAGCACCTAGAGCATTAGTAGAAAATGGGATGAAATCAGAGAAGCTTAAAAAGCAGAGAAGTAGCCTGATTTCTGCTTAACTAAGAACACTTAGTTCTTTTATAGGGGCCCTTAGCAAGGATGCTGGGCATGTATATCTCCATCTGTGTTCACAGCAACCATGACGTATGTTCTTGTTAGGGGCAGCAAGTCCTGACTCATTCATTCATTCATTGATTTGTTACCTCGTTCCAAAAAGTGAATCGGAGGGTGTTATGGACTGCATGTCTGTGCCCCCCTCCCCCAATTCATGTGTTGGAATCTTAACCCCCAGTGTGTTGATATTTGGGGGTGGGGACTTTGGGAGATGATTAGGTCATGAGGGTTGGAGCCCTCCTGAATGGAACTAGTGCCCTTAAAAGAATCCTTCCACAGTGTTAGAGTACAGTGCAAAGCCAGAAGTCTGGGACCATAAGAGGTCCCAGACTTGATCTCAGACTTCCAGCCTCGAGAATGATGAGAAATCAAGCTTGCTGTTTATAAGCCACCCAGTCTATGGTACTTTGTTGTAGGAACCTGAACCAAGCAAAGGGATATAAACTTCTACTGCTTATTACATACGTATCTGGTCTAATGACAGGTTTCTAGTATGGCAGATTTTGCAACTAATCCGAAAAGAGTCGCTGTCTTCCTATGGAAACTGAGAGTAAAAGACAAGAAAAAAAGACTTTCATTCCTGACAATATATCTCACTGCTTCAATAAGCTTACAGACTTCATAATTTCTGTGATATACCCACCATTTAGACTCTAGGATTGTACTGGTTATATATGAATCTTTTTTGCAGACTTAATAGATTGTAAATTAAACCCTACTCTGTTTTGACCACCATAATTGACATGGAATATGTAGTATAATTTTGAAGTAAAAAACTGTCACTTACTGATTTATCAAATATTTGAACAACAGACAAAAAGAAGAACCTAGATGATTTTCCTTGTTACTGTTACTAATGCAGCAAAATACAAGTCTTCCCTGCGTTTAGAAGTAAAATAGAAAGAAACGTATGTTTATGTACATTTGTAGATAAAAGCATTAACCTATGACTCATGGTTATAAAAGCTATAACTTTTACTAGCTTCCTAAAGATAAACCTCTTGAATGAACAATATATTTCCTTTTATAATTTTCATTTCCTTCAAGCTGCTGCTGATCATTTTTTTACATAAATTTTGGAGTGGGAAGAAGATAGAGTTTGACAGCTACAAACAGGAAGCTGGCAGTAGTCCCCATGTGTGGGAATAACTATGATGATACAAATGCTGGCTCACCCACCTCCAATAGATTGACTAGGGATAATTTGATCCTTTCATACATTTTTAATTATTATTCTTTCCAAAAGGAAAAGTCTATGCAGATTCAGGTTCATAACACTAGAAATCATTCTTTTTTTTTTCTAACTTGCCTTTGTGAGTCTTATCTGTACTTTTGTCTCCTCGGTTCTTTTAAGAATCATAATTGGGGTGATTATCGTTGCTATGAGAATAATTAGCCATAGCTTTTTGACACTCTAAATTGGGAATACAGCATTTTCAAGCAGTGGGGACTGAACAGCTAAACCATATTCCACTTTGAAACTGCAAAGGGCCCTGCTGATTGAACTCAGGTGCCATGATTCTGAGTCTTTTGCAGTTTTTTTTTTTTTTTTTTTTCTTTTGCAGTTTTTACTTAATAAGGCAGAGGGAAGAAATAAGGCAGCTCACATCTTCACATGAGAAACTGAATGGAAATCTTAATGGGCTAGTTGCCTGTTATGACCAATAAATAAAAAGAAGTGAGTGATCAGTATACTGAGAACCAGATTTTTCCTCACTGACTTACTCCATTGCCTTGGATAATGACTGCAATGTTTTAAAAATTCAGACAAGAAAGCTATAATCATGATAGCAGACTTGAACATTTGCCTCTCTCTTCCACCATTGAGAATGTTCTAATATCTGAATGAAATGGAATTTTTGTTCTGAGGATAGATAAGTTGAGGATGCTGTGAAATACCTAGAGGGGTAGCACATTCATTTACATAATCATAGGGTTATATTTCATGTTTATTTTGATAATCTAATGTAGTCAACTTTATTTTCTCCACCATTTAGATTGCTTTTTTATCTGAATCCAAAAATGATCCAGGAACATGGCAAAAATCATCAAACAATGAAGAACATATAAAGAGGAAAACAGAATTTCTCCGAAATTCTTCCTTCCAGAGATTACTGAAATTTGCACTGTGGTTAATATCCTTCCATAAATGAGGCCATGCTATACATGATTTATAAACTGTTTTTACATCCAGTAGTGAATGTCAGCTCATAAATACTGTAGTCACTAAAAATAACATGTTTAGTCCATCTTAATAATATGCCATAATTTATTTAGCCAATCTTCTATTGATGGATATTTAATATTTGCTTCTATGAACCATCCTTAAGAGAACACATTCAGGGCACATTCTTTGGGGAATTTTCTGATTAGCCTCTTAACTTTTACAGTTAGATGGGAGCTTAGAGAAGATCTAATCCAACAAGGGTTCAAGAGTTTAAAATTTCTGCTCAAGGTTATAGACTTTATTAGTGACAGAGCCAAAATGATCTATTTGCTGAACGCAGAAGGTGAGCCTCGTATCGTGACAAGTACTGAGGTGAATAAAAATGTAAATTTCAATGCAAGAGCCTCCAACTTGCCATTGGGAAGCTATCAAAGCTGGAGCAAGTAAATTATGAGCCGTGTAAAAGGTGCCTAATAATTGTGTGGTTATAAAATTAGACAATCTCACTTGATACCAGAACTTTCACAACCTGTCCTAACTGCTTCTGCTCAGTTTCTCATTATGTCCATCCAACTTGCCTTCTGCTATGAGTAATCAGTTTAAGAACCAAAGCTCTTTATGTGATGTCCTAGTACAACCCTTTATCTTTGTAAATACTGCTGAAACTTGGCACAAAATTATCACTCCTTGCTGACAGAATAATGAGTAAATAGTTTAGATACAATTCAACAGAAAATTCAAAGCTGTTATTTTTATCGAATAGATTATTAATGAATTAGAATCCATTTGCCCTTAGAGGTTATATATATATGATGATTTATTGATACAAGGTAAAAAGGGAAGCAGTCTTGGACTTAGCTAACAGCTTTGGACTGGTGAGGAAAGGCCAGCTCATCGAGATAACGTGAGGGCCAACCAGAGAATCAAAGCATTGGGTGTGTGGGGACTCCTCTGGGGGGACAGGAAAAGGAAGTGTTTGAAGCAACACTACAGGGATGATTCTGGGGACCTGAAAAATGAACATATTTTTATTTTACAAATTATGAAAGCAGAATAGGAGAAGTGCTTAGAGTAAAAGTAGATGACTTCATGTTTTATGTGGGGAATCTGACTCCATCCTTTCTTAGTAACTCTAATTCAACCTGTTCATTGGGTAAGAATGCCTGGGCTTGGGCCAGTGAAGACAGGATGCCCTGAGAGTCTTTGGCAAGTACATGGATGAAATCCTGGTATCTTCTGAAATTCTAAGACTTCATTTTTCATGACCATCAAAAATTGAAAAAAGTATTTGGCATTCATGGAAGTAAACACATATTTAGACTATTGGCTATTTAATATTCACAATCTATTTGTTTAATAATTTATCTTAACATTTCACTGATGATGTGGTTGTGGATCACCAATCTGTAGTTTATTGTAGGGATTCTGTGTGGTATGACATAAAATATGTTTAGAACCAGATCTAGAGTAAGTGCTTGTATATTATAGCTATTTTTTTCAGGATAAAGAAGGATTTATTACTTGCAGCAAGTAAGGGGAATACCAGGGATCTTCCCCAAAACAGTGTCTCCATATTATAGCAGTTTTTAAATTCATTCAATAGATATTGAGTACCCATTACGGATCAAGTGAGCACACAGAGGAAGTGGCCAATATATTGTAGCTACATATGAATCCAATGTTCTCCTTTAAAAAAAGAAATTCCTTTCTTTCCTTTCTCCTTCTCTTACTTTCTCCCTTTGACTTGGAGGTAATTTTGATTTGAACTCCAAGCTAGAAAGCACTGTCCAGCTTCAGGGCTTTTGTATCTTCGCTCCTGTCCACCTGGACTGCTCTTCCCTGGACATCTGGGGAGCTCGCTCCCTCCCGTGCCTCAGGTCTCTGCTTAATTGACACTGTCATGGAGAATATGTCTCTGACAATCCTAAAAAACAGCAATGAATCCCTCCCACCACTGCCTGATTCCTTCATTTTTGTTTCATAGTTTTTTGTTGTCATAGCGTTTTCAGCACCTGACATATTATATGTATTTTCACTTATTTATTTAGTTTACAGACCCACCCCTTTCCCACCAAGAGCATGGAATTTGTCTCTTGTAATCCATGTCATTTGCCTGACACCCAACACCCAGCAGTAAGGAGACATTCAGTAATTATCTGTTGAAGGAATAAAGGAGAAGAAAAAGAATGACAGCCCTCTTTTAAATGTTGTGGTATGCCAGGCAGTATGCTAAGCACTCTGTATACCTGTTCCATTAATACTGAGAATAACCCTATGATAAAGGCTTTATTATTGCCACTTTAAAATGTGAGGAAATGACTGTTAGAGCTCCAAAAAGCATGGGGAGAGTACCCTATGGTCAGGAGGCAGGGATGAATTCTCACAGGAGGTGAGTTTCTTACTAAAAATCCAAACACTGAGAACTCTGTACAATTTGTATAGGTTTGATTTCAATGCAAAGAGATCCATGCCACAGTCCCTGGGGATGCTTTTGTGCTGGAACCTACACAGTCTCCCCTGATGTGATTTGGTTTGAATTATGTACTTGTTAGTCAGTTGGAACTTTTACATTTCATCTGGTGCTTTGCCATATAAATAACCCTGTCTTTACTCAACACAAGATTATGTACTAGCCTGACTGCCCTTTTAAATTAAACATTACAAAATCAATGAGGTATCATTAAGGGTATGCTGCCTGAATGAAAAAACAAAAAAACAAAAATTCCTAAGCAAAATTCTTTCATGGCTCTTTTTGGGTAGGGACTGGGATGGGTACTAGATGTTGGGAACTACCAGATCACATACGCTGTGTTTTTATTTCTCCCTACACTGATTTGACATATTGATGAATCACTCCAGAATGGCAAATAGTGAACTGATATGAATATCCCAACTTTCCCTATTACTATAAGAACATCCATTAAAATATGTCAAAAGTCACCAAAGTTACGGAAGTTAAGCAACAGTGGGAGAAGAAAGGAGGGAAAACACAAAAACACCACATTCACTTTACAACTGAAATATAAATAAACTCTAGATATAATATGCTTCTTCTGTAAATTATAAGCAGTTGAATTAGAGTCTCTTTGTCCATGTAGAAGTTTCTTTCCTAATGTAGAAGTGAGAGAGGACAGCTCTTCCTCTACAGGGTTTGGCTATTTAGCTTTATATATATATATTGGAAGGAAATCTCTGGTTAAAGCAAATTTCTATACAAATTCACTCTAGTGGAAAGACGCTCAGGAGCATATTGGGCCATCCAATAGGTATGACCAGAAAGCCCCTTGAGATTCTTTGTATGGTTGAAGAAGCACTGGACCATCAGTCAGTGGCAGATTTGAGATCATAATCTAATTTCCTTACTGTGTGTCTTTGCACATCAGATTGCCTTTCTCTCAAATGAATAGTATTTTAGAAATAGGAACATCAACAGAAAGTCTACTCCCAACCATATAAATGAATGAATGAGTGAATGAATAAATAAATGTTTATATATATGTTTATATGTATAATACATGCATACCTAGGCATATATACGTGTGTATATACACACATACATGTATATAGATGTACATACATCCATATGTATATACTATGAATGAGGAGGCTACATGCTGCTCTTCCTGATTCTAAAACAACAT
The DNA here is from genome assembly GCF_005190385.1 of Monodon monoceros. NCBI lineage: Eukaryota > Metazoa > Chordata > Mammalia > Artiodactyla > Monodontidae > Monodon > Monodon monoceros. The sequence goes on from NW_021703778.1 coordinate 21,722,036, forward strand.
AGTACATGAAAATACATTAATTTCTCCTAATTCTGGGACTCTGTTTACACATTATATGATCACTCCCAAGGATCGCTGGCCAGGTGAGGAAAGAGATCATGATGTGAAAAACAAATCAGGAAACTAAGTTAACAGAAGTTTTTCAAATAGTAATGCCCTATAAATGGCCCAAGAGCAAATAAATTTGATTTTTTTTCTGATATAATTTACAAACAACTATCAACACCAACCCAAAAAGCTACAACCAACCATGGATAAAACATTTAATAAATGAGTGTTCGAAGATGTACCCTAAGACATGTAAAGTTGTGCAAGAGTTGGGCAGACACAGACCTATATATGGACAGGCTTTTCAGATACCAGCTGGCTGGAGATTCCAAGACTGAAGCACCAGAATTAGTGGAGTTACAGCCAAGTGCTAGAAATTTTATGTGCTTTTATAATTTCTGTGTTTCTATAATAATTAAAAGTTTGTGACTTTTTTTATTGTTAAACTATGTGCTTGGTACATGCGGTTAAAAATATCATGAATCTGTCAGCTAAAATATGAAGTTTTCCACTGGCAATTCTGCCTACCAGTGGGACATATGCAATTTGTGAATTTACTCTCTTTGGCTCTAAGATGAGGGTAATCTCTAAAGACTCTTCCAGCTTTAACATTCTTTAATCCAATAATTCTATTTCTGTACACTTCATCTAGATGAGAGTAAAGAGTGAGAAACATTATATGGGAGAGAAAAATGATGTGAATTAAGGAATCCGTGCAAGAAAGAAAACACAACATCCCAGGGAGAATATGGGTTTAAGGATCAATCATCATATTAATATTTTTTAAAAGCCTGGATCCAATTATATTCATCTCTAGCCCACTCGTACTATGTCCCTAGAACAGTGACTAATAAGACATGTTACCTCTACCCAGAAGGTTTTTTGGAGATTTTTTTACTGTTCCAATGTTTGTGGTGGATGCTAATTACATTGACTAGGCCATAGTGATGCTAGATGTCCTTAAATACATGGTTTTCCATATCACACAAGACTTTCTCATGTTCTCCTAGATAGTTATGAAGATGAAAAGTCCAATTACAGTTGAGAACCTAACTCCATTTTATGTGTAAATACGATAAAATTGTACATCTTTCATATACACTAAATTTTACAGGAATGCAACTAACATGTAAAATGAGGAAAAAAATGTATGTTTTTCCTTTGGAACTTTTTCAAGAGTTGTTCTGCATTTTCAAAAAATTATGCCAACTATGACAATTATACTCAAGGCACTTAAGTAACCAATATAATGTGCCTGTATTTTCCTGCTTTCGAAGCTACCACATGTCTGTTTATTCTACAAATAGATGCAAACATTTGAGTACTGAGTCTTCTATAGTTGTCTGCCCAAGTATTTACATCTGGAAACATATATCATTTTATTATAAATTGTCTTCTTTTAATTGCTACTTTATATTATACTTATAATAATTTTAAAATGTGTGTAGGTAGGTTCTACAATCTATAAATTTCATTTCAGGATAGTAAATAGGCACTACAAATAGTTGATCGGGCAGGATAGGATTGAGAATCACCCTTCTGGAATACTCTCTTTCCAGCCACCTATCACAATATCTTCCTTCCATTATTTCTTCCAACTTCCAGGACCAATGTATAAATAATTACACTTGTAAGTCCTGCTGGCCTCTAAAATTTCCAAGTCAACTTGTGTAAAACTAAATGTTGGACCTCATCCTTCAATGAAATGTAGCTCTAACTTGCCTGTTTTGGGACATCCCTTGCGGTCCAGTGGTTAAAACTCCACATTTCCACTGCAGGGGGTGTGGGTTCAATCCCTGGTCGGGAAACTAGGATCTCGCATGCTGTGTGGCGCAACCAAAAAAAAAAAAAAAATTTTAAAAATCAGATAATTTGCCTGTTTCTCTCATTCTTATCTAGACTCAGACTTCTTGGTACACTTTGATAGGCCTTCCCCTTTGATTTCTATCCCTGAGTCCCTAACAGGGGTTGCACTTCAGACCCTCTGTACTGTCTATATTTTGTGCTAGTAAATATGCTGCTGAGGAGGGTAGATCTCATAGACTCGGATTAGGAATCTTTAAGAATAGAAGGAACAGTCAGTTAGGGAGTGTAGAGATCCTCATGTTGAAGGGACACTGTAGAAACACCTGGTATTAAAGTTCCCATTATGGCCATAAAGAACCAAAGTCACAAAAACTCTTAGACTCCAGTTCCTGAGGATCCATACTCTTGGATTGTCTTTGAACACTTAGACTAGGACAGAGGTCTTTGTTTTTCATCTTATTCTTGCCACCTTCCCATCGCACATTTTTACTTTATGTAACAGCACCCCTGGAGTTCTGGATGCCTGGCCTACCCTGACTGGTTATACCTTTCCCTTGGTCTTAGAGTCTAACTCCTTTTAAATAAAACTAGAAACTTTATTCTATGTGAGGCTTAATTAATATGGTAAATGCTGAAAGGGTTTTATACTTTTTATATGTGTGTGCTCTCTTAGTTGGCACAGAAATGGCATTCATTTAATATTTGAATAAGTAAATCATTGCTAAAATGAATAATTTTTAAAAGTTTGAGAACTGAAAAAATAAACTCAATCTCTGATAAAATTAGGAAGTATTTCTAAAAACAAAGCCTAATACATGAAATAAAAATGGACTGAAAAACTGGGAAATGACCTTCCCAACAGGGGGGAAGTTGATATTTTTGACACAGGGAAAGGGTTAATAGAGGGACTTAGTAGTTCAAAATGTTTGAAAGTCTGAGAAAGTGAAGGTGTGGGAAGTCCATTACTAGCATTTAGGAAATCAGAAAGTTGCAACAATAATGGAAAATCAGGAATCAACGGCCTTCGGCACTGAAGTGTGTGATTGCAATAGAATTCCAGGGAACCACTGGCTAAACTTCATGTCTGCCATATGCAAAACCCATGTATCTGCAATGATGGCTTTTGCTTCTCTTCCAATTCCATCACTTGGATACTTGTCTCCTATGAATGGAGTCTAAATTAGAATGCTGCTACCACAGAATTCTGGAACATGTAGTTCCCAGGCAGCTTCCAGTCTCTAGTAGCAGAAAAGAGAAGGGAATCAGAAGGGAATGCAGATGAATGTTGGTTTCCAATATGTGTTTGGGTGCACGTGTGCATGAATCATGGCAGTCAAAAGGAAGTATCTGCAGGTAGAGGACTGCAAAGGAGATGAAATAAACCTGTTTGCCCTGAAATCAGCAAGAAGTCCTCAGGAAATTGAAAAATTAGAATATAATGAACTGAGTTGGGAAGCTAAAGAGAAGGAAATTAAAGTCTTTATAACTAGAAATGCAAAACTGAGGCAATTATTTATTTTACTACAGTAGAAATTATAAATGTCTAAGTAGTATAATATGGGAAGAAAATAGGGATATGTGACTTAGAGTATTCATCTGTGAAAAGAGGAAGTAAGTGGATATTTACTAAACAGTGATTAAGATCTTAATATACCGATACTTAGAAACTTGAAAGTTTATTTTTTTCTGAAAAAAAATTGTTAAAGAGTTAAAAGTTTTGGTATCTGGGGAATGCAAAGATGGGATAGGAGGGTGGAAATAAGAGTCTAATTTTTTTTTAATATAACCTTTTGGTGCTCAAGGTATTTTAACTTTTATTTAATATTACATTTGCATGAGATACTTTGATAAAATAAAAGTAAATTTAAAGTGATAAAATTAATGAAATAAGTCAAAATCATACCAAAATATAGAAAAAGATAAACAGTGGAATATAATTTCAGTTGAAGAGGGAACAAATTAGGAAAACATTATTTGAAGATATATTAGATAAATAGAAATTAACTTGTCAGGGAAGAGTAAGGACAGACCCAAGTTTCTGCAGATGACAGATTCTCCACACTTAATCCTTTCAGAATCTAATTAGCTACTCTATTGGAACTCCATTGAGAGTCAGATTTCTCAAGGAATGGGGAGTAGGGTTAATCACTTATTTGTAACAGAATTTTGTTTAGAACACTCACGTTCTATAGCCGTCATGGAGCAATTCTGTAATAACATTTACCAAGCCATCCTCTAACAAACAGCGAATATTGTGATTTTTCTTTTTTTTTTTTTTTTTTGGTCCTATGTCATTATTCACTTTACAGGAAGAGAGCACTGTACTTCAAGACCAAATATATACTACTCTACCATGTTCAACTTTTAAATGTACAGCCAAAGGGAATATTTCCTCTTCTAGCTTGTGGGGTAGTTTAAGGGGAAAAAAAATATCTAAATATTTATTCAGGGGCAATAGGTGTAAAACTTCAATGGTTTCCCAATGGTCTCAGAATAGACTAAAAAAACAAAGAACAACCTCAAAGACCTATGTAATCTGGTCTCCCTCTATCTCTCTTGGTTCATCTCATGTCACTCTCTCTTTCCTTCTAAGCCAGCAATGCTCTTATTCACCTCAGGGGGCTTTGCTTGTACTGTTTCTTATTCTGAATTACTGTTTCCTTTCTTTTTTCTTTGCCTAATTAATTTTTACACATCCTTTTATATACCAATTTTAGCATCATTCTCAGAGAAGACTTCCCAAGCCAAATTCCCCATCCCACACCAGATCACATCAGGTCTCCTGATGTTATATTTCTAGAATACCCTGTCCTTTTTCTTCAAAGCACTTGACATCATTTATCAAAATGCATTTCTATCCTAATTTGATTAATATCTTCCAGGCCAACCCACTACAACCTACTGCTAAGGCTGTGTCTGTTTTGTTCTACCATTTTATTCTTAGAATCTAGCACCAGAAGTGGCATATGGTAGGTATTTAATAATATTTCATAAGTGAATGAATCAATGAAAATCTAGTTTGGGGACTTCCCTGGTGGTCTAGTGGTTAAGACTTCGTGCTTCCAATGCAGGGGGCACCGGTCCATTCCCTAGTCGGGGAACTAAGATCCTGAATGCCACAAGGCACGGCCAAAAAAAAAAAAATTAGTTCAAAAAAATCTAGTTTTAAGGTTGGAAATTACTGAATAAGATAGACCTGGGGAAATGTTTTATAATTATTTCATTATTTGAGAAGAATCATCCCTAAGACATGAATTTGATTCAAAAAGAAAAGGATCATAGAGTCATAAGATTCAAAAGAAATCAGTCAGTTCTTTTTTCTTTTCTTATAAGAGATAATATCTAATTTTCACATTCAAGGCACAAAAATAAGCATTTGAAATAGAGTTGCACCTTTAAGTAGTAAAAGCACTACTTATTAATGCAGTTAGCTGCCTTTATGGTCTAGTTTTGACCAAATTTCAAGAAGGTAATAACGGAATTCCAATTAAGGCACTCTAAAGAATATATTTTTTTTTTAAAAAAGAAAATTATTTTACTAAAATCTCAGTGTAATGTCACAATTGATGGTACACATATAAATGACATTTATTACCATAAACAACCGGTAAGCAAAGTGTCTTATTTGTTGATTCTGAAAATGCATGGCAATTTGTCAAACAAAGTGGTCTGAAAACTATTCTGAAATAAAATGGGTTTATGACTTCTGCTACCTAGGGTGCTTAATGACCATTACTATGAACTTTTACATTAGTTTTATTTTCTTACAATGATACATTATTAAATACTACAGAGCAAGAAAGGCAAACAGAGAAAAAGAATGGAAACACTTTAAGAAGAAACGTAGGGCTTCCCTGATTGGTGCAGTGGTTAAGAATCTGCCTACCAATGCAGGGGACATGGGTTTGATCCCTGGTCCAGGAAGATCCCACATGCTGAGGAGCAACTAAGCCCATGTGCCTACTGAGCCTGTGTTCTACAGCCCTCGAGGCACAACTCCTGAAGCCCGGGCACCTAGAGCCCATGCGCTGCAACAACAGAAGCCACGGCAATGAGAAGCCCGCGCACCACAACGAAGAGTAGCCCCTGCTCACCACAACTAGAGAAAAGCCCGTACGCAGCAACGAAGACCCAAGGCAGCCAAAAATAAATAAATAAGATAAATAAATTAAGAAGAAGAAGAAATGTATCTCTTCCTCTTGATGTTCAATTTATTCAACAATTATTTCATTTCATGCTGAATATGTGCTAGGGAATATCTGAATCCCTATTTTTACAACCTACCTAATTAAAGTTCTCATTTATAGTGTCACCCTTTACTACTTAACGGAGAGCATATTGTGTAATCAAAACAAAAACAAACAAAAAAAGTTTGTTAGTAGAAAGTCCCAGTACAAATGTCAACTGTATACATTTGATCAATATACTGATTCTAATCAACTTTTAGTTTTCTCATTAGCAAAAGATTACCTACCTCATAAATTTTTGTTTGTTTTGTTGAAGATTAAATAATATATTAAAGTACTAGACATATAGTGAATGGAAACATTTTGGAAACTTTGAGATCACAGTTGTACTTTGAATGAGAAGGGTTAGGAATAGAATTACTGAACCTCTTCTAGTCCCGAGTGGTATAATTTTATAACATTTTTTTTCAGGGCTTAAATTTAAAGGTTTTTTTCAGAGGGTCAGATATAATAATTATGGTATTTCTTAATTAACTGCAATTTAAATTCAATAATAAAGCTACGAATATCTGCATTTTTCTTCTATAAACAGTATCTTATTTTAAATGAAAGATACATATTGTACCCAATTTTTCTGATTTTCTAGGATGCTGTTTTGAAAGCTGTTCTAAAGCTGTGGTCAATAACAGAAGAAATGGTTTGTCACCAGCTGTGTTCGATAGCTACAGGCCATTAAAATTCTCCTGATAAAATTCTCCTTTGGTGTATAAGGCAATACATTTGTCAGACTGATGGATATAGATATAATTTATAGATTTCTAAGGAAGCAAACAAGGAACATGCATAAATATAGCTTCCTGCAGAAAGACAACTATATAAGAACGAATGAGCAGATACATTTCCAATAGACGCTTGTAATATTCTGATGTCTTCTTTGCCACATTTAATTTGACAAAGTCTTTTAGCTCTTAGAGTTAATGCTTCACATTGACTTCTAAAATTAACATCAACTTGGAGAAGACAAAGATGTAATAAGCAGCATCTGTGTCACAAAGCTGCTTGGTAGATAAAAACTTGAAAGAAGTATAAGACTGGAGATTCTCTATTTAGATATATTAACACACACACACATTTATACCAAGTTTAGGGCTCATTAAATTCACAAGTCTGTTTCAGCTCAGACATTATTCAAGTGGGAAAAGTTTTTTATTTGTAATTTGTCAAAGTTTATTTTAGTACCTGATAATTGTCTGGGTGTAAATATCTAAATTCAGTTGTGAGATCACCAGTCAAATCAATTAGAAAACTTTAACCTGTCTGAAAGACCCCGGGAAACAATTAAGGTACATTTGTATGCAAAAAGCACAGTGCAAATAAGGCATAGCTCTAGATACTTGAAGCAAAAACAGTTTTGAACTATTTCTTTTTTATTAGCTTGAAATATCAGATGAAGTGAGAATGCTAAGGCCTCAGTTATCTGAGTAATTGCTTTGAATTTTTTTCATTGTGTATGTATTTGTGAGACTTACATGTGCAGGAATCTAAAACTATTCCTTGTACTATCAACTGAAATAAAAAAGTGGAGAAAAGCATCTACAGTAAATTCTTTTCACTTTTATTTGTGTTAGAATTCAAATTTACTAGGTACCACTTTACCATTATTGCTTATCATTGTAACTCAGCACCACTATTCCAACATACCCCTAAGTAATAAGAATAAAGAAAGAAAAAAAGAAAGAAGAAAGGAAAGAAGGAAAAAAGGCAGGAAGGGAGGGAGGGACGGAGGGAGGGACGGAGGAAGGAAGGAAGGAAGGAAGGAAGGAAGGAAGGAAGGAAGGAAGGAAGGAAGGAAGGAAGGAA
>NW_021703778.1:21729946-21912653 GCF_005190385.1 Monodon monoceros
GAAGGAAGGAAGGAAGGAAGGAAGGAAGGAAGGAAGGAAGGAAGGAAAAATAATGAATTAGTGAAGCTGATTTGGTTGTAAGTGGAGCTGCCTGGCCATCAAAATACTCTTAACTAAGAGTCCATTCATATTCTGTATTAATTTAGCATCTATTAAATGAAAAGAGTGTTTCGGGTTGATTTTCATATTTTAATTATTGGGAGATATTTTCAGACATTGACTTTACTGAACTCTCCTCTATCTTTACTGTATTTATAAGTCCAATAATAATGTAATATTGACAATGAGGTTTAACAATTTAAGGTAAAAATTTGGAATTACTGGTTTCATGCAGACCTTGACAAAACTTTAAAATGTATGAGAGTTGCTAAGGAAAAGAAAAATTATATGTGAGATTATAAAAATTAGCAATGAAAGCAAGTTCTAGTATTACACAGTGTGAAAGATCTTGGAAAGGACCTTAAAAATCATTCATTTGTCTTGAGAAAGGATCTCATTAAGAATTTCCCATCCAAAGAAACAGCAACTAACATATCTTTCAGTAAAACCTACAGCAGTTCACAACCTTACGGGAAATTATTTTTTCAAACTGTTACATATAAAAAGAGAAAGAAAAAAAAAAAACAGTGTTGGAATTTGTATTTAAATAATTTTTTTAATGCACATATAAGTGCTCATTTGAAAAATATTAGGTGACTGGATTGTGGCTATTACAATCCCAAAGTAAAGTATGTCTATATGTTGCATTTTTAGAATTTCAGTATTTTTCTGGTTACATCAATATTCAAACTCAATAAAACTCTAAATAAGATAATTAGCATGGGTCAGAAACACAAGTTGAACAGCTTTAAAATAACAGAGAAAAATTTATGTTTCCAACCCAGATGAAGTTCTCCCCAGAGTCAACTAAGAAAAAACCCCAGTAAAATATAAGAAAAATGATTTAAAAGAAATTGGACATCAGGCAACAGAGGACAATGATTTATAAGAGACAAGAAACAAATGAGATGAGCTCTTGCATCATCTTGTCACTCAGTTTATCATCAAGTGACAGTTTCCAGAGCACAGCATAAGATGGGGAACCACAGCAGTGCCCAGAAGTCTCTTTGTGATGAAATAAAGCTTGAATTCTAGTTAGGAAAGATGTCTAAAATTTACAGTACAGAGAGAGAGCTGTACACAGAAAGAGATCACTAAAGATCTGCAGACGACCCCCCCTCCCCAACCCCACCTTAAGTCTTCAGCTGAGTACTGATCAGTGAATGCATGAGAGAACGTGAACTGAAGCTGGGAAAAGTACCATTAAAAGGATTAGAAGGAAAAACTCCTAGGGTTGAAACCTGGCTGAGAATAATTCCTTTTCCTACAAAGCCAGAGTAATTCAGAGGGTAACACATAGAGCATGCAGAAAAGCTATGCTTCAGTAGTGGGACAAAGTTAACCTTAGATAAATATTGCTCTGTTCCACACTTGAAAAAGCAAGACCTAAAAAGATCAATTTCCTAACAGCTTTGCCAAATCTCCCTAAAAATTCTCAAGAATATTTATACGAATGCAAAAATATAAGGACATAATGAGTTAAAACCAATACAAAACTACTAGAGATGCAAAGGAGCAGAAATATTTTTCATACTTAACAGAAATGACAATCTGTAAAAACCAAATCAGAAATAGTACCAATGATAGATTAAGTAGACAAATACATCAAAATAGTTATTATAACTGTATTTAATACAGTCAAAAAACTAGGAGAATGATTGAGGATGTTAAATAGAGGCATGAAGGATAAGGGGGAGAAAAGACTGAAATTGGACTTCTAGAGATGAAAACCACAATGTCTGAGATGAAAAATACAAAGGAGGGGGTAACATATTAACAGTATATTATACAGTGCAGTAGATAATGTTAGTAAACTTGACGATATAGCAATAAAAACCATACAAAATGAAATACAGAGCAGGGGAAATGGCTAAAAAGTAAACAGAACATCATGATTTGTGAGACAACTTCAAGCAGCTTAACTGGAGTCTGTAAAGGAAAAATATTTTAAGAAATAATGCCCCAAATTTCCAAATTTAACAAAAACAATCATCACACAGATGTTCCAAAAAATAAATATCAGAATAGCAGCAGACCTCTCATCAGAAGCAATGCATGCCAATTGACAGTGGAGAAAAAAATTCAAAGTGCTGAAATGATTAAAACAAACAAACAAAAATACTGTCAGCTTAGACTTCTATACCCAATCGATATATTTTTCAGAATTAAAGGCAAGATAAGTACTTTCTACACATAGGAATACTGAATGAGTTCAGTGCTAGCAGAGGTACACTGAAAGGTCAAAGATGGAAGGAAAATGATACAAGGTGAAAATATAGACCTAAACACAGGAACAAAGAGCACCAGAATTGGCAATTACATAAGTAAATATTAAAGACCACACTTATAACTATTTAATCTCTTTAAAGGGGAATGAATCAAGAGAAGGAGAAGACAAGCCACAGACTGAAAAAAAAAAAATTGGGGCAAAAGATCTGAACAGATATCTCACCAAGAAGATATACAGATGACAAATGTCCATGTGAAAAGATGTTCCACATCATATGTTATCAGGGAAATGCAACAATGAGATACTACTACACACCTATGAGAATGATAAATTCTAAAACACTAACAGCACCAAATTCTGGCAAGGGACTCTCATTCATTGCTAGTGGAAATCCAAACTGGTACCGCCACCTTGGAAGACAATTTGACAGGTTTTTACAAAACTAAACATATTCTTATCGTGTGATCCAGCAATCACTCTCCTTGGTATATACCCAAATGAGTTGAAAATTTATGTCCACACAAAGACTGGATATTTATAGATGGATATTTATAGAAGCTTCCTTTATTATTGCCAAAATTTGGAAACAATCAAGATGTTCCTCAGTAAGTGAATGGATATATAAACTGTGGTATATCTAGACAATGAAATATTATTCAGTGCTAAAAATAAATGAGCTATCAAACCATGAAAAATCATGGAGGAAGCTTAAATGCATATTACTAAGTGGAAGAAGCCAATCTGAAAAGGCTATGTGCTGTATGATTCCAATTTTATGACATTTTAGAAAAGGCAAAACTATGGAGACAATAAAAAGGATCAGTGATTTTTTTTTTTTTAGGGGAAATGAGGAAGGAAGGATGAATAGGCAGAACAAAGAAGATTTTTAGGACAGTAGAACTGTTCTGTATGATACTACAATGGTGGATACATGTCATCATACATTTGTCAAAACCCGTAGAATGTAAAATATCACAGAATGTAGAAAATCCATAGGACAACCCCAAGGTACACTATGTACTATGGATAATAATGATGTATCAATATAGGTTCATTGATTGTAACAACCCTACCACTCTGGTGCAGGATGTTGATTGTGTGGTGAGCTGTACATGTGCAGAGGTAAAGGATATATGGGAACCTTGATCAATATTTCTATGCACTTAAAACTGCTCTAAAAAGCAAAGTCTATTTAAAAAAAAAAACAGAAAATGGACTGTTTAAGGTAAAAATAATAACTGTCTGATGTATAAGTAAAAGTATGACAACACCAGTTCAAGAAATGGGAAGACAAAAACAGAAGTATATTGCCATGGGATTCTTACATGTGAAGTGATTATAATGTCACTTGAATGTAGAATGTGATAAGTAAATGACATATAATACAAATCCAAAGTAACTGCTAAACCAACACAACAAATAGTTATACCTAAGGTGGCAACAAATGAAATAAAATGCAATTATGAGAAATACTTGATTAAAAGAAAGCCAGAAAAAAGAGAGGAAATTGGGGGAAATTTTTAAACAGATAGATTTAAATCTAACTTCGTCAATAATCATAATGTATGAAATTGTCTGGATATCCCAATTAAAAGGCACAGATGATCATTTTGCCTAAAAGAGCAAGATGTCTTTATATAAAGACAAAAATAGGTTAAACATAAAAGAGTAAGAAAAATATATACCAGGAAATCACTAACGAAAAAAAAGCAGGAATGGCTCTACTAATATCAGAGAAAGTAGATTTCAGAGTAAATAATATTACTAAGGATAAACTTGGGCATTTCAAAATGAGAAAGGAGTTAATTCATCCAGAGGACACAACAATCCTGAATGACCATGAACCTGATCACAGAGCTTCACAACTCATGAAGGGAAAGCTGATAGAACTGCAAGAAGAAATGGCCAAATCCACAATTATACTGAGGAATTTCAATAACCTATTCTCAATTATCACTAAAATAAGTATACAGGCCATAAGTAAGACTATGGAAGGCTTGAACAATACACAACTAAGTTGACCTAGTTGATGTTTTCAGCATATTCCACCTGAAAATAACAGACTCCATGAATACAAGTCAATGTACTTTTTCAAATGCATGTGGAACACTTACTAAAACCAAAATAGTCTGGCCCATAAGACAAGTCTCTGTAAACATAAAAGTAAACAAATCGTATAGAATATGTCATCTGACCACAATGAAATTAAATTAGAAATAAATAACAGAAAGAAAACTTGAAAATTTGAAATGTTTGGAACCTAAATAACTTCTTTCTAAATAATTAAGTTAAAAAAATCAAAATAGAAATTAGAAAATATTTTGAAGGTAACAAAAATTGAAACAAAACATATTTCATAAAAAAAAAACAGAAAGTTTCAAAGCAATAGCCTCAGCATGTACCTGAAGGCAAATTAGAACCAAAAGTAAAGGTAAATTACATCTCAAGTAAGGAGAAGAAGTAAATAGTAAATACCAGGGCAGAAGTCAATTAAATAGGGCTTCCCTGGTGGCACAGTGGTTAAGAATCCACCTGAGAATGCAGGAGACATGGGTTCGAGCCCTGGTCTGGGAAGATCCCACATGCCCCAGAGCAACTAAGCCCGTGTACCACAACTAACTGAGCCTGCGCTCTAGAGCCCGTGAGCCACAACTACTGAAGACCACGTGCCACAAGTACTGAAGCCTGTGTGCCTAGAGCCCATTCTCCGCAACAAGAGAAGCCACTGCAATGAGAAGCCTGCACACTGCAAGGAAGAGTAGCCCCAGCTCACCGCAACTAGAGAAAGCCTGCGCACAGCAACGAAGACCCAACACAGCCAAAAATAAATAAATAAATATATTTTTAAAAAGTCAATTAAATAGAAAAAAGAAAAATAATAGAGAAAATGAATGAAACCAAAAGCTGGTTCTCTGATAAATTCAATAAAAATAATCAACTTCTATGTGGGAAACGCAGAGAGAATAGACAAATTATCAGTATTAGGAGCGAGAGTGGTGACATCACAGCAAAATCTATAATACAAAAAAGATAATGATGAAATATTATAAAAATTCCATGTAATAAGTTTGATAATATAGATGAAATAAAAAAATGTTCATTGCAGCTCTATTTACAATAGCCCAGAGATGGAAACAACCTAAGTGCCCATCATCGGATGAATGGATAAAGAAGATGTGGCACATATATATAATGGAATATTACTCAGCCATAAAAAGAAACGAAATTGAGCTATTTGTAATGAGGTGGATAGACCTGGAGTCTGTCATACAGAGTAAAGTAAGTCAGAAAGAAAAAGACAAATACCGTATGCTAACACATATATATGGAATTTAAGAAGAAAAAAAAAAATGTCATGAAGAACCTAGGGGTAAGACAGGAATAAAGACACAGACCTACTGGAGAACGGACTTGAGGGTATGGGGAGGGGGAAGGATGAGCTGTGACAGGGCGAGAGAGAGGCATGGACATATATACACTACCAAATGTAAGGTAGATAGCTAGTGGGAAGCAGCCACATGGCACAGGGATATTGGCTCGGTGCTTTGTGACCACCTGGAGGGGTGGGATAGGGAGGGTGGGAGGGAGGGAGACGCAAGAGGGAGGAGATATGGGAACATGTGTATATGTATAGCTGATTCACTTTGTTATAAAGCAGAAACTAACGCACCATTGTAAAGCAATTATACCCCAATAAAGATGTTAAAAGAAAAAAAAAATCCTTGAAAGCCTTAAACTATAAAAGCTCAATCAAGAAGAAACAAACATCCACAGTAGCCCCATGTGTATTAAAGGAGTTAATTTGTAGTTTAAAACCATTCCAAAAAAAAAAAACCTGCAGACTCAGATAATTTCACTTGTGAGTTCTACTGAATTTTTAGGAAAAAATAATACCAGTTCTACATGACTACTTATTTAATGAAGCAAGCATTACTCTGATACCAAAACCAGATAAATACATGACAAGAAAACAAATTACAGGCCAATATTTTTCATAAACCTAGATGCAAAAACTGTAAACAAAATCATAACATATCTAATCCAACAATATATAAAAATGATAATATAAAAACAAATTTGATATAACACTCAAAAATCTATCAATGTATTCACCATATTAGCAGATTATGAAACAAAACCCATTTTCTCAAGAAGTCAGAAAAAAAATTTGATAAAATCCAATGTCTATTGTTGATAAAAACTCTCAGCAAACTAGGAATAGTGGCAAATATCCTCAAACTAATATAGAGTGTCTAAAAATATATATACACTTAACAATATACTTTATGGTAAAAGACTGAATGTATTTACACTAACATTAAGAACAAGTCACTCTCACCACTTCTAGTTCTATTCAGTGCAAACTAGAAAATAAATTAAAAATATCCAGTTTAAAAAAGAAAAATTGAAGCTCTCTTTGTAGATGATATGGTCATCTATGTAGAAAAGTTCTGCAGAATCACACAAAGTCATAAAAACAAATAAATGTGTTTATCACGATTGCAAGATACAAGGTAAATATGTAAAATTAATTGTATTTCTACATACTAGCAACAAACATTTGGGAATCAAAATAAAAAATACTACTTAAAAGAGTGTTAAAAAATATGACACTCTTTGGAATAAATTCCATGAGGACACATAAGCCCTGTGCACTAAAATCTAAAAACCATGCTGAAAAATAATAAACATGACTTCAGTAAATAGAGAAAGAACGACTGTATTCACAGATCAGAAATTTTAATATGTTAATATATCGATTTTCTCTAAATTGATCTAAAGTTTCAATACAATGATACTCATAATCTCAGTAAATTTTTGTAGAATATTCAACAAATAATAAAATCCACATGGTAATGAAAATACCCTAGAATAGCCAATACAAATGTGAAAAACAGTAACAATGTTGGAAGAAATATATTACCTGACTTCAGGCCTTATTATGAAGCTACAGTAATCAAGAGTGTGGGATTGGTAAACAGTAATAAACAGATCAGTGGAAAAGAGTAGAGCCTCTAGAAACACACCCACACATATATAGTCATTTTGAAAAAGGTGCAAATACAGTTCAGTGGTGAAAGGATAATATTTTCAACAACAACTAAAAAGGATAAATTGGACTTTATCAAAATTAGAATATCTGTGTTTTGAATGTCATTCTTAAAGATAAATTATAGACTGGGAGAAAATACTTGCAAATAAGTGATAAAGATCCTGTAACAAGAATATATAGAAATCTCTCAAACCTCAATAATAAGACCACCAACAATTCAATTAAGAAATGTAAAAAAGTCTTGTATAGACACTGCACCACATAAGATGTTCAACTTGTAGGTCTTTGAGGAAATGCAAATTAAAACCACAATGAGATAACACTGCACACCTATCAGAAAGGCTAAAATTAAAACTGTGATTATACTAAATGTTAGTGAGGATTTGGAGGAACTAGGACTCTTATACATTACTGGTAGGAAGCAAAATGATACAATACTTTGGAAAATAGTCTGGCAGTGCCTTAAAATGTTAAACATACACCTACCATATGATTAGATCATTCTTCTCCTAGCTATTTACCCAAGAGAAATGAAAGCATATTCCATAAAAATGACTTTCACAAGAATGTGCGTAGCAGCTTTATTTAAAATAGGCTAACACTGATAATAATACAAGTGTCCATCAACAAGTCAACGGTGAAACAAACTGGTATAGCGATAAATGTCTTAAATGTCTACTTAGCTGTAGATATTAATTATTAGTATGCACATGAAACAACATGGATAACACTCAAAATAATGCTGAGTGAAAGAACCCCTTCTCCCCAGAAGTACACGCTTTTTTATTTCATTATATACAATTTTAGAAAATGCAAACCTATCTCTGGTTACAAAAAGCAGATCAATGGTTGGATGAGGACTGGGAGAAGTGGAGGAAAAGGATTACAAACGGGCATGAAGAAACTTTGAGAGTGATGGATATGTTAATTAACTTCATTATATTGATGGTTTCAAAGATGTTTTCATATGTGTGATGTTATAATTTACAATAAGACATATATACTTGGTCTCTGTCCCTGTTTCTGGCACAGAGTTCCTAAAATCCTTGGAATTTCCTGAGTGTTGAGAGTGATAAAGTTGTCTATTGTTATGTTAACAAGGTGACTTTTGGAAAGCACCTAAGGATGGAGGATGTGATTAGAGCCTAATTCATGCCTACAAGGAGCCAATCAATCTAAGCAGATAGAACTCAAATGTACAAGACACTTAGAGAAAATTAAGGGCCAACTGTGTGACAAGAATGATTTGTAGAGACTTTCCAAAAGGGTAGGGAATCCAGACCATAAAAAAGGCAAACAGAGAAAATAAGAGATGAGTTATTAGTTGAAATATAAATTGAATTAGGTTTGAAATTTGAGTAGTATCTATACAAATAGGGGTTGAGAGA
Source organism: Monodon monoceros (assembly GCF_005190385.1). Taxonomy (NCBI): domain Eukaryota; kingdom Metazoa; phylum Chordata; class Mammalia; order Artiodactyla; family Monodontidae; genus Monodon; species Monodon monoceros. The sequence goes on from NW_021703778.1 coordinate 21,738,717, forward strand.
AAATAGTGCAGAAAAGTTAGAAATGAGGAGGAGGAGAAGGAGGAGGACAGAGACAGAGAAAACTGAATAGACCCTTCTGGTTAAAATTAAGTTTTGACTATTGGGGAATGACAGACAATATTCTGGATAGGGAGCTTGAGACATGTTTTAAGTCAAATAGTAGCAATTGGATTTTATCTGGTAGGTGAAGTCCTTCCAAATCCTTACAGAAGATGTCTAGCTGTACTGAACAGAATATCCTAGAGAGATGAAAGGGTGGAGATCAGATTAGCTCAGTGGCTACAACAGGAATCTAGGAAGGAAAGCATTAATACAGGCCTGGTCTTTAGTGGAAGAACTGCAGATTCCCCCAAAAGACCATGGAAACTCTGGTGATAAAGCAAAGCTAAGTTTATTGCTGACTCTGATATGAGACCACTCCCTTGACAGGATTCTTAGTCACTTCTTAGAGGAGGGAAGGAAAAGGGAGGCTGTTAATGAGGTTTTGGTTGAGGAGGTCATCTGAAAAAGGGGTATTTATCAGTAGTTGGGGAGTTGCTGATAGGGCTTGAATACAGTTTATGATATAATTAGTGTGGGATTGACAGACAAAGCCCAGTGAGGGCTAAAGTAGTCTTTGATGATCTTAGTTGAAAAAATGTATTGGCCTGAGGGCTCCTCAAAGTCCTCTATTATTTGGATAAATGGATTTGCGGGAGATTTCTGAAACAAAGTTATTTGCACCTCTTCATCTACCTGGGTAAGAGTTTCCTGAAATAAGAAAGGCATATTAATACATGTTGTTGGATAGTGTATTATGTTAATGTTCACAGTAAAATACATAATTACAAATGGTTTTGACTCTCAGTGGTGGCAATGGTTAAATAAAGGAAAGGATTAAGAAACGATAAGATTTGGCAGCCAATTATATATAGGGTACAAAAAAATAAAAGAACAATTCAGGATGATCTGAGGGTTGATATTTTGAAAACACTGATTGAATTGTGACGTTAAAATCATAATTTAGAGGTAAAAGCGTTCACAATAAACACTGCAGACAGATGCTGTCGACAAATATTTAGTTTACGTAATTATTAAACATTCATAATTCAATGTATATTCACTAATATAATACATTATAGTCACTTCAAATTATTTTGGAAATGAAGCAGGTATCTACGATGAAATAAAAATAAATGATTGTGATGCATTAAAATTCAAGTTAATTATATTGGTTATATGTTCATTGTAAGTGCTTGTATCCGTAATTACAAAGCAAAATCTCTCTTTTTTGAAGGCCTGGGTGACACTTTTTCTATACTAATTCATAAGACTCCTGTTTTGTATTAAATTAACTATATGCATGACTTACTCCTGTAGATTTTGTACTCCTTGTGGGTGCCAAAGAAAAACTGCAGTGGACAGAATTAAACAGGAAGAGCTTATTCAAGACTATGGCAATAAGGGATGGAGTTCGAATGCAAGTCCGCAGAAACAAAAGGCAGGAGGATTTTTAAGCACTGGTGAAAGCGTAAAGCGTGTACTAGAGACTGGTGCAGGGAAGTTGCTCTATGTGATTAGGCCATTTGTGTTTGCTAGTTGTCACTTACCAATGTTAGGCTCCTACCCTCCCAAAGAGACTGGGGAATAGGGGTGTGGTCTCTTTTGATGATGACATTTCCAAAAGATGGTTCCCATGTCCTTGAGAAGGGCATTTCTGGGTTATAAAAGTGAAAGAGGCTGGGAGAATATTTACATCTCAAAAGGACAGAGAAGGAATTTACAATTATAAGTTTTCTAAAGGAAATGCTCTAAGAAAAAGGAGGGCCTATAGACAAGAAGAAATCTGACTCAAGTTTAGTCAAGCTGGGGGAACATTAAGGACCTCTTGATCAAGGGCTGAAACATTTGTATCCACTTATTCCTCTTTACAAAGATAAATGCCTTGCACATACTTAGTGCACAGTAAGCATTTAATAGAACCACGAAATGTTAAAGATGGAAAAGAGCTTATGACACATCCAATCCAATCTCCTCATTATATATATTCTATATTATATATATTATATATATAGCATAATATATAATATATAAATATACTTATATGAATTATAAATTACTACAAATAAATTATACATATCCTACAAAAAAAATGATGTGATCATTTCTAAGCAATGCCGCTGTGCTAAGAAAAGTCTGTTTCAGATATTTAAGAGTATTTTAAAAAATCAGAACATAGGCTTTGATCCTACTGGTTTTTCCTTAGATCTTGAAAGACTCAGTAGTTGCTAAAAGTATAAATCAGCTTGAAAGATAAACATCTTGAAGAGTCTGGCTCATCCCAGTGCTATCCCCAAGCTTACTGCACTTTATAACACAAAAATTCTTCCTTCTTTCTTAAATTCTGTCTTCTTTCAGAAAAGATATTTTCAGTCGGTTACATCTAAGATAAATCAACCTTTCCCTTTTAAGAATGGGGACATTGCAACAAGTTCTTTGAAAAAAGGAATATATAATATCCCTGGTTCCTTTTTCCAAATGGTACTTCCCCCAATCCGTGAATTCTAACCATTAAAATGTCTTGCCCTATGAACCTAACAATTGTGTGTTAAAAATTATTTCCAAATCTATACAAACCCTTCCGACCTATTCCGTTTATCAAGTATTTTTTAATGTGAAAAGATGTCAATATTATTTAAAAGACCAAATTTATGGCAGCCTTAAAAAAATTCTCCACCCTTACGATTTACATAAAAAATGACTCATGCAAACTAACTCAAGTTTGCAATATTTGTAACACAAAGATTCTGTCAAAAAAACAGTTGGAAATAACATGCTTTTGCAATGTAATTGTTACTATTCACTAAAGCAGAAAAGGGAAATGTAGAGAGCTAAAAAGCTGACAGCCTAGTCATTTAAAACTACAGGTTGTCTCAGGAATGACAATGGTTTTGAAATTCAGCTCAACCCATGCCGAGAAGTTGCTAGCTCTAGATATTGGAGAATATTTAACACGTTAGTTGAATAAGTTTTTCCTCTTTTTTTTCTCCTCAGAACATTTCAACTAACCAAGGAAATCTTAGCCTTTTTATTTTAAACTGTATGAAACATTCAAATGGGCACTGGTCTTCTCTGCAGAGAGCTTCTGGAATATGAATTTTTAATGAGGACATTTGTTTAAATGTGTATGATCAACAGAGCTGGAAAGACCACCAACGGTTTGGTGTTTTTTGCTAGGAAAAAAGGAAAAACAGAAAAACACAAGCTAGGTTTGCTGTGTGTAACTCTTAATAGACCCACATATTTGCTTATTTTTATTTTTTTAATTTTTAAAACAATTTCAGTCCAAAATTGGAAGTACCCTCATTGATGTGTCTGACCTGAGTGATTCTTGTGCTCTGAGTGTTCTCTGTATGCACTGCTTGTCCCTGAAAAGTACTCTCTCCCGGACCAAGCTTTAAATAGGCTCCACTGAGCCGTTTCTTCAGGAGGTCTCTACGTTGGCCTGCAACCTGCTAGGCCAGAATAGCTCAGTTACAGCAAGAATTACATTAAGGCACTTTAGGGAGAATCCCCCACCCTTGATATCTGATCACCTTTGTTATGTCACCTACACATGGGCACTTGCCATCTACCTCTACAAGGATTAAATTACGAGCCATTGCAGCTGCTGACGAACACCCCCTGAAAACAGTTCAGCGGGTAGATCAGGAATAAGCCTTTCTGTGCTCTGGAAAAACTGGCAGAACAAGTCTTCAGATACTTAGATATTTTCAGGAGAAGATTTTATTAGCCCAATTCTTGCATCTGCTCATATCTAGAAAAGCATTAAAATCCTTCATGGTGACATCTGCTCCTCATGAGTAGCAGTAACCTTCATGAGACTAGCAGAAACCTCTGCAAAAAATATGTGCTTGATTGTATGTACTCCCCCTTCACCAAAATCACGTATATACTGACTTTCCCGACCTGCCTCTTTGGAGCAGTTTTTCCGAGCTGTCTGTAATGCTGTCTCCCAGGTTATAGTCCTCATTTTGCCCCAAATAAAACTTAACTCACAACTCTCACGCTGTGCTTTTTTTTCTTTTTTCAGTTGATAGTTATGTGATCAAAGGTACCCCAGGTGATGTCTGATCACCCTGATGAGCCTTCAGCAAGAAACCTATTAGGTCAGTTCAGCAAGAATTCCCCTACCCTTGATTTCTCCTCTTAGTAATTTGCCATCCACTGATCCCCTCGCTCTGCTTCTTTGCTATAAATCCCCACTTGTTCTTGTATTTGAAGTTGAGCCCAGTTCTATAGTGAAGTCTCTTTTCCCCTACTACAGTACTTCCTGAATGAAACCTGGTTTTGCCACTCTAACCACAGTCTGTCTGGTTTTCTCTAACACCCCCACTGGCCCCATTACCTTGAGTGAAGCTGGCTCCTTTGATGCCCTGATTTATGTTGCAGCTGCCACACGGATCTTCACAAGCCAGAAGGTCTTAGTGGTTGGCCGCCAGCCCTCAGCACCTCAGTTTCTGACTTTGTGGTCTTCTGATTGCACACAAGGGAAAGATCAATGTAGGATAGTGCCCTCTTTGTTTAACCTCCTCTTTCTGTGGCTCTTTTTCTTTTCTAAATTTGAGCTCACAGCTACTCAATGACCAGAGAGATAATACCTACCAACCACCACCCTCCCCAATAATTTACATTAGCCTGCATAATTTATCTTAGCCTGAATTGTATTTTAGACATCATCCAATTCACCTATCCAATCTACCACCAATGAGGAAACTGAGGCTCAAGACTCTGTATTTCTACTTAATGGCAAACTTAGTACTAGAGACCAACTCCCTCTAACTTCAATTCATGGTACTTCCTAGTAGAACACACTGTCTCATAAAATTGACATTTTCTAATGAGTTATACTCTTTTTTTGTTGTTGTTGTTGATATTTTATCTATTACCAGTGTACTGAACTGCCTTCAACAACATCACATTTCTCATGCCTGGTATTCCTTTTTCAGAGATGCTAAAATAGGAGGTATGTTATCAGACACTTGTGAGCTTAAGACCCTCTCTCCCACTTACATGTGACCTCTTACCCACTCCATTTGAAATATGTAAGAGAGAGATGGAAGATATTAATGGAATAGTATTTAATTATCATCACAAGTTATAAATGTGATATTGTAATATCCCTGCATGAGTTATAGAAATCTTTGAATTAATTGCTTTGTATGTTTAACTTCAGATCTCATCAAAACTACTTATAACACAAAATTTTTTAAAAACCCACCAATCTATATATTTTGGAGATGAGAGAGACCCTGAACAGCACAATTGGCTCCTTTGCTGATTGCTCCTAGGAAAATCAACCTCAAGTGATTGGATTTTTGAGTGTTGGAATTTGAAGCTAACAGAACAGGACGCTGACAATTTCTGTAACACAAAAAAATGGCTCAGCATACTACTTATCAGATCAAAGACAATGCAAGTGGACTTTATCCTTGTTTTTTATACATACAATAGTTTTATACAGAACTGAATTTTGATCCATGACTAAGATGGGGTATTTTTGCATTTTGTAGTGACAGATTGTGTTATATGATGAAACTTTTGTTGCCACTTTTTTTTTCAGGAAAACCTGTCTTCAAATAACATTCAAAATGATTCGCACTGTTTTACAGATAACAAATGAGTAACTACTACCCTATGGAATTTATTTGAAAAGGAGAGTTTTTCTCTTATTGCAAGGGCTCTTACTTATTCCTTTTTATTCCCTTTTTATTTTTTATTTTTTTGTATACATCTTCTTGCCTTCAGCTAGGAATCCTCCTTTGAAATACCATGGAAACAAGCAAATATGCCTCATTAAACTTTCCTTGCAGGAGAAAAATTGAAAGAATTTTTAAATTGTAGAGTAGATAAAAATAAAACACATTTTCTTTAGGAGTGATTAGACTGTGCTTTCAAATTCTTTAAGGAAAGGTATCAGAGTTGGCAGAAAAAAAACAAAAAGACCAGGTGCTTTTATATTTGTGACAATTTAAAGAAAAGCTTATTGTATTTCTTGAATGAATACTGAAAATAAATATTCTCGATTATATTTCACATTTAGTACTAAATAACAGTTCAGATATATTGTGAAAGTACAATTTCTGATAATGCATACACATAATTATGAGTGACATTAGAGAACTTCTCAATTAACAAGCCATATTTGCATAACGCCTTTGGTTAAGGAGCAGGAATTAAGAGAAATAAAGCCTTATTTAATTTTGTTCTACAGTAACCCATGAGTTAGACGATGGACATGTTTTTTCAACAGATGAGACCAGAACCTGGTAGAGTCTTAAGCTGTTTCATAATGTAAATGAAGCTTCTAGTGAGTCAGGGGCTATTGAACTCTCTGGTCTTTTAATGGCCAAGTAATAAAATCATTTTTTGTCTTAAAGACATTTTTAGCTTCCCCCTCAAAACTGAAGCTAAAATTGACAAATTTATTTCATATGAAGGGTTGATACTATCATCACATAGCTTGGACCTTGGGAATTGATGAAAAAGTTAGCTTTCAGTAGTGTTCACTTTATCCTTCCCTATCAGAATAAGTCTAATGAATGGATCTCAGAATGCACAAACATCACAGTTAGTTAGAATCTCCTCCTCTTTATTCTGCCAACTTTTATTGTGTATTCTTAACTAAGGCAGCAACTATTAGGAACATGTCCTGAATTAAACATCCCCTTTGTGAAAAAACTGAATGATGTTTTTAAAAGCACAATGGGAAGTGAAAGGAGTTATTGATTTTTGTTGACTTAGTATTTTGTACATTGAAATCCACTTTAACAGCAGAAATCAATATATAACTCTTTCAAATCACTGTTTTGGAATTGTTACTGGGTTTTTGCTTTTTTTTTTTCTTTTCTAAACCATGGATGTAATTCATTCAGTAACATGTTAATTTCCTATCCATCTGGATTGAAAGGTTTCTAGGTTAGTGAAGTATTAATTGAGGTATCTAAAGGGTATCCTGAAACCTCCAACATATTAAGCAAACACAGTGCTTTGAGGTATAACATGACAGGCCCAAAATATGATTTGTGCACAGCAATTAATCTTCTAAATCTAGACAACACTGTTATGCTTCAGCAGTTGACGGCTATTTCCTGGCAACTGGGAATCTGAGTTTTTTCTATTTCTTCTAAAAAGAGCATGAGGGAGGAGGGAGTCATTATTCGACTTCACCAAATTTAGGTATCAGATGACAACGGCCCCAGTCCACATAGATTGCATCTGAGTCTCAATAACCTAAACTTCAACCTAGATTAAATCAAATAAGGTAATTGAAGGTGACTGATAATGCCTGGAATAAATAAGTCATTCCAATAATATTCAGATTTTTTCTTTCTCTTATCTAGTTTTCTTGTTTGCCTTGTCTAGTCATAGACTATATTCACTTGGGCTCTGAAATCCCTTTGCTTGGTTAGAGTGTTATAATGTTATAATAATGATATTAGATAGATTACATATATCATTATATATGATGAATATTTTTTCTTCCCTGATGATCAAATCCATATTGCTTTTTTTTCTTTTTTGTTTAAAATTCAGCAACAGAGTTTACTTCTTTTCAAGTCTTGATAACAGAAGAAAAAAATTTACTGACTCTGCTTGTTACTTATTTTAAACTTGTTGCACATTTTCGTCCTCAATTTTGCAGTCTAATGTCCATGAGAGAACAACAGTATTTTTTAAATTATTGTGTTGACACTGTAGATCTATGTTTTACCTTATGCATTTACTTACTTTCTTTTTTTCTTTCTGAAATCTGTAAATTTCACAAGAGGAAGAGACATTAGCAGTCTGCCAGGATTCCAAAAGAGGAAAAAAAAAATCTTCACACCTATGTGTGTATATCAAGGAAGTGTGACTTTATGTGGGGTTACTTGATCTACAAGTAGGAAGGTGGGCAGTTAGGTGATGAATAACATTGCTTCTATACTAATTTTGACATAACATTATTTACATAATTACCATCAGTTTTACAGAATTGTTCAGTTTCTTTCATTGGTCTTTCACTTTCCATATTTGTTCACTGAAACACATGTACATGCTGCTTGGGGAGTTTAGTCAATATCAATATTAACTAAAATATTATTATTGACTAAAGTATTATCAATATTTTACTGAGTTTATAGAAGAATCAATCTCTTTAATCCATTTTGATTCTGGATCTGAAGTAGTAGAATGACTTCCATAGGAAAAGAAGCATGAGGAACTAAGAAAGCTCAGAGAGAGCAAACAGAGGTCAGGAAAGGATTTATGAAGAAGGTGGTGCCCTAGCTAAGGGTAGAAGGAATTAGCCAAGCAAATAGGAAGAGAGAGACTGTGGGGTGAATGAAGGAATATATTAAGTAGAGGGAAACCGACTGGTACAAGGCAAAAAGGCATGAAAGATTACAACCTGGGAGAGGGTAGAGGTTGGGGATTGATTATAGATGCAGTAGCAGGATTGACAGGGAAGATTGGAAAAGCAATTATAAGGAGTTTGGATTCACGGTACAGCCTCTTCCTAGAAGTCCTATTCACTGCTTATCTGTCTGTCATATATTCACTCATAGTTTAGCAATGGACTACACGGTCATGTCTTCTGCAGTCGTCTGGAGTTAAAATCCATCCTCTGAGTTCTGGTATTTTGGGGTTCATACTTCCAGTTTAATATAATGGAAAAAAAATTTCACCCAGAATATATTGAGTCTAACCTGTTATTGATTAAATGACTTGCCCTTGAGATCTTTTCATGTCTGTATGTCTAGAACTACTTCACTCTTTAAAGCTCCTGCATAGCTTTCCATAATGTGGGTGCATTTACACAAAACTTCATTTACTTTGCATTTTTGCAAATGTTTATTTGAGACTTAATACTTTTTCTTTTCCTTGCATTTCCTTAGTAATTTGTTAGGTTTAAAATTATTTGGGGCATATTTATTACCTCGTCTGGTTTTTTGCTTTTATACATATTTACCCTATTTTGTATTGTCAACATGTTTATTAATGTATATATCTTTTACATATAATTAACCAATATAAACTTATTAATTTATATATTTACAATATTCTACCTCTGTTTTATATGTTGTAAATATTTTCTCCCATCTTGTTCCTTGTATTTTAATTCTTTTATGGCATATTTTATTTCAAAGCTGTTTATATTTTGATACTATCAAAAGCATCAGATTGATTAGGGATGACTAGGAATGAAAAAACTGTAGTTTTCCTTATGGATTTCAAGTTGTGGATATCCTATATTTTATTCATGATGATTTCATAGTTCTATTTTTCTTTAGTTTTACATTTACGTCTAACTGAAATTTCCCTAAAATAAACCATGAAATTAGATCTTTATCTCACATCCATGATCAACTGTCTTAATACCCTTTATTGACTAGGCATTCTTCCTTAGTAATTTGTAATGCCATCATTTTCATATTCCAAATTGCCATATATGACTGCATCTACTTATGGATTACCTATTTTGGTCCAGTTGTATACTTGTCCATTTCTGTACAAATATTACATACTTCTATTACTATTAGTTTCATGATACATTTTCATATCTGATAGAGCAAGCATCACTGTACAGTTTTTCTTCTGCAAAATCTTCTTGGTTAGTTTTCTTGATATTACATATAAATTTTTGAGTTAGTTTTAACTCCATAAACTTTCTCTCTTCCCATGTATTCAGATATTTCATACCCTGTAGTCATATTATACAGGCATTTTTAATAAAGATCATGCACATTTCTTGATATGCTTATCCTTATGTATTTTATAATTTTGTTACTACTATTATATTTCTAATTGATTTTCTGGAACATAAAGAGCTATTGGTTATTTTATAGTGATCTCATATCCACTCACCTTATGGAATTCTCTTTGCAAATACTTTGATAGTGAATTTTCTATATGTATACAATCATAGTAATGCCAGTTTTATGTCTAACATTACCATTTAAAATCTCATTTTCATGCTTTATAACACTTTGAATAATTGTATGTATTATAGATAGTAACTACGGTGAAAACAGGCATCCTTTTCTTGTTCCTGACTATAATGTGAAAGCTGTAGTTTCTGTTAAGAATCCTGTTTCCATAGGTTTCTGATAAGTACGTTTTGTTGTTGAATTTTTTTCTCCTCTCATTCTGCTGTATAGCTGAAGGAAAATATTTACACCCTTTAACCATTCTTCCTTAAATTAATGGGTACTTATTGGATGCTGGGATAAAAGGCCAGTTCCAGAGACTGAGGCTGATTTCTTTTATGGCTACTGTAGAAAGTTCAGGATGGTTTATAGTATATTAAAAGGTGGAAACTTCTGACTATTTTCAGCAGCTGATGCCATTAATACCTCCCTCTTTATAATGTGAAGCCCATTTAAGAGAGATGAGTTAATGGTTCAAAAGGTAGTGAACAGCCAGTATATTTTTAGACACTTTAACAGAAACTATGCTAAATGGGTTTTATTATATAGTGTAAAAAGGAAATAGGAAGGCCTCTATAATTGAAAAAAGAATCACTGAATTGTTTTTACTTCCAAATTCCTACTAGATACTCATTTATATAGCTCACTAAATGTAACATGGCCATAAATTTGAATTTTTTTACACCATTCAAGCTATCATTTGAATTCTAATCATTTTCTCCACAAACATGTTATCTGATGTTCTTGAGTTGGATTCATTTTTGACAAATAATAAGAAAAATAATTGTGTATTTTACATCTAGTGTTAGAAGGGAAGAGGGAATGCATGTGGATCATTCCACTGCATGGAGAAATTCAGCTCTGCAGAAACTCTTTCTTTGGTTCCTGAGATGGTAGGAAGAAAGCCCAGAAAAGACTAATGCTAAAAGAGTGACAAAACTAACAATAGCAAAGGAAGGGCTTATGTAAGAAAAAGAAAAAAAATACTTTCAGAATTTCATTTAATGGCTAGAGTTGCTAGAGAATAAAATATCCAATTTTTGTGACATATGGCACAATGAAAACCCAGACTCCAGAGAAGCTGGAGCACACATTTTAGCTCATGGGCACCAGGAACTGGAGTAAGTGACCACCCCTGGTCAGGGGCCAGCACTCTGTTGAGAGAACATGCTCTGAGTCAAATTGCTTAAGAACTTATTTTTTGAAACCAACTGGTAAGTTAATAATATTTTAGATGAAATTTGACTTTAGAATTCTCCCAGAAAAATGAAGTGCGTGACTGGAAACAAAAGAAACCTGCTTTCTTAACTCCAAGAAACTATAAGTATTGTGTTTTCTACTCCAAGCATAAGTCTGACTGCTAAGAAAATAATTCAAAAGAATGATTTTTTGTTGTTGTTGTTTTGGCCCAACATTAAATTAACACGACAAAATACTCTAGCAGAAAGGGCATGGAATTTTGATCTCATTTTCACGTAAGTTTGGCATAACAACTTGGATATTTTGTAATTACCTTTACTTCTGCCTTCAGTTTTTCTAAACTACAACATCCCTTAGGATGGCTACTATAAAATAAAAAAAAAAAAAAAAAAGAAAATAACACCCCACTTACATCAATGGAGAGATAATACAGACAGAAAATCAACAAAGCAACAGTGGTCTTAAATGACACAATAGACCAGTTAGACTTAATAGACATCTACAGAACATTCCATCCAAAAACAGCAGAATACACATTCTTTTCAAGTGCACACAGAACTTTCTCCAGGGTAGATCACATGCTAGGCCACAAAACAAGTGCTAACAAAATTAAGAGAATAGAAATTACATCAAGCATTTTTTCCAACCACCATAGTATGAAACTAGAAATCAATTGCAGAAAGAAAAATGGGAAGAACAAAAACACGTGGACACTAAACAATATGCTACTAAAACACCAATGGGTCAATGAAGAAATCAAAGAGGAAATCAGAAAATACCTTGAGACAATTGAAAATAGTAAAACATCTTTCCAAAATCTATCGAATGCAACGAAAGCAGTTCTAAGAGGGAAGTGTGTAGTGATATAGGCTACCTCACAAAACACCTCAAACAAATAACCTAACCTACCAACCAAAAGAATTAGAAAAAGAACAAAAAAGCCCAAAGTCATCAGAAAGAAGAAAATAATAAAGATCAGAGAGGAAATTTCAAAAATTGAGGGAAAAAAATAGAAAAGGTCAATGAAAATAAGAGATAGTTTTTTTAAAAGATACACAAAATTGATACACTTTTAGGCTCATCAGAAAGAAAAGTGAGAGTACCCAAATAAACAATATGGAGGTTCCTCAAAAAACTAAATATAGAACTACCATATGATGCAGCAATTACACTCCTGGATGGATATATATATATATATATATATATATATATGAAAATAGGAAAAAACACTAATTCGATACATGCACCCCAATGTTTATAGAAGCACTATTTATTACAGCCAAGATATGGAAGCAACCCAAGTGTCCATCAACAGATGAACGGATAAAGAAGATGCAGTATATAAATATATACACAGTGGAATATTATTCAACCATAAAAAATGAAATTCTGCCATTTGCAACAATGTGGATGAACTTAGACAGTATTATGATTAGTGAAATAAGTCAGATAGAGAAAGACAAATATTGTTAGTTATTACTTATATGTGAAATCTAAAAGATAAAACAAATAAATGTATGAAACAAAACAGACTCACAGATGCAGAAAACAAACTAGGTTCCAGTGTGGCAAGGGAAGGAGGGAAGGGCAAGTTAGAGGTATGGGATAAAGAGATACAAACTATTATATATAAAATGGATAAGGAACAAGGATAGATTATACAGTACAGGGAAATATAGCTATTATTTGTAATAACTTTAAATGGACTATAATCTATAAAAGTATTGAATCACTATGCTGTACACCTGAAACTAATATAATACTGTAAATCAACTATAGTTTAATAAATAAATTAAATAAACAAACAAATAAACAAGCAGAAAATAACAAGTGTTGGTGAGGATTTGGAAAAATTGAAATGTTTGCACACTGCTCATAGGACCATAAAATGATACAGCTGATGTGTATAAAACAGGATGGTGGTTCCTCAAAAAGTTAAACATAAAATTACCATATGATCCAGCAATTCCGCTTATGAGTATATATTCAAAATAATTAAAAACAAGGTCTCAAAGAGATATTTGCACACTCATGTTCATAATGGCATTATTCACAATAGCTAAAATGTGGAAGCAACACAAGTATCTATCGATGGATGACTGGATAAACAAAACACATTATAAATATACAGTGGAATATTATGCAGCCTTAAAAGGAAAGGAAATTCTGCAGTATGCTACATGGATGAATCTTGAGGACATTATGCTAGCTGAAATAAACCAGTCATAAAAAGATAAATATTGTATGTTTTCATTTACATGAGGTACTTGCAGTCGTCAAATTCACAGAGACAGAAAGTAGAATCGTGGTTGTCAAGGGTTGGGGGGAGGAGAAATGGGAAGTTATTGCTTAATAAGTATAGAGTTTCAGTTTTACAAGATGAAAATAGTTATGGAGATGGATGGTGATGATGGTTGCACAAAATTCTGAATGTATTTAATACCACTGAACTGTGCATGTAAAAATGGTAAATTTTGTTATATTTATTATACCACAATAAAAACAAATCTAAAAAATTTTTACACTGCAGTGTGATTGATACTAAGATCAAGTGATTGGTGTTTGGAGAGCATGTAAGTAGGACATTTTAATGAAAAAGGAGGGGTAGGATGGGGTTGATCATAGGCCTTGGAGAATTCCAGAGAGAGGAGATGATGTCCTACACCCCACTGTAGGCTATGTCTGAGAAGGTTTCCCTTTGCTGTGTTTCTATGAAATACTATGTAACAATTGTTATTGTAGACTTCTGGAGGATGGTCAGTCAGAGAAGAATATGCTTCTAATCTTTATTTCATTGAGCAGAGATGTCTGCAACTTCAGAGAATAATGAAGTCACATGACATGTGACTTGCTTCATAGTCTTCATTGTGGGGGCGTTTCCTTCGAGAAAAGGAATAGCTGGAAGAAATCTTAGTGATCATTTAGTCTAACTCCCTCACTTTACAGAGGAAGGAATGAGCTCAGGAAAGTTAAATAACTTAGTTAAGGTCACAAGAACTATCTGACTTCTGGATGTGTAAGGCCAATCCTGTAGCCCTAGCCCTATACAGATTACACAGATATGACATATACAGCCCATTGACAGGCAGCAGGATGCTGCTTTTCATCACAAGCTCTTCTTGCAGATTATATCTGAGAGCAAATCTCGATGACATATGCAACTCTGCCATTGATATATCTGGGAATGATCAAATTAATGGTCAAGTCAAAAGTAAAATGTTGGTCTTGGTGGGGTAATGTTAAATAAGTGTAAGAGTTAAGTTACTGTGGTGAAAAATAAGGGTTCTCTCTGAACGTGACTTAGGACATTGACAGTGCACACAAAAACAAATTTTTCTACTCACTAGGCCACAGGTAGCCTCCTAATCTATCACTGAATGATACGTTCTGCTCTGTGATTTCATCTACTTCTCAAATGTTACTGACATCAAAGTAAGCCCCTACATTTGACAAGGGACCTCTACAAAAACTATCCTGTTTCACTCACATATGAGCAAATATTCTATTCTTCTGGAAGAGTCAAGTCATTTAAAAATCTTAAATAGATTCTGCCATAAAAATCAGAATTGCTGCTTTGGGATACATGAGTCTTTGATATTATTACTCATGTAGGGAATGCATTTTTCATGAAATATCATAGAATGGAGTTGGTTTTCATCTATCCCTGGAATAACAGACAGCATATGGGTTATAACTGTTATAACAACACCACATGTATTAATATGAGTGTATGGTATACTACAATATGCTTGGTCAAAATTTAACCACCTATTCTTTAGAAGCCTGATCCAAGCAAATGTGAAGTAGGAATAAGGTAGAAAATAGAATAAGAGAGAAAATAAATCTACCAAGAACATTGTTTCTGGATGGTTCTATCGGTTATTAAATATAGGAAAAAAATAGTATTTCCCTTTATCATATCATGTTTCATCTTTTCCTTAATTCTCCATGTAATTTCTATAGCTTGTACATCCTGTTACTGCTGTATTCAGAGAGAGAGCATACTTGAATAAACTAGGCTTGAGGATTAAAGAAAGACATTGGTAAAAACCCAGGGAAAAATTTGGACAGAGCATACAAATAGGATGAATGGAAGGGGTTTGGTAGGGGGAGTGGGGAGAACAAGGAGGGAATAAGAAGAGGGAGGAACAGAGAAGAGAGAGAGAGAAAAGTGAATATGCAGTTGGTGATATTTATCTTCTGCCACGCAATCCCCAGTGTAGGTCTTAGAAGTGGGGAGAATCTTAATCACCAGAAACCAAGATGTATGGAGAAGGCTGAATGAATAAGCCAGGACTTCTGGCAACAGTGGAGTGGTTCCTTCCCCACTATAAACACAGAGAAATGATGGATAAATTATGACACGCTGATTTTAAATACAAAGCCAAAATACAAGGAAAGGCAAAGACAAGAGCGAGCAAAGAGGGAACTCAAATGTAATGTAATGAGCCTGAATTGAAGCTTTGAAAGTCTGGTGGTATATAAGATTTAGATACAGGTTGAAGGAGCTGGTGACTGGGGTGTTGGCACAAAGTCCTTAAGGACTCTTCAGGAGATAAAGAGTTTTATCTCAGCATTTCATAAAGCTGAATTGTCAAAGGTTCGACTTGGCCATGAAAAGCAAGTTAGAAAATATCTCCCATTTGCCTAGAGAAGCAGTAACAAAAGCTTCATATCTGTCGTTGGATTTACAAAAATAAAAATGAACAAATAATCATACAAAATGATTTCACATGAATTGAAACCCCCACCTATGGGGGATGCAATTATAATATCTTTGTAATATTTACACTGGCATGAGAATCCCAAGTCAACAGTTAATATACCATCAAGTCTGAAAAAATGTCACATGGAAAGCCCTATCAGAATAAGGGTTCAATAAGCTTGCTAGGTAAAGATCAACCTACACAAGTCAATAATGTTCTAATATAGCAGAACAACCAATTTAAACATGGAATTTAAGAAACCCCCTCACCAATCACAACAAAAAACCCTAAAGCATAAATCTAACCTAAATGTTCCAGATGTTTATGGAAAAAGCCCAAAATGTTATGTTCAAGGATGGAAAGATTCTACATCAAAAATATGATGATTCTTCCCAAATTCATAAGTATGATGCAATATCAATGAATACTGAATAGTTTTACTTTTTTAGAACTAGACAAATTGGTTAAAATGTTTGTGAAAAACTGGCCCATAAAAAAGTAAGGATAATTATGAGTTACCAGACATACAATTTATTGTAAAGCTATGGTATTTAAAACAGCTCCATGTTACTCCAGGGACAGACATATAGACTAGTGGGACAAAACACTGAACTCAGAAACAGATCCAACCATTTAAGCTACCTTCAGTGTTTACTGCATTAGACATGAATCTTATTTGCATTCTCAGAATCCCTTGACGTTTCTCTTCTTTCTCTCCTGATTAGCCAGTTGGCACCTTCTTCCCATCAGTTTTCCTTTTTTGAACTGGGATAAGACACTCTCCTGTGGAGTATGAAATATATCTTCCTGAAAAGTGGCTGAGGGGTTGGAGATGTAACCCAGATATACAGGGGAGTTAGCTTCCTGTGCTTGTGAGCATTGACCAATGGACCAATAAGAAAGGCAAAGTAGACAGGCAGATATATCTCCTCACCATCCTCTCTCCTATGGACAATTCTAAGGTAACCCATGGTCAGCTTTGCCAGAGGAGCCTGGAGGAAGCTGTGTGTCTTAGAAGTTCATTTGGAGCACCATTTTTAACTGGAATGGCAATGCATTATATGGCCTTGCTTCTCATCTTTTCTTTTCTTACCTCACTTTCATTTTTTCCTCACCCTCATCACATAGGCTTGCATTTTGCAAATAAAGTGTTAGCCCCTAATCCTGGCCAAGTTTGCTTTCTAGAGAACCTTGGCTAAGAAGTTATTACAATAGTATTACAATACAGCATTTTAAGAATAGACAATTCAATAAATGTGTTTTTGAGGAAAAGTAGATCCTTATTTGACATCAAACAGAAAAATGTTCTAAATGGTTTAGAGACATAATTATGAAAAGCAAGCATTTAAAGTATGAAGAATAAAATACAGGAAAATATCTTTTATTAAATCAGATTAAGGAATATATCTCGAATAAGCCACAAAAGGCAAAGCTTAAAGGAAAATGCAGACACATTTGAATCTATTAATATTATATATGTAAATATAGATAGGTAGAGAGATGGATAGCTAAAAATCTTTGATAAAAGATATTAGACAAAGGACTGCTATCACATGAGATACAGAAATTCTCTAAATCAAACAAAAAATAAGTGCCCATCTAGCATGTTAGCATTGGAAACAGTGAGAAGAGGCCATATTCTGATGTGTCCTAAAGGGTGATTTGTGGTGTAAAATAAAGAGAAAAGTCAAAGATGACTGTGAGATTTTTGGCTTGAATCACTAAAAAGATGTAGTTAATGGCAATTGATTCAAAAGGCTCTCCGTGGAGCAAATGTGTGGGAGATCAAGATGGCAGGTTTGGACATGTCGAAGCATAGATGCTTATTAAACATCTAAGAGGAGATGTCACATATCCTTTTGGATATATGAATTGCAACTACGTGAAGAGTGTGAGCTGTATCTATCCATCTGACATCTGTTAAATGATTGATATTTAGAAGCATGGGAGCGATGGGCTCATCAAACATTTGAGTGTTTACAGTGGAAAAAAGGGACAAGGAAAAGGACTGACCATTACGATACGCCAACACCAAGAGGCTGGGAATAAGAGGAAAAAAGAGCTAAGGAGACTGAGGAGAAATGGACAGTTTGATAGGCAGAACACAGAGAATGGTGTCCTGGAAGCTAAATTACAAAGCTGCATCCAGGAGGAAGTGATCGGCTATGTCAAATGCTGCTGGATTTTATTAAGGAAAAGGAAGAGTGAGAAGCAATTCCTGGGCCCAGTGTGGAAATCATTGATGATCTTGACAAGGACATTTTCAGTGTAGTGATTGGCATGAAAGCCTGACTAGAGTGGATTTAAGAGTCAGAGAAGGAAAACTGGAGATAGAAAGAACAGACAACTCTTTCAGGAATTCTGCATCAAATGGGTAGCAAGAAATTGGAGGAAGTAGATGAAGATAAACACAGAGTCAAGAGAAAAAAAATTTAATATGAGGAAATAATAGTATGGTTGCAAGTATTAGAGTTCGAGAGAGATTTTTTAATGTGGTTTAATTTTTATGTGATGAGACATACAGATGAACAATTTTTCTTTTTTTTTAAATATGCATATCCAATTTTTCCAGGACTGTTTTAAAGACTCTCCTTACTCCACTAAATTGCTGTATCCCTTTGCCAAAATAAATTGAATCCATCTGTAGATATATTTCTGGATTCAACTCTGTTTCCTTGATCTATTTATCAATCTTTATGTCTAGAGCACAGAATAACTCTTAATGTTAGATAGTCCTCTTTTTCAAAGTTGCTTGAGCTACTTTACGTTCTTTGCATTTGCATTTGAATATTAGAATAAGATTGTCAATTTGCATTTTTATTGGGAATGCATTGAATTTGTAGATCAATTTGGGGGGAATTGACATCTAAATAATATTGAACCTTTGAATCAATGACATCTTATATTGCTCAATTTACTTATATCTTCTTTAATTTCCTTCAGCAATGTTTCGTAATTTTCAGTGTATTGGTATTGCTTATCTTTTGCCAAATTTTTATCAAAATACTTCATATTCTTAATGCTAACAAAGTGGTTTTTGATGAAATATGAATTTTATTTTTAAAACGAATTCCTACCACTTGAAAAAGAATGCATAGATTTGTTTTTTAATGCAAAGGGAGGCCTACATCCTTTTCAAATAGATTTCAAGAAGTGCATTAGTCATTTAAAACATTTTTTGTGATAAGAATACTTAACATGAGATCTACTCTTACAAGTGATAATATTTTTCAATTCAATTTCCAATTGTTCATTACTAGTATATAGTAATACAATTAGGTTTTGTATATTGGTCTTGAATCCTGCATATGTTCTAAACCCACTAATTAGTTCTAGTACTATTTTTCTAAGAGATTACACAGGATATTCTACACAGACAATCATGTCTTTGAAAAAAACCCTTCCAATCTTAATACCTTTCATTTCTTCTTCTTGCCTTACTGCACATGCTAGAAACTTACTACAATGTTGAAAGAAGTGGTGAATGTAGGAATCTTTACCTTGATCCTCATGCTACGAGTAAGGCATTCAGTCTTCGGCCATTAAGTAGGTTCTTGGCTATAGATTTCTTGAAAGTATCTTTCATTGGGTTAAGTAAGTTCTTGTCTATTCCCAGTTTGCTGATATTTTATTAGGCATTAATGTTGGATTCTATCAAATGCAGTAAACTGCCCCCTTTGAGAGGCTCATATGCTTTTTTATCTTTTTTAGTCTCTTAATTATATTGATTAATGTTAAATAAACCTTGTACTTCTGGGATAAACTACACTTATTCATAATGTATTATTTTTTATATATTCTTGGATTCTATTTGCTAAAATTATGATAAGAATTTTTCTATTTTCCCTAGGGATAATTTCTTTTCTTATAATGTCTTTGTCTCATTTTGGTCTCAGAGTAATATGGAACTCATCAAGTGAGTGGGGAAGGATTCTCTCCTCAATTTTCTGGAAGAATTTGTGTAGAACAGACATTATTTCTTCCTTATAAGTTTATTAGAATTTACCACTGATGCCCTCTGGGCCTGCAGATTTTGCTGTGGGAAGGCTTTTAAAAACAAATTCAATTCCTTATATAATAAGAGAAGGGCTAATCAGGTTAGCTACTTTTTCAAACTTCAGCGAATAGTTCACATCTTTCAAAGAATTTATTTTATCTAATTTTTGGAGTTTACTGGCAAAGCTGTTCATAATATTCCTCATTATTCTCTTAATCTCTGTAGAAATTTTTGACATCTCACCTAACTCCTAATATTAATAATCTGTATTTTCACCTTTATTGTCTTGATTAGTCTGGCAAGAGGTTCATCAATTTCTACTTTTTCAGAGAATCAACTTTTTGTTTCATTTATCTTTCCTATTGTTTTCTATTTTCCATTTCATTGATTTCTCCTCTGATCTTCATTATTTCTGTTCTTCCGGTCTTTTGGGGGTTCATTTGCCATATTGTTTTTTCTTCTAATTTTAAGGTGGAAATTGAGGTCATTAATTTGAGACCTTTCCTTTTTTTCTAATACAGGATTTTTAAGGTGATACATTTCCAAGTACTTCTGTAGCTGCATTCCACAAATTTTGTTTTACTTTAATTTTCCCTTAGTTTAAAATAATTTCTAATTTGCTTTTGATTTTTTTCTTTGATCTAGGAGTTACTTAGAAATGTGTTATTTAGTTATTTGGGGATTTTCCAAATATTTTCTGTAAGTTATTTCTAATTTATTTGTACTGTAGTCATAGAACATACATTTTATGACTTGAGTCTTCTTAAGTTTGAGATTTGTGTTATGGTCCAGAAAATGGTTGATCAGTATAAATTTTCCTTGTGCCCTTGAAAAAAGTGTGTACTGTGATGTTGTAAGTTGAAGTCTTCTATGCATGTCAGTTAGGTTGAGTTGATTGATTGTGTTATTCAAGTCTTCTATATCCTTACTGATTTATTGTTGGCTCGTTCTACAAATTATTGAAAGAAGAGTTCAAATTTATCTGTTTCCGATTGGTGCTCCATAATTTTTTTTTCTTCAGGGGATTTTAAGCTTTATTATCAAGCTCATGCAAGTTTAGGATTATTATTTCTCCTTGGTGAATTAAAACTTCTATCACTATCAAATTATCCTCTTTTTTCCCTTTTTTAATATTCTTTGTTCTGAAATCTGATACTATAGTCACTTCTACTTTCTTTGGAACAGGGTGAGCTTAGTATATCTTTTTCTATCCTGCCCTTTTAACCTATTCTTGTCTTTAATTTTAAAATGAATTTCTTATAGACAGAATCTATTTGGGTCTGGCCTTTAAAAAAATTAATCCAATCTCTCAATATGTGGCTTTAATTGGGATATTTAGACTATTTACATTTAACACGATTGTTGATATAGTTGGGTTAAATGTTCCATCTTGCTCTTTGACTTCTATTTTTGCCATCTGTCCTTTGTTCCTTTTTTTCTTTTTTTTGGTTTCTTTTCTATCTTTCAAGTATTTTTAGTAAATTTTAAAATCTCCTTTGTTATCTTATTAGCTACAACTCTTCCTTTTGTGTTATATTAGTAGTTGCTATAGGGTACATAGTAAGCATCTTTAACTTCTGAAAGTCCACTCACAGTGATATTATACTACTTCACATATAGTAAAGAACCCTTCAGACACACATTTTTCTCTGTACTTAACTTTTGTTCTATTCTTATCCTATATTTTACTTGTACACATTTTTAAACTCCACAGCACATTGTCATTGCTTCTGTTTTAAACAACTTTTTCTTTAAAACATTTACTTAATAAGAAAAAAAATTATTCATATTTACCTTTGAATTTACCATTCTGGTTCTTTACATTCCTTTATGTGGATTATGTTTCCCTCTGGTATCACTTTCCTCCTGCCTAAAGGAATTCCTTTACTATTTCTTGTAATGCAAGAGCTGGTAATTAATTCTTTCAACTTTTCTATGTATGTGAAAGTTTATATTTCATCTTCATTTCTGAAAAAATATTCTTGCTGGATACAGAATTCTAGACTATTTGTTTTTAGTACTTTTAAGATGTTGTTCTACTGTTTTCCTATTTGCATTACTTCCAAGGAGAAGTCTGCTGTCATCTTTTTCTTTGTTTTTTGTACATAGTGTATACATTTTCTCTTGCTGCTTTTAGGTTTTTCTTTTTACCACTGGCTGTAAGATATTTGATCATGTTGTGTCCTGTGGTCTTCTTTAAGTTTCAAGAAACTGAGGTTTGTTGAGCTTTTGGATCCATGATCTTCTATTTTTCTTTCTTTTCTTTTTGTCCGTTTTACTTTTCATTTTAAGTAAACTTATTATTTCAAATACAGAGTAAGAATTAAAATACAGTAAATCTATTTCAATATTTTCTTCCTTCAGGTACTCAATCCCTCTAACAGTCTGCTGTATGTTTGGCTTCTTTTATACAAAATGATTTCCCTGAATAATAATTAATCCTTCAGTCCTACCCTTTTTATCTCTCCTCATACAAAAGCTTATAATATTCTCAACGAATACTTCCCAGAACAGAGAAAGTGACTCTCTTACTACTAATGTCATTTCATGCAAACTTTTGTTGTTAGGTGAAGTTAGTTTTATATTTTATGCCTATTAGCAACATCTGTAAATGAGCATGGGACGCCTAAACACAAAATGGCAACCTATCATGCATAGGAAAATCCTAAGAATAGGATCATCAGGCAGAAAACATAGCTGATAAATGATATATCCATGGACAGAAAAGCTTCCATAACTTATGTGAATACCTAGGTCGACATATAAGACTGGCCCTATATAACATAACCGAATTATTCAAAAGTCTTCATTTATCAGGACATATTTCTAAAAGCAAGGAAGTGAAAACTCTTTAGATACTACCTGTTAAGTCTTTGTGGGCTTTGTGTGTCTGTGTGTGTGTGTGACTCAATGTTGGAACTGAATAGGGTATAAGAATGCCCGGCTGAGAGATCTTCAAGAATGCGGAGGACTAAGACGAGAAGATCACATTCCTCCCCACAAACACATCAAAAATACTTCTATAAGTGGACAAACTCCTGCAAAAAAGCTACTGAACGCTGGCAGAAGACCTCAGACGTCCCAAAAGGCAAGAAACTCCCCACGTACCTGGCCATGTGGCTGACAGGGCCTCGGTGCTCCAGCTGGGTGTCAGGCCTGTGCCTCTAGGGTGGGAGAGCAGAGTTCAGGACCCTGGACCACCAGAGACCTCGCAGCTCCACATAATATCAAACGGCAAACACTCTCCCAGAGATCTCCATCTCAACACTAAAACCCAGATCTGCTCAACAACCAGCAAGCTACAGTGCTGAACACCCTACACCTACCAACTAGCAAGGCAGAAACACAAACCCACCCATTAGCAGAAGGGCTGCCTAAAATTATAATAACGTCACACACACACCAAAACACACCACCAGATGCGGTCCTGCACACCAGAAAGACAAGATGCAGCCTCATCCACCAGAACACAGGCACAAGTCTCCTCCACCAGGAAGCCTACACAACCCACTGAACCAACTTCACCCACTGGGGGCAGACACCAAAAACAATGGAAACTACGAACTTGCAGCCTGCGAAAAGAAGACCCAAAACAAAGTAAGTTAAGCAAAATGAGAAGGCAGAGAAACAGACAGCAGATGAAGGAGCAAGGTAAAAACCCAACAGACCAAACAAATGAAGAGGAAATATGCAGTTTACCTGAAAAAGAATTCAGAGTAATGACAGTTAGGATGATCCAAAACCTTAGAAATAGAATGGAGAAAATACAAGAAATGTTTAACAAGGACCTAGAAGAAATAAAGAGCAAACAAACAATGATGAACAACACAATAAGTGAAATTAAAAATTCTCTAGAAGGAATCAATAGCAGAATAACTGAGGCAGAAGAATGGATAAGTAACCAGGGAGATAAAATAGTGGAAATAACTACTGCAGAGCAGGATAAAGAAAAAAGAATGAAAAGAATTGAGGACAGTCTTACAGACCTCTGGGGCAACATTAAATGCACCACCATTCGAATTACAGAGGTCCTAGAAGAAGAAGAGAAAAAGAAAGGGACTGAGAGAATACTTGAAGAGATTATAGTTGAAAACTTCCCTAATATGGGAAAGGAAATAGTCAATCAAGCCCAGGAAGCACAGAGAGTCCCATACAGGATAAATCCAAGGAGAAACACGCCAAGACACATATTAATCAAGCTATCAAAAAATAAATACAAAGAAAAAATATAAAAAGCAGCAAGGGAAAAACAACAAATAACATACAAGAGAATCCCCATACGGTTAACAGCGGATCTTGCAGCAGAAACTCTGCAAGCCAGAAAGGAGTGGCAGGACATATTTAAAGTGATAAAAGGGAAAAACCTACAACCAAGATTACGCTACCCAGCAAGGATCTCATTCAGATTCAACAGAGAAATTAAAACCCTTACAGACAAGCAAAAGCTAAGAGAATTCAGCACCACCAAACCAGCTCTAAAAAAAATGCCAAAGGAACTTCTCTAGGCAGGAAACACAAGAGAAGGTAAAGGCCTACAATAACAAGCTCAAAACAATTTAGGAAAATGGTAATAGGAACATACATATCGATAATTACCTTACATGTAAATGGATTAAATGCTCCTACCAAAAGACATAGACTGGTTGAATGGATACAAAAACAAGACCTGTATATATGCTGTCTAGAAGGGACCCACTTCAGACCTAGGGACACATACAGAATGAAAGTGAGGGGATGGAAAAAGATATTCGATGAAAATGGAAATCAAAACAAAGCCAGCATAGCAATTCTCATATCAGACAAAATAGACTTTAAAATAAGGACTATTACAAGAGACAAAGATGGACATTTCATAATGATCAAGGGATCAATCCAAGAAGAGGATATAACAATTGTAAATATTTATGCACCCAACATAGGAGCACCTCAATACATAAGGCAAATGCTAACAGCCGTAAAAGGGGAAACCGACAGTAACACAATAATAGTAAGGGACTTTAACACCCCAGTTTCACCAATAGTCAGATCATCCAAAATGAAAATAAATAAGGAAACACAAGCTTTAACTGATACATTAAAAAAGATGGACTTAACTGATATTTATAGTACATTCCATCCAAAAACAACAGAATACACTTTCTCCTCAACTGCTCATGGAACATTCTCCAGGACAGATCATATCTTGGGTCACAAATCAAGCCTTGGTAAATTTAAGAAAATTAAAAGCATATCAAATATCTTTTCTGATCACAATGATATGAGACTAGATATCAATTACAAGAAAGAATCTGTAAAAAATACAAACACATGGAGGGTAAACAATATACTACTAAATAACCAAGAGATCACTGAAGAAATCAAAGAGGAAATTAAAAATACCTAGAAACAAATGACAATGAAAACACGATGACCCAAAACCTATGGGATTCAGGAAAAGTAGTTCTAAGAGGGAAGTTTATAGCAACAGAATCCTACCTCAAGAAACAAGAAACATCTCAAATAAACAAACTAATCTTACACCTAAAGCAATTAGAGAAAGAACAAAAAACCCCAAAGCTAGTAGAAGGAAAGAAATCATAAAGATCGGATCATATATAAATGAAAAAGAAATGAAGGAAATGATAGCAAAGATCAATAAAACTAAAAAGTGGGTTCTTTGAGAAGATAAACAAAATTGATAAACCATTAGCCAGGCTCATCAAGAAAAAAAGGGAGAAGACTCAAATCAATAGAATTAGAAATGAAAAAGGAGAAGAACCAACATTGCAGAAATACAAAAGATCATGAGAGATTACTACAAGCAATTATATGCCAATAAAATGGAAAACTTGGAAGAAATGGACAAATTCTTAGAAAAGCACAACCGTCCAAGACTGAATCAGGAAGAAATGGAAAATATAAACAGACCAATCACAAGCACTGAAATTGAAACTGTGATTAAATATATTCCAAGAAACAAAAAGCCCAGGACCAGATGGCTTCACAGGCGAATTTTATCAAACATTTAGACAAGAGCTAACACCTATCCTTCTCAAACTCTTCCATAATTTGGCAGAGGGAGGAACACTCCCAAACTCATTCTATGAGGCTACCATCACCCTGATACCAAAACCAGACAAAGATGTCACAAAGAAAGAAAATTACAGGTGAATACCACTGATGAACATAGATGCAAAAATTCTCAACAAAATACCAGCAAACAGAATCCAAGAGCACATTAAAAGGATCATACACCATGATCAAGTGGGGTTTATCCCACGAATGCAAGGATTCTTGAATATATGCAAATCAAACAATGTGATAAACCATATTAACAAATTGAAGAATAAAATCCATATGATCATCTCAATAGATTCAGAAAAAGCCTTTGACAAAATTTAACACCCATTTATGATAAAAACCCTCCATAAAGTAGACATAGAGGGAACTTACCTCAATATAATAAAGGCCATATATGACAAACCCTCAGCCCTCATCGTTCTCAATGGTGAAAAACTGAAATCACTTCCTCTAAGTTCAGGAACAAGACAAGATTGTCCACCCTCACCACTATTATTCAACATAGTTTTGGAGTTTTAGCCACAGCAATCAGAGAAGAAGAAAGAAATTAAAGGAACCCAAATTGGAAAAGAAGAAGTAAAATTGTTACTATTTGCACATTACATGATAGTCTACACAGAGTATCCTAAAGATGCTACCAGAAAACTACTAGAGCTAATCAATGAATCTGGTAAAGGAGAAGGATACAAAATTAATGCACAGAAGTCTCGTGCATTCCTATACACTAATGATGAAAAATCTGAAAGAGAAATTAAGGAAACACTCCCATTCACCACTGAAACAAAAAGAATAAAATATCTAGGAATAAACCTACCTAAGGAGACAAAAGACCTGTATACAGAAAAGTATAAGACACTGATGAAAGAAATTAAAGATGATACAAACAGATAGAGAGATATATACCATGTTCTTGGAGTGGAAGAATCAACATTGTGAAAATGACTATACTACCCAAAGCAATCTACAGATTCATTGCAGTCCCTATCAAACTACCAATGGCATTTTTCACAGAACTAGAATTAAAAAATTCACAATTTGTATGGCAACACAAAGACCCTGAATAGCCAAAGCAATCTTGAGAAAGAAAACTGGAACTGAAGGAATCAGGCTCCCTGACTTCAGACTATACTACAAAGCTACAGTAATCAAGACAGTATGGAACTGGCACAAAAACAGAAATATAGATCAATGGAACAGGATAGAAAGCCCAGAGATAAACCCATACACATATGGTCACCTTATTTTTGTAAAGGAGGCACGAATATACAATGGAGAAAAGACAGCTTTTCCAATAAGTGGTGCTGGGAAAACTGGACAGCTACATGTAAAAGAATGAAATTAAAACACTCCCTAACACCATACACAAAAATAAACTCCAAATGGATTAAAGACCTAAATGTAAGAACAGACACTATAAAACTCTTAGAGAGAAACATAGGAAAAACACTCTATGACATAAATCACAGCAAGATCCCTTTTGACCCACCTCCTAGAGAAATGGAAATTAAAAAAAAAATAAACAAATGGGACCTAATGAAACTTAAAAGCTTTTGCACAGCCAAGGAAACCATAAGTAAGATGAAAAGACAACCCTCACAATGGGAGAAAATATTTGCAAATGAAGCAACTGAGAAAGGCTTTATCTCCAAAATCTACAAGCAGCTCATGCAGCTCAATATCAATAAAACAAACAACCCAATCCAAAAATGGGCAGAAGACCTAAATAGACATTTTTCCAAAGAAGTTATACAGATTGCCAACGAACACATGAAGGGATGCTCAAATCACTAATCATTAGAGAAATGCAAATGAAAACTACAATGAGGTATCACCTCACACCAGTCAGAATGGTCATCATCAAAAAATCTACAAACAATAAATACTGGAGAGGGTGTGGAGAGAAGGGAACCCTCTTGCACTGTTGGTGGGAATGTAAATTGATACAGCCACTATGGAGAACAGTACGGAGGTTCCTTAAAAAACTAAAAATAGAATTACCATATGACCCAGCAATCCTACTACTGGGCATATACCCTAAGAAAACCATAATTCAAAAAGAGTCATGTACCACAATGTTCAGTGCAGCTCTATTTACAATAGCCAGGACATGGAAGCAACCTAACTGTCCTTCCTCAGGTTGAAACCGAGTTATGTGTAGTGAGGTGGATGGACCTAGAGACTGTCATACAGAGTGAAGAAAGTCAGAAAGAGAAAAATAAATTCCGTATGCTAACACATATATATGGAATCTAAGAAAAAAAAAGGTTCTGAAGAACCTAAGGGCAGGACAGGAATAAAGATGCAGACATAGAGAATGGACTTGAGGACATGGGGAAGGGGTAGGGTAAGCTGGGACGAAGTGAGAGAGTGACATGGACTTATATTACCAAATGTAAAACAGCTAGTGGGAAGCAGCCGCATAGCACAGGGAGATCAGCTTGGTGCTTTGTGTCCACCTAGAAGGGTGGGATAGGAAGGATGGGGGGGAGACACAAGAGGGAGGAGATATGGGGATATATGTGTATGTGAAGCTGATTCTCTTTGTTATAAAGCAGAAACTAACACACTATTGTAAAGCAATTATACTCCAATAAAGATGTTAAGAAAAAAAAAAAAAAAAGAATGCCTGGCAATGGTCTGTAGAAACGGGTTCCATGAACCTATCTTTACCTTTAATGAAATTGCCTTGAGGGGCGTAGTAATAGTCTTTTAAGTTCCCAGTCCCTGAAAAAAGTGCTCATTTCATTCTCTTCCTTTTTTTTTCTTCTTCTCATTTATGACTTCATCAGCAATGAGACTTAATTGAACACACCTTCTCTTAAAATGATAAGCATTCCCAAGTCTATTATTACTTTATCTCTAGGATTGATGGCCCAAAAGGATTCAGTGGAATGTACTGTTCACTTTAGTGAACAAAAACTAAAGTTCAGTGATATTTTCTTCTATTGAAAATGAATATGCTATCATTGCTCACTCATATTTTTACAATACCAATGTAAATTCTCAGATGACAATTCTATGCTTTTTTCCCCTCAAGCTTGTAATAATGGGTCTATAAAATGTAGCCTTTTGGCTCACATATGTACTTAGAGGTTAAATTACATCGTCATCACACTATAATAAAGTCTTATAAGCAGCTCTCATGGGATGTTTGACTGAACTCTTAGGTCAGAGCTCTAAAGGTGTTGAATAATTGTCTCATGTATTTAGATAGTAGAATCAGTATTTGAGCATCAAATCCATAGGAAATAACATTTAACTGTGCCCTTTCTATGTCTTTGTATTGTGGAATTCTTTGGTAAGTTTTTTTTTAACTCAGTTATTTTTTCCCTCAAAATGACCAACGATCTCTGCTATATGATGGCCCTGAATATAATTAGAGATGATAGAGAATTTAGATATGTTTTCTATTTCTTTGCTGCTCAGTCCTTCTTACAATTGCCCACTTTGGGCTTCACTTAAATATACTTAATCTCAAAAGAGTGGATTCCACCAGATTCAGCAAAGTGAGCCTGCTATATAGTAGTGTTCTGGCTGGACTATCTGAGAATGATTCTGATTCTAGTTATTATTTTATTATTATTATTACCATTTACTCAGCAATAACTATCTATCTGATAAGGTGATATGCACTTCATAGTACTACCTCATTTAATTCTCAAACGAACATCAGATACTATTAACCCACACAAGAAATATAAGAGAATTGAAGTGTTTATAACTTTAGTATGTCTCCAGGCCTTAGATTGAAAATCATGGTCCTCAAAAATATATCATACTGCTTCTGATCAAATCTACTTCTGTAAAATCTACTTTATAATAATATATAATACATAATCTAGGAGGTAGAAACTTCTATATATTTTGGTAGTTTCTATCAACTTGTGGAGTCATACATTCAGAGAGATATGCTGTCTTCTAAATCTGGGGTAACTCTTCAGATAATATATAGAGTGAAATTGTGTCAATTTTTTTCTCTTTTAAGACCCATAAGCAGTGTTGAGCCTACACAGCTACACAATTATAATGACTCATTATATAATGAGGGGAAAAACCTTAGAGGATATTTTTGTAATTGATTAGGACATGATTCATTTTGAGCTAACTTGGTTCCCAAACATGTGAAAACTTATCCGGAAGTTTGCAAAGGGACTTAATGTCAAGGGATAAACTAAACAGGTATGGGGGAGATAAAGAGAAAAGGAAAATTAATAATAAAATGCTGAGCATGAGTAAAATGAACATATTAGCCACAGTCTTCCTTATAGTGTTGGAAGGCAAATGAAAATGTATTGGTATAGACTTTACAATAGTGACTTTATGCAGAATTCATAATACACAGCAAAGTCTTTGTCACTGTATCCACCTGCTTGTGTCATAAGATTGAACTCTCTCTCTCTCACACACACACATACATACACACACACACCACAGAACCATTCCCAAGCAAAAGAAAATCTCACCTTATGTTTATAAAAATAATGGAGATTTCTTTTGCATATATGCAATTAGAATTAAATCTTTTGAGAAAAGGTGGGGGGAAAACAAAAAGAAAAAAGGTTAGCTGAAGAGGAAGAGAGTGGAAAGACATTTAAATTCAACTATAATCATTGTCAAAAAATAAATAAATAAAGCTGTCATCCAGAACACTATGCATAAATCTTCCAACAAGCTGTACAGAACGAAGAGTAGCTGCTTCAGGAAGAATGCACAGTCATTTAGTGGGCCTATCAAGCTGACAGTGAGAATACCAGACCTGATACACGTGAATGCCCAAGAAGACTGTCTCTGGATGTCAGCCCTGTGTATGTCAATGAAACAAGAGTACGAGAGTATCAAAGCACACTAACATACCACTGGTAGGCTTGTTTCTGCTACAAATACAAAACCAAAGGCTAACTGTGATCTACTCTTTGAAACTTGTGCTGTAGTATTAGTGGCCCTTAAGGCACTGACCCACACATACTGGATATGGTAGGAAAAAAAATAGCGACTGAGACATGAACAGGAGTTTGCATTGCATCTGAAAAATGGTAAAACTCATTTGAATGGTCACAGTTATCTAAATTTTGGCTTACTTTTTGTGTTTCTGCTCTCTATAAGCTCTAATGAATTGGTTATGATGGCCATTCTGCACTTAAATAACCCAAGTTTCAGAGCATTTTGTGACATTTAATCATCTTTAGGGTGAAGTCCCTCAAAAGACTGCACTGTCCATAGTGCTGATTTTCATAGGTATGAGCTAAATGCTTTAGGTTCTCTAATTTACACTGGAATTAAACTTGGAATAGTTATTTTATGAAATCCTTTAGTTCACACAGAGAAAACAATCCCTTTGTGTCTTAGTTTTAAAAAAAATTATTAACTGATAAAAACCAGTGCTTCTGGGAAAGTAGTTTGTACTTTGTGACTACAAAATGAATGGGGTTTTCATCTTAATAGCCTTCTTAGACACTCTATAACTAAAATATTATGCTTTACATTACAGACCAAACATAGTATTATATGATCCCATAGAATTTAAATATATCTATTCATTCTAAGATCAAAATGCTTCCTCTGAACCATAACACTTGCCTATATAAAAAAGTCTGCTGTAACATGGTCCACCTGCAAGACAGCTAGCATTATCCCTTTCCCGAATGCTAGTATTGAGAAAAGTTAATTGTTTTCTAGAAAGGATTGTAATTACCAATACTAACATATAATTTATACACCTGGACTTCTGAACAACAAATATTCAAACAATTTGTCAATGGTCTTAGTAGTATTAGGAATATACTGTTAGTGCCCACCCCCAACCCCTGCCAAAAAAAAAAAAAACCCTGATATAAATCCTTAGGCTGTAGAGGGTCAGGGAAATTTATATGGCTCTTTCTCTGTTAAAGCCACATTTGTTCCTGAATAGTGGCTGAACTATTTGAATTGAATTACATCATATGCACCAGTGATTTGAGTGGAAATACCTCCCTCATTAGTAAATGCATAGTCTTTATTTTCCCCCCACTATATAAACCACTTGATTGTTATTTGCCTCTTTGAGAAATATATAAAATATTATAAGATACATAAAAATAATCGTATCTTTATGCTGATTATCCCACTTCTGAGAATTTTAAGAACATAAATCAGCCTAAGCAAAGCCCCATTTGTATAAAGGTCCTTATATACATTTATAGTGAAGATTGCATGTGTTCTAATAATGTTTAATAACAGAGGAATTTATGCAATTATTTAAGATGTATAAACCAGGTAAACAATAAACTATTAAGCATCCATTAAAATTATTCTTATGAAGACTACAGAAATCTGAAGAATGCTTATGCCATTTTAATAAAAGATGGCAGAATGTCAAATGTTATGTGTAATACCTAGGCAAATACATATGCCCAAATATTTTTCTTTAAAACTATTGTGCTCTGAATTCAGCCTTCTTATATGTGAATCTTTTGTTGTAAATTTATTCCCTAAGGGATCTTGGGCAAATTACCTATCCTCCCTGTGCTCGAGTTTCTTCAGATGTAAAAAGGAAACTAGTACTGAATAGTACAATATATTATTATTAGGGTTGAATAAGATAATACCTGTAAAGCACTTTGTAGATAACTATCGTAATGCCAACATTTAATAAATATTTACTTACTACCTTTTCAGTAATGAGGAACATGCACAGAAATTGCTCTTCCATACCTCACTGAGATACCATGAGAGTAAATAAAAAGGAAAGAGTGACAGAGTTTGAATTCTGTACAGAGAAGGTGTCAAATGCATGACTGTTATCATCCTCATGGTCAAACTCATTGCTTTTACTCAGGAACTGTCTTTCATAGGGGCTGTGCTACTTGAAGGAAACAGGAATGGATAACTGAATGAGCTATGAAGTCGGAGCAAAAGAAAAAAACTAATTTGCGTCATTACAGTGAGAATATGACCCACATATACTCCCTTTAATTGTATAATGCTAGCATCCAGCAATAGAATTTATGTAGAAGGCACTATTAGTATTAACTCAAACATAAAAAGTTTAAAGGTAATAAACTAGCAATTGTCTATCCTGACTTTTGCTAAATGTCCACTGTAAACACAAGTGAATGCCATCTCTCACCCTGAAGAAGTACATGGTTTCAAAGGTTAGGTGAGCAGGACAAAGAGAAAATACCAAAGTTTGGGATGCTTCCAAGAGATGCCAATAAATTTCCACATCTGCTCTTTTATCTCAATTGCACCAAGAAAAATTCTCCCAATTAGTTAATTAACTTTAAGAACAAACCAAATTACTTTAAAATGCAACTTAAACTCAAGCCTATAAATTGTAATTAAAACTGCAGGCTCTTGGTATAAATTTTTCAAAATATTTAAGGAGGGTGAATTTCAAACAGACATACGTTTTATGGAA
The DNA here is from genome assembly GCF_005190385.1 of Monodon monoceros. Taxonomy (NCBI): domain Eukaryota; kingdom Metazoa; phylum Chordata; class Mammalia; order Artiodactyla; family Monodontidae; genus Monodon; species Monodon monoceros. The sequence goes on from NW_021703778.1 coordinate 21,772,023, forward strand.
GACTGATACATAGAGGAAAATTTATTCAAATGATGGATTTTAAAAGTAATATTTTAATTAGCCCTTTAGTCACAGTGATTTAGAATTATAGATAAGGAAACAGTATTTACTCATTGTAGATGATTAATATGAGATTTTCTTTTGTATATCTCAATGGCCAGTTATTTTTCATAATAAAAAACTGATTGACTAATAAAAATAAAATCCCAAATTGATTAAGAATGAAAGACTCTTAAAACTTGCTAACAACGCTAGATTATAAACTCCTATAAGGCTATTGTTAATGTGTTACGCTAACATCATTATCAATACCAATATTTTGCATTCATAAATAGCACTGTTAATGTTAAAATTTCTCCAGCTTGAACTTATTGTATATATAGAACAGAAGCTTTTTAAAATGTATTTATTAATTATAAATCAAGTTAATGGCTTTATTCTCTCTAGTCATCTGTCATTATCAAGTAAATGCCTCATTAATCAAATAAAACCTGAAAAAGTAGGCTTTTTTTTTTTTCTTAAGATGAGGGTAATTCCAAAAGATGAGAGTATTTTTAAAAAATGTCTAGAGTGGAATGTTGATACTTTAAGGCAAAGCATGAACCAAACTGGATTCTTTCAACAATATGGTACTCTAGATAGATCAAACTTTTTGACTGATCTCATCATTCTTTAGAGCTAGAAGGGACATTCAAGAGATTTACAGTACTGGTAGGATTGGATATTTAAAAATTATTTCTTTTATCAAACTGTTCTTTCTCATGTCTTTAGTGAATCTCTTCTTTTTGCCACATAAATCTGTTTTTCTTTCCTTTCTCGTCCTATTATCAACATCATTAGAGAACAGATGAAGATCAGCATACTCAATTTAGACTTGAAGGAATTTATTAAGTCATTCCTCAGATTTTCTTTCTTCAGATAAAATTTCTCTGCTTTTAAAAGATTAGTGAAAAGATTTCTAAGAGGCTGAATGTGATAAAATTCAGAAATCACTGAAACCTGTGGTTAATTCTCTCTTTTCAATTTTGTTCATTTGCTTTGTCATTACAAGGAATATAGTTCTCTTTAATCTGGTAGTTTTCATTAGAATTACTAGTATTAGTTTGCTCCTAGATAATTAATATTAAGTTTTATGTATGATACAAGTCACATGTTCCATTCAAAGAACATTAAAGAACTAATGGAAAGGGAGTTTCTTACAAGTAAAAAAAAAAAAAGAGCAAAATGGTAAACATTTGAACATGATATGATAAAGCAAGAAGGTAAAGTTTTGCTTGGGATCTATTGGGTTCTTACTATTTAAGTATAAAGCTGTTAAATACTGTATGTTGTATAAAACTGTTAAATACTGTATGTTGAATAAAATGTTCTGGGGAAGAAATAAAAATGAAGCAAAGAAAGTAATGACCGTATTATAGAAAAAACAATAATTATTCAAAAGAACAACTATTTCTTTTAAAAGATAGTTCCCATATGGTAAAGAAGTATCCCACTGTAATTCCTAGCCTCAAGAAGCTAGAGCAAAGAGCATGCACTATCAGTCAGCAAGAAGAAGGGTTATTAAATCCTCATAGCCTTTTTTTTTTTTTTGGACTATTTTCAGGGCTGTTTTAGTTTCACAGAAAAATTGAGAGCTAAGTACAGAGTTTTCGTATACCCCCTTCCCCAACACATGCATATCCTCCCTCATTATCAACATCCCCTACCAGATGGTACATTTGTTACAACCGTTGAACTGACATTGATACGTCATCATCACCCAGAGTCATCGTTTACATTAGGGTTCACTTTTGGTGTTGCGTACTCTATGGGTTTGGGTAAATGTATAATGCCATGCATTCACTGTTACATTATCACACAGAATAGTTTCACTGCCCTAAAATTTCTCTGTGTTCCATCTATCCATCCCTGAACCTCCCTAATCATAGTCTTTTTCTAATTCCTGATTAATTGAGCTGAATTAGGTGTGAGACTAAAAGAAACCCTCCCCCTCCCCACCAGGCTCTGACTGGGGTGAGTACCCTTCACCATTCCTGTCCTGCGCTATGATAAGCAGAGGAAGTGTTGCTTCCCCTCACCCGCCACCCCAGAGTCACTGCCTAGCAGGCCTAGCTTTATGGGGCCCCTGCTTGCTGAGACATCTGATCAGATACCACACTCCTTAGAAAGTTACAGAGAATCTCCCTTTAATAGATACCCCCTAAACTTCTCTTATAATTACGGAGTCACCACCTCTGTCACTCTGACTAAATCTCTATTGGGTATTTTCTGCTGTAGGAATGTTTGTGTTTGGAATTATTCTGAAGGTTTTTCCAACTCATAATATTCGAGGTTCTTTCCTATTTGCTGCAATAGACACACACCTAGTTAGTTTAGTGATTAACATTTCTTTCTAAGAACATGCTAGAATGGGAGCTGTACTTAGATACTTTCTGCCTGATGTACAGACTGGATCTAATGAGAAGATATTTCTTTTCAGAAAAAAAAAAGTCTAAACAAATGCACTATTTCAGTAAATAATCAAGACATATCTAAAAAATATAAACTGGGAACACAGGCATTACACTTTAAAGGATGGAACACAGTGCTGAATAAAACCATGGCATGGACTTTTCATGCATCTCATTTTGACCAAAGTGTGAGTTATGAAGTGGGGAGGTGGGCAAATGGTAGCCCCAGAAAGGCTACCTATGGCCAAATTGCTCTCTTAAAGATTGTCACTTATACAAACTGCATATAAGGTGAGCCAATCCCCTGTTTGTTCTTTGTTCAGAACATCTCCCCTACTTATCTATATACCTAATAGGTGTTTCTCAAAATCCAAAAGCTTTAAGTCTTCAAGAAAATCACCCCTTGGTAACTCATCCCAAATCAATCATAATGTTTCTTGCACTGTTTATTTTTAAACTTATCAATATTGCTTGGTTTTGCTTGGACTTGTTATTTATCCTGATATAGAACCTATTATATACATACATTAATACGTTTTTTAAAACACTGCATGCAACACTTCAGTACGCTGGTTTTGCCTGTCCAGGGTAGATTTTCTTTCCTCTGATAACAGCATCTATGTCTTTCCTTGGGAAATTATCCAAAAGTCTGTTTGTATTATTTAAAAAATAAATCCTTTATGGAAGGATATTATGCATAAAAAAAGTTCACAAGTAATGAGTAGATAACGATACAGTTTCATGAATTAAACCCAAATATGGAACCAGAACCCAAAATAGGAAATAAAACATTGCAAGCACTTTACAGGCACTACCTTTCCCTCAGTTGTAAACACCATTCTGATTTCTGGGCCATGGAGTAGTTTTGTCTATTTTTTTGAACCTTACATGAACAGAATCAAATGCAGAGTGTGCACATTTTTGTGTGGGGGGCTTCTTTAAGTAACTGCTCAAGTCTTTTGCTCATTAAAAATTATTTTCATATTCTTACTGATTTTATGAGGTTTTTGCATACAACCTTATAAAATCAATAAGAATCTGGATACAAATCCTTTAAAAATATATGTATAAAAATCTATTCCCACTTTGTGGTTTCTATTTTCTCTGCTAATGGTGTTGTTTCATGAACAGAAGTTCTGACCTTGAAATTAGTACATTTTTTTCCTTCAGTTAGTGATTTCTTCTGTAATACTTCCTACTTCCAACCAATAAGTTTCCTCTAAGTGCTTTATTGCTTTATTTTTTACATTTAGAAGTCTGATATATCTGGAATTGACTATTTCATGTGCAGTGAGGTAGAGGTGAAAATTATTTACTATATAGATATCTAATTTATCCAGTATCATTTCTTGATAAGACCATTCTTACCCTCACTGTGTTGCAATGTCATCTTTTTAATGTACTTGACTACTGCTTGCAATAAGGCCACACCTCCCACTGGCTTCTTCCAGCCAATGACTGACTGACACACACAGATACTAATGCACACATAGGGCTCTTCTGACAGCTGTCTTTGGCTTGAAGATTCCTCTATATCTTTGCCCATCTCTCTTTCCTGAGACCACCTGCAATCTAGGACCCTTTCACCCAAGATTTTCTCCCGCTCTCTTTCACTCTGGGTCAGAATTTCATCCTGGTCTGACAGCTTTCCCATATTTCTCTGGCTCCCTCCCAGTTTCCCGCACACAAGCATTTTTCCTAATAAAATACTCACATGTTTAATTTCGTCTCGGAGTCCGCTTCTCAGAGGATCTGGGCTAACATAAGTGGTGCCAAGAGTGGTCTGAGAAAACAGACGGTAAGAAGGGTATTTGGAATTGACTCAAAGGTGGGATGGGGCATGGATATAGGCAGGATAAAGCAGCGACCTGACTGTGAAAGATTTCACCAGTGGTGACCTGGGAAATTATCCCAGTGGAGCAGGGATGCTGTTGCAGGTGCAGTGATATAGGCATGTGAAATACATAAAGCAAAGTCTGCAAATGCAGTGGAGTTGGCTAGTCCTTGCCAAGTTGTATTCACTCCCTGTAGAAGGATAATGAGAAACCAGGGGCTGTTAACAAGCAGCTGTTAATGGCTAAGTGTGAGAGCCAGAGAGCCTCAGTGGTACATATAAAGGGCTCTTATCACCTGTACTGAAAGGGCAGACACAGATGAACAGGAGGTTGAAGACTTAATTGTGTGAGCAGAGCTCCAGAAATTCTTGAATTCTCAGCTAAGGCAGGTCTGTTATGTGAAGGTCAGGGTGTGGTAGAGGAAACCTGGGATCCTGGAAACTAAGATTAGGCCACCTGGATGACTGTCCCTGACTGTCCCCCTGGACTTTTGGGGTATGCAGAGGTGGCCCACCCTCCTCTAGTAATGGTTAGCACTTACACTGTGCTAGGAGACACTGCAGAAGTCTCTTTTCCCCAAAGCAACATATGTCCCCTCAGGGGCTGTCCCACGTTCTATCCTAGAGGCTAGGCTGATACCAGGGGTTAAATCCTAGTATAAACTGCCCCTTCCCTCCACGCTGAGCCTGTAAAGAGAAGATATAAATAGAGAAGTATAAGAATTATGTGGCACGTACCAACAAAAGCTATGGGGTTATGCCTGGGGTTGTATTTTAGGGTGCATCATCAAGAAGGCTGGAATTTAAGCCTGAATAAGCAAGAAGTGACTTAGGGGTGCTTCTTTAGGACACAAAACTTAACACCCTACAAAAACACTAGGGAATGTGGCAAATTTGCTGCTAGGGTGGCTCTTAGATACCTGGAAGAAACAATGGACAACTCTCAGCAAAGTAAAAATTCCTGAATTACCCTAGAAGATGTAAATGAAGGAATAAAGAGCTTAAGGTAAGTGAATGTGATGGTTAACTTTATGTGTCAACTTGACTGTCAAATTGACAGCATGCCCAGATATTTGGTTGAACGTTATTTCTTGGTATGTTTGTGAGGGTGTTTCTGGGTGATTTTAATATTTAAGTCAATAGGCTGAATGAACCAGATGGCCCTTCCTAGTATAGGTGGCCTTATCCAAACCTTTGAAGGCCTGAATAGAATAAAAGGCTGAGTAAGAATTCTCTCTCTCTCTCTCTCTCTCTCTCTCTCTCTGACTCAGAGAGACATTTGTCTCTGAAGGCTTGGACTCAGACTGGAACTATAACCATCAACTCTCTTTTCAGATAAAAGAAAAATGAAACAAACAAACAGAAAGTATTATTCAATTTTTTTCCCCCAGGAGTATTTTTTGCACTGATGTTTTTTAGGGCCACACTACTACTGAAAGGCTGTAGTGCTGAATCTGTCCACTTTTGAAAAGGGCCAGCACATTGTTCAGAGCTATATATAAGTCAGACTGAATTTTTCTTCCCCAGTCAACTGCCACGGGAATCAGAGCCACTCGCTCACTACTTGCGCCTTTAGGATGTGCTCAAATAAAAACTTCTACAGAGTTTCACGTGATGATGGAGGGCTACTGTCCACACCCAAAATTATGGTTCAGGCAACTCAGTTCATGGTGGTCAATTGGTGTCACATGGCACATTGAAAGCTTGTTGGGAAGACATTCAGCCTTCACTAAGGCCTAGGAGCAAGCCAGCAGTTGGTTTTCAAATAAATATCTGAAAAAGACAGAATAGCTTTTTCCCTGAAATCCCAGGGCTTTTTTGTGATTCATTTACACAATCCTACAGGCTCCATAACGTATCACTGTCTTCCACAGACACTTGAAGTAACATTTGATATGCTTAGTCTCATGGTCTATTTGACAAGGTAGCTTTTGTGGCAGCAACTATTTCAGAGCCTTTTTTTTTTTTTCCCAGAGGTCCACTAAAAACTGGCAACTCTATATGGATTAGAATACCTCACAAAAGTATACAATCCATCAAAAATTCAGAGTCTTATTAGGCACTGTGCTTCTTCTACAATGATAAGATATGCTAAATAAAATAATTTGTCCTTTACCTTGGAGAGGGCATCTTGACATAGCCTGGGCCACTGGACCTCTAGAAATTTCACCAAAGTGACAGGACCCTGAATTTTTCTTGTTTTATTTTATTCCTTGGAACCAATATTTCTTTACAAAGCATCTAAAATACTTCCTAGTTTTTGATCAACAGATATCATCATAGCAACAATCATCATGATATCATCAATGTTGTGGACCAGGCTGATTTCCTGTAGAATGTTTGGAAATCAAGTTTTCTGCAGATTAAATTATGATAGAGTATGGAATATTGGTGAGTTAAGACTGTGATGGTATATCGTTGTCCTTTTCAGGTGAAACCAAATTGCTTCTAAAATATATATAGGAAAAAAAATTGACAGATAAATACCTGCATACCAGGTACTTATATGATGTTATGCTCCCCCCAAAAAACCGTATTTGCAATAGTAGCTGCATCTCTGCAACATTTCCAAGAATGTGGTATTGATTTTGATTTACTATTTTCGTAGATGGAGGCATTCTAGGTGTTTAAACTTGGTATTTCCTACCATAATGATCCTTATTTCATGAGAGGGAACCAATATAGAGACTTTACCAGTTGCTGAGTATGTCTATTTCAACCATATTTCAGAAATGCATAAATGATCATGGGGTTTGTTCTGGTATCCATCAGGCCTGCTGTGAGACAGACCAAAGTAAAAACTCAATTAATTACCTAATGCCACAAGTTCCCACTCTTAACAGATCACAACTGTTTTTTGGTTCATGAGGATTTAGCATATTAGTTGAGAGTTAGTGTTCAGTAATCCCCCCAAAAACCTTAGTATTTTCCTTTCTCTAATACTATAGCCGTAGGTCCCTTTGAGGCAAGTCTACAGGGAAGATTTACAGTATACAGTTTAGGCACTGTTGTAGGGTTCTTCCTCAACAGGATTTCAGTCTTCATTAAGAATTCCTTTCATTCAGGGGATTCTGGGATTGTGAACTTACTAAAGTTTGGGAACCAGGGAGAGAGCCATGATTCTAAATAATGATTTATGTCAGAGATCCATGGCATCTAACCAATTCCCTTGTATATGTACAACTACATGTATATATCTTTTGTCTCCACAAGATCATGAGGATATAAGGCAGAAAATATTTATTTCTTTTTCTATAACACATTTCTGAAGCTCGAATATTATCTTTACTAAATATGTAATGAATCAAATTGAATTTTATACTTTATATTTCAGATTAAAATAGCCAATATTAACAAAATATTATATCATCAAAGGTAAGCCTAAGCTGAAATTCAAATAAACCTGTAATGTAAACCATGAAAACAACAAATCAAAAACACTGACTTACTGTGCTCACTTATGGACATGATTATGATACATTCTAAAACATTGCCTTTCTGATACTAGTTGTCAAATCTAATTGTAATGTGAAGCATATACTAAATAGTCAGTGTGTATTCAAAATTATATTTTTACAAAAAAGAATGAATAAAGCAGGGAAAATAGAATGACCACTTTTACTTTAAGAATTAGTAGTAACTTGGAATTTAAAATTTGTTTCTAATGCTGTGTGTATTTCATGCACAAAGAACTAGAATAGACTGCCGAAATAAAAGTAGAGACTTCTATAAACATAATAGGCTGTATTAAGCCAGTCATTATGTTGGATACAATTTCCATTTAATGTCAGAAATTGGCTTCTAAAGATGGCACTCTAGAAATCAAAGCTTTCAATTTTTGCAGCTCCTAAATTGATTAAAGTTGAAAAAGAAGTAAGTGTCAAAGAAACATTTTGAGAATATAGTCATTCAAATATCATTTTTTGAAGGGTTGGGGGCAGGTAGTGCTTTGTTTTTATTACATCAGGAAAGGAAAAGAGATGATTGAGACCAGCAATAAAAAGGTAACTATGTCAGGGAAGAAAAAGTATTCACATCAGAGCTCTCTAGCCCTTCACTATTAGAATATAAATGCTACATCTTGAAATAAACTAGAAAATGAAGAAATATATCTTTCTCTTTAAAGTGTCAGATCAGAAGAGGTGAGCTCTTCTCTGAGATTGGAAAGCTGCCTTCCAAGGTTTCTGTGATCAAAAATGGGGAAAGCAATGATGTGGAAAGACTGATATTTGAATCTCATAAAACTCGTTCTCAGCACCAGTAGTGTTAATAGAAAGAATAGCAGAGGCTCCAATACTGTCTCACCCATTCATACAATGAATTTTTGCATGGGCAGCTGGGGAAATCTAATTCCAAACTTACATAGGAAAACTATTCAGTAGTATTTTGGTACATGAATATGCTGTATTCATATAATTTTTTTTGTTTTATTAAAGCAATAAGGGAGCATTGTTATTTGCAGCAAGTTGGAGGTGGGAAAAAAGGAACACTTTGTGCCCCTGAATAAGCTCAGCTTATTTGTGGGGAGTTTTTTTTTTTTCTACTGGCATTATCATTATCTCTTTTTTGTTTGTTTTTGTTATTTTTTAAACAGCACACACCATTATCTCTTAAAGACAACATCTCAGTGGTATGAACTCAGCTTTATTCCAACTAAGTCACTGAAAAAAAGAAACCAGGAACATAGATATTGGACAAAAAAATTAGCAAAGCCCTTTCCTCCAAATTCTGATCCAGGTTTGACACATCTTTAGTGCTTTTTCATAAATGATTTCATCTGAACTGTGGTTGCCCCGATTACTTACAGAATTTTATTGAAACTGCTTTAGTCCCTGTTACATATATACTTTTCATTTAAGAAATCCTTAGTGACTAGTGCTTAGCATAAATTTCATGCTCAATAAATATTTATTAAATTAAGTAACCATTCCAGTCCACATCTGCTGGAATTCCAATAAACTGGCATAAATTAGGACGAGTTCCACAATTCTACAGATCAATTAAGAACATCATTTACCAGGTATATGACCTGTACATTGAACAATTTACTTAACTTCCCTTAATTTCAGTTTTATCTTGTATAAAACCGTAAGTGATTGTCCTGCAAATTATAATGTCACATCTATAAAGGGCCTTCCACAGAGCTTAACACATCAGTTAACACATCAGTTAAATAACCTGGTTATTATTTTTAATGTTATTATCAACATTTGCAAATGACAAATGAGCCTTCATCTCTGAGGTTTGTGACACTACTTCTTCTTTTCATTCAATATCTTAAAAATGATCATACACAGGAAGCCACATTTCAAAGTCCCAAACCATCATGGGTGAATTACAAACGGCACTTTGTTTCTTTGGTTATTTTTTTTTCCAGGACACACATACGGCAGTTTTACAGTTTCCCGTAATTCCTGTTACAGATGCTACTCTTTCTCCTGTTATCTGTCTATCATAAAACTCTGAGGACAGGGACCTGATTTTCAATCTGCTTTCTTATTCACCAGGGCTCCTATTCACCCTCCTTAAACAGGGAACTCAAGTGCTCAAGAAAAGGCTCTGAATGTCATAATGGGTGGTTGTTGTTTTACTTTTTCCAGGAATTGTCAAGAGGGGCTATTTGAGAGAACATTTATTTATTTTTATTTATACCATTTTGCGGCAGCCACTAAATAACAAGGAACATGCGACTGAGACTCAATGAACTGATAAAGGGCAAGGCATCCCTATGAGTATGAACATCAGGACAGGGCTGTACTCAGTTTTGGATGATAATCTATTTGTTCAATGGAAAATATTATGGCTGGAAGATGCTCCTGCTGCAGTGACAAAGGCACTGCACACATTCAGCCTATAAATGGAACAACGTTGGTTTCATCTATGAAGCAGAGTCAACAGGTAATTGTTCTAAACCACAATGTACAAGTGAGTGGAAATGACTTATTGGTCATGCATAGAAAATGCCCTTATTGAGGACAGCACGGCTCATGCATAGAAAAATAGCCAGAATGGGGTATTATTTGTCTTCAAATAATAGCTGTCACTAGCCTCTTCAACCTTTACCATTATGATCACTTATTGAAATGAAGCTATAGAAGATTCATGTTAAATTGGGAACACCATGAATTCTTACCTCTCTCTCACTCTCCATTTTTAACCATCTGCCCCATCCTGTGATCTCTACCTACCAGAGTCCTCACCTCTGTCTACACTGACAGTGCATCATGACTGGCCTCCAACCTGCCTTTGCTTCTGATTTTGTTCCATGCCACCCACTCTCCTAACTGCTGAGTGAACGTGCTAAACTAAAAGGCCTTTTTTTTTTTCTTCCTGTTAAAATCCCTCAACCTTCCCCTATTTCCTTTGGGAAGATAGTCAAGTTTCTTTTACCACGGCCTCTCACAATTCCCCAATGTAATTTTTTTTTTTCTCTTTCAGAGAACAAATGAAATCAATAAATTGTAACTTTCACTTTGAAAGCAAGATAAGCCAAAGGGTCTGTATACATCAGTACTGAGGAGGAGTTTTCAGGGTCTGAAGGCCTGAACATCCTCCACTAAAAGCTTCTTAACTAATAATGTGTCTGAAAGGTTCTTTGTCAATACCTCTCTTCATTTAGAAGTTATGACTGCTTTATTGTCTAATGAGATACATGTATTTATTGGGTGTGTGTGTATGTGTATTTCATTCACATTTCAGGTTTCACTCACACTAGGCTTTGGTGTCCTCTTGTTGAACAGAAACAATTTCACAGAGCAACATCAGACCAGGCTATCATGTTAGCAAAATCAAAATCCTTTCATCTTTGTGTCTAATCACACATATTAACAAGCTCCCTGTACATCCCACAAAACAGTGAACACTCCCCAGCTCTTGGCTAATATGACTGACTGCTGCTTCTTTAACAATTATGGCTTCAACCTCACTCTAGTTTGTCTTTTTTCTAGATAAGATTTATCAACATATCCAATCATAGAATTATCCCGTTTCCTGATGTCACCCAATGCAGAGAAAGTCCCTACTTCCTTGAATCTTCATCAGAATCACCGAACTAAAGCCCAGATTTTTAAGAAGCCCTTTCTTACATCCTCTTACTGAGATGCCCCCCAGTTTCTCACTTTGCATGTTCTCCCTAATTGCAACAAGAATGAAACCCAATTTATTCACCACTATGGGTGTGCTCCTACTAATCTTTGACTAGTATACACTCACTGATTGGTTGAAAGCATCCACCTTCAGGCTGAGGAACCATAAACTCCTTTGCTCTTATTTTTCCTTATTTACCTGTTCAAGCACAAATGCAACCTGTAAGTATTTCCTGCATTTATTTGTTTTTGTGCTTTTTCCCACTTCCCCCCAAAAGACTAAAACTCCATCGGGGAAATGCCTGTAAAGCCTTTTCTATTTTTGATGCCCATTGCTTTACATATAGCAGATGTTCAATAAACTTCTGTTGAATGACTGAACTAAAAAGTATATCAGCAATAATTATTTAGGGGCTTCCCTGGTGGCGCAGTGGTTGGGAGTCTGCCTGCCAATGCAGGGGACATGGGTTCGAGCCCTGGTCCAGGAAGATCCCACATGCCACGGAGCAACTAAGCCTGTGAGCCACAACTACTGGGCCTGCACTCTAGAGCCCGCGAGCCACAACTACTGAAGCCCACACACCTAGAGCCCGTGCTCTCCAACAAGAGAAGCCACTGCAGTGAGAAGCCTGCGCACCGCAACGAAGAGTGGCCTCTGCTCTCTGCAACTAGTGAAAAGCCGACACATAGCAACAAAGACCCAACACAGCCAAAAATAAATAAATAAATAAATAACAAATAAATAAAAAGTGAATAAGAAACCCACCCTTCTTGATCCCATTTTAAAAAAATGAAAATAATTATTTAGAAAAAAATCTATTGCAAATGATGACAAAATATATTCAGGAATAAACCAGCAAGATAGCATCCAAAACCCAAAAGAAGAAAATGATTAAAAAAAACCCCGAGGAACATAAAGACAAAATTAAATTAAATAATGAAGAGTTTAAACATTTCTAGAACCAGAAGCCAAAACTATAAATATGTAAATTCTCCTTAAAAATGTATTAATTTGTGTTTAGAATCTTGAAAAATTAGATCAATAACTCAGTGCACAGTAAAATAAATTTCAAAGGATCCAAAATTTTAATGCCAAGGAAATGTCTCAATTCCATATCTTGAATAAATTCTACCGGATTGCAGGTACAACGACGTTTACACAATGTTGGATTAATTTGCTAATATTTTGTTGAGCATTTTTACAAGTATGTTCATGAGAGATACTGGTCTATAGTTTTCCATTTTTGTAATGTCTTTGTCTGGATTTAATAGTGCTGGCCTCAGGGAGCAAGTTAAGAAATGCTCCCTGTGTTTATGTTTTCTGGAAAAGACTATAGAGAGTCAATATAATTTATTCTCTAAATATTTTGTAGAATTCACCTGTGAAACTATCTGTGCCTTGTACTTTCTTTTTGGAAGATTATTAATTATTCATTCAATTTTTTAATAGATATATGGCTCTTCAGTTTTTCTCTTTATCTTTGTGTGAGCTTTGGAAACTGTGTCTTTCAAAGAATTGGTCCATTTTATCTGTTTTAAAATTTGTGACAATCATAGACCCCACTAAAGTTTAGAAGTGGCAGAAATGACACTGAAAAATCCTCTCAGATTCAACATTGCAAGGACAAAGTCAAATAACAGAATTTACCAAATATCACCTAAAACCAAATTTTGGTACATCACTAGTCCTATCTTATTTTCTATTATATCTTCAGTGCTTGGAACATTATGGATATATGGATAATACATAAATAAACTCATGAATAGTGGGGGAATAAATTGTCATCTTTCTCAAGAGCTAATTGGCAATATATTTCATGATCCTTGACTTTTCAACTTCATTGATTCCAATTTTCAGAATCTTATCTATGGATTTCTTAATACTGTGTTCAAAGATAAATATATAAGATGTTAACTATAAAATTATTTATAAGCATGAAACAATACAATATAGATTAAATATGATGGAATAGGGAAATGGATGTACATACCATTTCAGGTATATACTAAGTGATGAAATATTACACACCTTTCAAAATTATGATTTCAAAGAATAATTAAATGGATGAATTTGTCTTCAAAATAAGGATTTCAGGGTACAATCTATAGAGGAAATAAGTCAATCTTTAGAAAATAGGACTAAAGGGAAATGCCAATTATGTTTTTCTGAATTGTGTGATTACAGGTGATTTCATAAGAAAAAAGTGCCCAGTTTGTGTTGGCTATTATTTTTTATTAATATTTTTAGCTTTCCCTTAATTAATCTCCTTTAATTTCTAAATGTCCTAAATTAAGCATGCTTTATTTTCATAATGAAAAAGATGTTCAGTAATATAAAGAAAGCATTTAATAATGTTCCTTTCTTACAAATTAATTTCTTTAGAAAACAACAGAAAAAGAGTAATCGTTGAGTTTTTAAGGTGCTTTAAATGCTCATGATTAGAAATGAAGAGTTACGAACTATAGTTATCCCACATGGAAGAAAAGCTTAGCCATACAGAAAAAATTGGCGAGGATTAAGAATTTTTCCATTTCATGTAAAATCTAACTGACCTATTCAGCACTGTCAGAAAGGAATCATTAATAATGAAATAAATTAGGCTTTATTGTAATAAACCCTCGAGCAGGCTTCATACAGTTGTCTATATTAAAAAATAGCTTAATGATAAAGCACTCTAGCTTTATCTATACTATGGCACCCACAAATTGGAGTGTCCATCCTTCTGACTTTTGATTTGCAGCTCTTATTTGAAGTTACTATTTACATTTTTGTCCCTGGTGTTTCTGTTGCTGACATTTAATAACGTCAAGGGCCACTCATTGCACCTCAGTTTCAGCTGCTCAAGAGGGAAATGCCTGTATCTCTGAGAACTAATGAGAGCCCTACAAGAAAAATTTTAAGTATATCCTAGAGTCTGTAATTTATGGAAGAATATTCCAAATACAACTTCTTGGTATGGTGAAAAAATTACCACCATTTTAATATGTTATGGTAACAAATACACAGAGCTTCATTTTATTTATGAAAATGTTATTTGTATGTTGGAAGTGAAATGGCACTTTGAGTGTTTGAAGAATCTCACTCTAAAATTCTAAGGACTTCATGGAAACAAACTATTATGATGTAAGAAAAATAGACTGCAATTGAAAAATAGCCTTCATCTATCTAAAGTCCTGTGGGACATTCATTATTTGTATTTCTTCTTTGATAATGTGATTATGAGGTTTGACCTTCCACTTAGAAATGAGAAAATCTAATCATGAGTTTATATCCCTTCATATTTCTAGTAGTCAGAGTATTGCCTGAAGAGGGGCACTATGTAAGCATGTTCAAAATGATAAAAAATGACATTTTTTTAATTGCAGTGGTTGAATGCTGAGGCTGTACCCGCCTGCTCAATACTCAAAAGTGCTGTTTTTGGGATAAATAGATGAGGCTGTTTCATGTCCATATCCATTAGTCAGGATTGGTTGAGTTTTCTTGTAATAATAAAGAATTCTAAAATCTCTAGACCTTGAAACAATGGTAGTTAATTACTGATACAGCCAAAGTTTGCTGTGGGCTGAGGTCAATCACCAGGATACATGTCCTCCACATGACAGCTCAACCTTACATCTCCATGTCACCAGAGGTGTTTACAATAGCCATGGCAAGAAAAAAGGAGAGGCTGAGAGTTGTGTACCAGCAAATGAAGTGCCTCTGCTCAAAATAACATGCATCATTTCCACTCACACTTTTTGAACAAAGCTCATCCCATAGCTATGCCTCATGTCAAGGTCAGGACATGAGAGGGAATGTAGAAGTACAAACCTACAGTTTACTGGAAAGAAGTAAAGCAGAGATGAATGGTTGTAATATTTGTCATGCTATGCAACTGTGACTTGCCAAAGCCCAGAAGTATGCATCACTGGTAAATGAAAATAGGCTACCTGGATTCAATGTTTGCATTCCATAGAAGTGAGGCATCTAGGTTCCACAGGTATGGTTTTACGTGTTCACATATCTGAGATGGAGACAAATAGAATCAACATACAAGCACGCTAGATGATCCTCCACATGAAAATACCACTTAGACTTTTTCCCCATGAAAAACACATAGAAAGACTTTGAAAAAGTGACTATTCCCTTCAATGACTTAGTATTGGGTGGGCCAAAACGTTCGTTCGTTTTTTTCCATAAGATGGCTCTAGTAGCACTTAGCTGTCTTTAACTTCATTTGAAACAATTCTGTTAGATTGTATGTGACAATTGTCATATCAGCATGCATTTATAAAAAGACCTACCAAAATTGGTGAATTTTTGTGTAACCATTTTAATATTGAAGATGGAAGAAAAAAGCAACATTTTCAGCATCTTATGCTTTATTATTTTAAGAAAGGTAAAAACGCAACTGAAACACAAAGAAAAGATTTGTGCAGTGTATGGAGAAGGTGTTGTGACTGATCGAACGTGTCAAAAGTGGTTTGCGAAGTTTTGTGCTGGAGTTTTCTTGCTGGACAATGCTCCACAGTTGGGTAGACCACTTGAAGTTGATAGCTATCAAATAGAAACAATAATTGAGGACAATCAACGTTATACCACGTGGGAGATGGCCAACATACTCAAAATATCTGAATCAAGCATTGAAAATTATTTGCACCAGCTTGGTTATGTGAATCGCTTTGATGTTTGGCTTCCACATTAAGCATAAAAAACCTTCTTGACCATATTTCCACATGAGATTCTCTACTGAAACGTAATGAAAATGTTCTGTTTTTAAAACAAGTTGTGATGGGCGATGAAAAGTGGATACTGTACAACAATGTGGAATGGAAGAGATCGTGGGGCAGCGAAATGAATCACCACCAACCACACCAAAGGCCGGTCTTCATCCAAAGAAGGTGATGTTGTATATACAGTGGGATTGGAAGGGAGTCCTCTGTTATGAGCTCCTTCCGGAAAACCAAACGATTAATTCCAACAAGTACTGCTCCCAATTAGACCAACTGAAAGTGGTACTCGATGAAAAGTGTCCAGAATTAGTCAAGAGAAAATGCATAATCTTCCATCAAGATAACGCAAGACCACATGTCTCTTTGATGACCAGGCAAAAACTGTTACAGCATGACTGGGAAGTTCTGATTCATCTGTTGTATTCACCAGGCATTGCACCTTCGGATTTCCATTTATTTTGGTCTTTACAAAATTCTCTTCATGGATAAAATTTCAATTCCCTGGAAGACTGTAAAAGGTACCTGGAACAGTTCTTTGCTCAAAAAGATAAAAAGTTTTGGGAAGATGTAATTATGGAGTTGCCTGAAAAATGGCAGAAGGTAGTGGAACAAAGGGGTGAATACTTTGTACAATAAAGTTATTGGTGAAAATGAAAAATGTGTCTTTTATTTTTACTTAAAACACCAAAGGCACTTTTTGGCCCACCCAATACAAGTGAAAGAGCACTGATTTTGGAGAGAAACAATCCTGAGTTTTAATTCTAGCCTTTTAGAGCAACAGGTAGTTTTCTTATAGAAAATACTGAAAATGTTCCCATTTTATTGGAGAAATTGAAGTGCCAAAGAGAGGATGTACAATGAGAAAGAAAATGGTAGAAATTAGAGCCCATATTAGCCTGTTTATCCATCTTTAATGGAGGCTTATCATTGTTTTTTAAACAGTTTGCTTTAAATTAATATCTCATCCTGTGAAATGAAATAATCCATGTAAAAATAATATATATTAATAATATTTTCTATAAAATATACTGTAAAAGTAGGAAACATGGACAATTCCATATTTTTTAGAAAATAAAGTATTTTATGAAATAAAAGTATGTATCACAAAAGTATTAGACTAAAGCATATCTCTCAGATAACACTAAGTTATAATTATGTATTGGCAGCAACTTCTATCATGAAAGTAAAGGGACAACTCTTATCACAGCATATAAATTACACACCAAAATTATGAGGTATATTGGGCACAAATGAATATAGGTTTCCATCACCTAATAAATCATTAAAGTCCTTGCTTTCAGACAATGCATTATCCACCTCTGTGATTCTGAACAAAACAGTTTTTCCACTGCCTACTTTTCTTCACAAGCGGTTAAATATTGTTTTGCAAAGTGATGATATAGGGTCAAAAGCTGCTCTCCCACCCAAAGAGTCACAGATTAGAAAAATAGCAGGTTTCACTTGTGTTCATGGTTCTAGACCTGGCATTTTTCTGAGCCTACCTTGAACTACATTTACAAATTACATGTATTTACCTCTCTTTTATTTCACATGAAATTGTCTTACCTATTAAGATTTTTAACTCTGGGTCATGGCATACTCTGCAGAGGCACAAATTTGTTCTCATATTCCCTGAGGCTAAAATTATTTTGGTGAATGAACTACCAACAGATTTAAAAGACTGCCTCAGTAACATGGTCAAATGGTTTACAATATAGATGAAATTTTTTAAATTTTATTTTCATGCTAGAGTTATTGATACTTTTTTAAAATAATAATTTAAAAAACGTTTATAAGTTCTACGGATCACTCACCTTTGGGTGCACTTAAGCCAGAATGAAGAGAGGTGAGGAAAACGGAGTTCATATTTATTGAGCCTTTAGTTTTTATTCAGTTTCAAATATTTCTTGGTGTTTTGTAAGCATTTCTCAGCACATTTCTAACAAATGCTCGAATGTGCATAGAGGTAGAATTAAAATTCAGGATTATTTCTCTTCAAAATCCATGTTCTTTCCAATGCCTTCAGCAGTGAAAGGGACCAGCATACTTGTAATACCATGATTAATACAACCATGGCTACCACCACTTCAACCACAACAACTATGTAAACATTATAATTAAATCTATTTCTTAATACTTACTATATTACAGGCAATAATCTTTAACATGGATTATTTCTTTTAATCCTCATGAGTCTATCTATGAGCTGGGTATCGCCATCATTTTACTCATTCTACAGATGAGAAAACAGTGATTTTGAGAGTTCTGAGTTACTTGCCCAAAGTTACACAGCAAGTAATTAAGTTAGTGGTGGATCAGGAATCAAACCCTAAGTCCACTGGACATCCCAGTTAAAATTCTAAACCACTTCTTATCAAACCTCAGAATTATAACTGACAAGTAGTCTTCATTTCTTCACTTTGATAGTCACATGTGATTGAAAAAATATTTGTCCAATTGAACTGACACAGCTATTATGTGGGCATCTGTGATCAGAAAGAAGGTGCAACCCTAAATATTGACAATCCTAATGAGAAGGAGAAATTCCCAATCACTTAAAGTGATCCGTCATTTAAAGGGAAAAGGAGCGTCAGACTTATTTGCAGGCTGTTTCAGGATCTTTTATCGCTCATTAGCTTTTCCCATCCTTTTCATTTGTTTGACTTCTCTGTGAACATTTGTTCACGATTGATCAAGCTGTCCATCCAGTGGCAAGGACAGGGAGCACGCCTAGGTCGACACACACCCACCAGCTCTATTGTTAAAAATTATCTAATGCTCTCGTCCCGTGGTGAAGTAGGTTTGGAGAATCTCTGCTATACAAAAAGGCTGGCACTGTGCATTTCGGAATTCTGCACAGGGTTCTCTCTGCTGGAGCCTGACACTGCGGCAGAGACACAGAACTCATTACCTGTCTTCAGCCAGAGGACAGGAGGCCCAATTCCATCCTCTCAGTTTCACACTCTCCTGCACTTTTCTTTTTTCTTTCTTTTTTTTAATCAAAGTATAATTGACTAACATTTCAGGTGTACAGCAAAGCAATTCATTTTTATATACTTTTTTCAGATTCTTTTCCATTTATAGATTATTACAAGATATTGAGTATAGTTCCCTGTGCTGTAACAGTAGGTCCTTGTTGTTTGTCTATTTTATATACAGTAGTGCATATCTGTTAACCATATCTGGTTGCTCGCTGTGTTAATAACAAGCACCATCTACTGCACACTCTAGCAGATGTTGGCTGTGCCTCACCTCCCCCACACCCCATATTCCTCAGGTCCTACCAAGTCAGCGTCTTCTGGCTGATGTGAGACTAGAGTGTCTGCAAACTTGTGCCTGAGAAACTTCTTTCCATTAGTACAGATCCTTTTGCCCTCACACGCACTGCAGGCCAGAGGTGCCAGGGAACTGGGAATAGCCAGTTCCCACATACCCTGGGAATAGCCCTCAATTAACCACTAATGGGAATTGCTATATAAATCCCAGCTCACACACCTATGAGTATATATCCAAAGAAAATGAAAACAACTAGAAATGACATATATATATATATATATCCCTTGCTCAATGCAGCACTATTTACAATAGCTAAGATATGGAAAAAACTAAGTGTCCATTGATGGATGAGAGGAAAAGGATCAAGAAGATGTGATTATATTTATACAGAGACACACATATACATAAAGAATGAAACAGGGCTTCCCTGGTGGTGCAGTGGTTGAGAGTCTGCCTGCCGACGCACGGGACACGGGTTCGTGCCCCGGTCTGGGAAGATTCCACATTCCGCGGAGCGGCTAGGCCCGTGAGCCATGGCCGCTGAGCCTGCGTGTCCGGAGCCTGTGCTCTGCAACGGGAGAGGCCACAACAGTGAGAGGCCCGTGAACCCCCGCCAAAAAATGAATGAAATAGATTAAATTAAAAAATAGTAAATAAAATTAATAATAATACTCATAAAGCATTTCGTAAAAAGATTAAGTCCAAATGAAGCAGAAGAAAAGAAATAATAAAAATTAAAGCTAGAACGATTGAAACTGAAAATCAATAAAATTTTTAAAAACTTAAAGCTGATTTTTTGAAAAGATCAATAAAATATATAAGCCTGTCAGGCTGACTAAGAAAAATAGAAGACACAAAATACTAATACCAGAAATGAAAGAGGGACATCACTACAGATGCCAGGGACATGAAAAGAATAAGGGAATATTATGAAAAACATTTTGCCCACAGATTTGATCACCTAGGAGAAATGGACCAATTCCTTGAAGGACACAATTTCCCTAAACTCGCAGAAGAAAAAATAATCTAAAGAGACATTTATCCATTAAAGAAATTGAATCAATAATTCAATCAATAATAACCTTCCAAGATAGAAAGCAGCAGGCCTAGATGCATTCACCAGAGAATTGTACCAAACTTTTATGGAAGAAACTCTATTGATTCTCTAAAATCTCTTTCATAAAATAGAATTAGAGGAAATCTCACCTAACTCATTCTGTGAGGCCAGGATTACCCTAATAACAAAACCAGACATAGACATTAGAAGAAAACTACAGACTAATATCCTTCATGAACATATATACAAAAATCCACAGAAGAAATGAGCAACTTGAATCCAAAAAGATATACAAAGAATCATACTCAACTATCAAGTGAGATTTATCACAGGTACACAGGCTGGTTCAACACTGTAAAACCAATTAATGCAATCCATCACATCAACAGATTAAAAAGGAAAAATTGCATGATCTTAAGTGGTATATTTATTGACTGAGAAGGAAGAAATAAATTATTTTTGTTCATATTTACAAATCCATGAATAAAACGTTAAAGAGTTGACAAAAAGAAATGCCTAGAACTAATAAGCAATTATAACAAGGTTGCAGGATATAAGGTTACTATAAAAAAGTCAATCATTTTACTATACAGCAGCAATGAACAAGTGGAATTTGAGATTAAAAACACAACACCGTTTACTTTGGCATCTCCAAAATTAATGACTAGCTATAAATCTAACAAAATGTGTACAAGAGCTTTTTGAGAAGAACTACAAAACTCTGATGAAAGGTATCAAAATCGAACCAAATAAATGGAGAAATATTCCATGTTTATGGATTGGAAGACTCAGGATTGTCAAGATATCAGTTCTTCCCAACTCAGTCTATAGATTCAATGCAATTCCAGATTGAATTCCACCAAGTTATTTTGTGGCTATTGAGAATTCTAAAGTTTGTAAGGAGAGATGAAAAACCCAGAATAGGCAACCCAATATTGAAGGAGAAGAACAAAATCAGAGGACTGACGCTACCTGACTTTAAGACTGACTATAAAGCTTCAGTAATAAGACAGCGTGGTATTGAGAAAAGAATAGGTAAGTCCACCTATGGAACAAAGTACAGAACTCAGAAATAACCCATATAAATATAGTCAACTCATCCTTGACAAAGGAACAAAAGCAATTCAATGGAGAAATGAAGACTGTATTTTCAATAAATGGCGCTTAAACAACTGGACATCAACATGCAAAAAAAGAAAGAAAGAAAGAAAGAAAGAAAGAAAGAATCTAGACACAGACCTTATACCCTTTACAAAAATTAACTCAAATTAAATCATCGATGTAAAATGCGGAACTATAAAACTCATAGTAGATAACATAAGAGAAAATCTAGATGACATTGGGTATGGTGAAGATTTTTTAGATACAACACCAAAAACAAAGTTCAAGAAAGACATAGTTGATAAGCTGGACTTATTAAAATAAAGAATTCTGCTCTGTGAAAGACAATATTAAGAGAATGAGACAAGGACAAACTATAAGATGGGAGGAAATATTTGCAAAAGACACATCTAATAAAGGACTGTTATCCACAATATACAAAGAACTCTTAAAACTCAACAATAAGGGGGACCTTCAAGATGGCAGAGGAGTAAGACGTGGAGATCACCTTCCTCCCCACAAATACATCAAAATTACATCTACATGTGGAAAAACTCCTAAAGAACATCTACTGAACGCTGGCAGAAGACCTCAGACTTCCCAAAAGGCAAGAAAATCCCCATGTAACTGGGTACGACAAAAGAAAAAGACAAAACAGAGACAATAGAGTAGAGATGGGACCTGCTCCTCGGGGAGGTAGCTGAGAAGGAGGAAAAGTTTCCACAAACTAGGAATCTGCTTCACTGGCAGAGACAGGGGTGGCATGGGATGGCGGGGGAGCTTCGGAGCCACAGAGGAGACTGCAGCAACAGGGGTGCAGAGGGCAAAGTGGAGAGATTTCCACACAGAGGATCCATGCAGACCAGGATTCACCAGTCCCAGAGGCTTCTCTGCTCACCCGCCAGCCGGGACATGTGGGGGATGGGACCTGAGGCTCCGGCTTCATCGGAGGTCACACCCCACAGAGACGACTAGGGTTGGCTGCGTGAACACAGCCTAAAGGGGAGTAATGCACCACAGCTAGCCAGGAGGGAGTCCGGGAAAAAGTCTGGACCTGCCTAAAAGGCAAGAGACCTTTGTTTCAGAGTGCACAAGAATAGGGGATTCAGAGCACCGCCTAAAGGAGCTCCAGAGATGGGCGTGAGCCGTGGGTATCAGCGCAGACACCAGAGACGGGCATGAGACGCTAAGGCTGCTGCTGCAGCCACCAAGAAGCTTGTGTACAAGCACAGGTCACTATCCACATCTCTCCTCCTGGGAGCCTGTGCAGCCCGCCACTGCCAGGGTCCCGTGATCCAGGCACAACTTCCCCAGGAGAACACACAGTGCACCTCAGGCTGTTGCAACGTCACGTTGGCCTATGCCGCTGCAGGCTCACCCCACATTCTGTACCCCTCCCTGCCGCCAGCCTGAGTGATCCAGAGCCCCCTAATAAGCTGCTCCTTCAACTCCGTCCTATCTGAGTGAAAAAGAGATGCCCTCAGGTGACCTACATGCAGAGGCAGGGCCAAATCCAAAGCTGAACCCCAGGAGCTGGGCGAACAAAGAAGAGAAAGGGAAATCTCTCCAACCAGCCTCAGGAGCAGCGGATTAAACCTCGCCAATCAACTTGATGTACCTGCATCTATATAATACCTCAATAGACAATGAATCATCCCCAAATTTGGGAGTAACAATATATGTTTTTTTCCTTTTTCTCTTTTTGTGAGTGTGTATGCGTATGCTTCTTTGTGTGATTTTGTCTCTATAGCTTTGCTTTTACCATTTGTACTAAGGTTCTGTCTGAACTATAGTTTTTAGTGCTTGGTATGATTGGTGGATTTGCTTTTTGATTTGGTTGCTCTCTTCTTCCTATCTTTTTTTAAATTACTTTTCGATTTTTTTTTATTTTTAATAATAATTTTTTTATTTTAATAACTCTCTTCCTTCCTCCCTCCTTCCCTCCATCCCTCTCTCTTTCTTTCTTTCTTTCTTTCTCCCTTATCTTCTAAGCCATGTGGCTGACAGGGCCTTGGTGCTCCGGCCGGGTGTCAGGCCTGTGCCTCTAAGTTGGGAGAGCCGAATTCAGGACAATGATCAAACAAAGACCTCCCAGCTCCACATTAAATGGCGAAAGCTCTCCCAGAGGTCTCCATCTCAACACTAAGACGCATCACCCCTCCACGAAGAGCAAGCTACAGTTCTGGACACCCTATGACAAACAACTAGCAAGACAGGAACACAACACGACCCATTAGCAGAGAGGCTGCCTAAATTCATAATAAGATCACAGACAGCCCAAAACATCAGAAAGAAAAGATCCAGCCTCATCCACCAGAACACAGGCACTAGTCCCCTCCACCAGGAACCCTACACAACCCACTGAACCAAATTTAGGCACTGGGGGCAGACACGAAAAACAATGGGAACTACAAACCTACAGCCTGCGAAAAGCGGACCACAAAAACAGTAAATTAAGCACAATGAGAAAACAGAGAAACACACAGGAGATGAAGGAGCAAGGTAAAAATCCACCAGACCAAACAAATGAAGAGGAAAGAGGCAGTCTCCCTGAAAAAGAATTCAGAGTAATGACAGTAAAGATGATCCAAAATCTTGGAAATAGAATGGAGAAAATATAAGAAATGTTTAACAAGGACCTAGAAGAAATAAATAGAAAACAAACAATGATGAACAACACCATAAATGAAATTAAAAATTCTCTAGAAGGAATCAATAGCAGAATAACTGAGGCAGAAGAACGGATAAGCGAAGATATAATTGTGGAAATAACTGCTGCAGAGCAGAATAAAGAAAAAAGAATGAAAAGAATTGAAGATAGTCTCAGAGACCTCTGGGACAACATTAAATACACCAGCATTCGTATTATAGAGGTCCCGGAAGAAGAAGAGAAAAAGAAAGGGGACTGAGAAAATATTTGAAGAGATTATAGTTGAAAACTTCCCTAATGTGGGAAAGGAAAGAGTTAAGCAAGTCCAGGAAGCGCAAGAGTCCCATACAGGATAAACCCAAGGAGAAATATGCCAAGACACATGTTCAACTATCAGAAATTAAATACAAAGAAAAAATATTAAAAGCAGCAAGGGAAATACAACAAATAACATACAAGGAAACCCCCATAAGGTTAACAGCGGATCTTTCAGCAGAAG
This sequence comes from Monodon monoceros, assembly GCF_005190385.1. NCBI lineage: Eukaryota > Metazoa > Chordata > Mammalia > Artiodactyla > Monodontidae > Monodon > Monodon monoceros. The sequence goes on from NW_021703778.1 coordinate 21,796,688, forward strand.
CTCTGCAAGCCAGAAGGGAGTGGCAGGACATATGTAAAGTGACAAAAGGGAAAACCCTACAATGAAGATTACTCTACCCACCAAGGATCTCATTTAGATTCAATGGAGAAATTAAAACCTTTACAGACAAGCAAAAGCTAAGAGAATTCAGAACCACCAAACAAGCTTTACAACAACTGCTAAAGGAACTTCTCTAGGCAGGAAACACAAGAGAAGGAAAAGACCTACAATAACAAACCCAAAACAATTAAGAAAATGGTAATAGGAACATACCTATCAATAATTACTTTAAATGTAAATGGATTAAATGCTCCCTCCAAAAGACGTAGACTGGCTGAATGGATACAAAAACAATACCCATATATATGCTGTCTGCAAGAGTCCCACCTCAGACCTAGGGATACGTACAGACTGAAAGTGAGGGGACGGAAAAAAATACCCCATGCAAATGGAAATCAAAGGAAAGCTGGAGTAGCAATTCTCATATCAGACAAAACAGACTTTAAAATAAAGACTATTACAAGAGAAAGGACACTACATAATGATCAAGGGATCAATCCAAGAAGAAGATATAACAATTGTAAATATTTATGCACCCAACACAGGAGCACCTCAGGACATAAGGCAAATGCTAACAGCCATAAAAGGGGAAATCGACAGTAACACAATAATAGGAGGGGATTTTAACACCCCACGTTCACCAATGGACAGATCATCCAAAATAAAAATAAATAACACAAGCTTTAAAGGATACATGAAACAAGATGGACTTAATTGATATTTATAGGACATTCCATCCAAAAACAACAGAGTACACTTTCTTCTCAAGTGGTCATAGTACACTCTCCAGGATAGATCATATCGTGGGTCACAAATCAAGCCTTCGTAAATTTAAGAAAATTGAAATCGTATCAAGTATCTTTCCAAACACAATGCTATCAGACTAGATATCATTAACAGGAAAAAAATCTGTAAAAAATACAAACACATGGAGGATAAATAATATACTACTTAATAACCTAGAGATCACTGAAGAAATCAAAGAGGAAATCAGAAAATTCACAGAAACAAATGACAATGAAAACACGACAACCCAAAACCTACAGGATGCACCAAAAGCAGTTCTAAGAGGGAAGTTTACAGCAATACAATCCTACCTCAAGAAACAAGAAAAATCTCAAGTAAACAATCTAACCTTACACCTAAAAGAACTAGAGAAAGAAGAACAAACAAAACCCAAAGTTAGAAGGAGGAAAAACATCATAAAGATCAGGGCAGAAATAAATGAAATAGAAACACAGAAAACAATAGCAAAGATCAATAAAACTAAAAGCTGTTTTTTTGAGAAGATACACAAAATTGATAAACCACTAGCGGGACTCATCAAGAAAAAAATGGAGAAGACACAAATCAATAGAATTAGAAATGAAAAAGAAGTAACAATGGACACTGCAGAAATACAAAGGATCATGAGAGATTACTGCAAGCAACTATATGCCAATAAAATGGATAACTGGGAGAAATGGACAAATTCTTAGAAAAGCACAACCTTCCAAGACTGAAACAGGAAGAAATAGAAAATATGAACAGACCAATCACAAGCACTGAAACTGAAACTGTGATTAAAAATCTTCCAACAAACAAAACCCCAAGACCAGATGGCTTCACAGGTGAATTCTATCAAACATTTAGAGAAGAGCTAACACCTATCCTTCTCAAACTCTTCCAAAATATAGCAGAGGGAGGAACACTCCCAGACTCATTCTACGATACCACCATCACCATGATACCAAAACCAGACAAAGATGTCACAAAAAAAAAACACTACAGGCCAACATCACTGATGAATACAGATGCAAAAATGTTCATCAAAGTACTAGCAAACAGAATCTAACGGCACATTAAAAGGATCATATACCGGGGCTTCCCTGGTGGCGCAGTAGTTGAGAGTCCGCCTGCTGATGCAGGGGACATGGGTTCGTGCCCCGGTCCGGGAAGGTCCCACGTGCCGCGGAGAGGCTGGGCCCGTGAGCCACGGCCGCTGAGCCTGCGCGTCCAGAGCCTGTGCTCCACAACAGGAGAGGCCACAACAGTGAGAGGCCCGCGTATGGCAAAAAAAAAAAAAAAAAAAAAAAAAAAAAGGATCATATACCATGATCAAGTGGGGTTTATCCCAGCAATGCAAGGATTCTTTAACATAGTCAAATCAATCAATGTGATACACCATATTAACAAACTGAAGGATAAAAACCATATGATCATCTCAATAAATGCAGGAAAAGCTTTCGACAAAATTCAGTCCCCTTAATGATAAAAACCCTCCAGAAAGTAGGCATAGAGGGAATTTACCTCAATATAATAAACACCATATATGACAAACCCACAGCCAACACCGTTCTCAATGGTGAAAAACTGAAACCATTTTCACTAAGATCAGAAACAAGATAAGGCTGTTCACTCTCATTACTATTATTCAACGTAGTTTTGGAAGTTTTAGTCAGAGCAATCAGAGAAGAAAAAGGAATCCAAATCGGAAAAGAAGTAAAGCTGTCACTGTTTGCAGATGATACGATACTATACATAGAGAATCCTAAAGATGCTACCAGAAACTACTAGCGCTAATCAATGAATTTGGTAAAGTAGCAGGATACAAAATTAATGCAGAGAAATCTCTTGCATTCCTATACACTAATGATGAAAAATCTGAAAGAGACATTAAGGAAACACTCCCATTTACCATTGCAACAAAAAGAATAAAATACCTAGGAATAATCCTACCTAAGGAGACAAAAGACCTGTATGCAGAAAACTATAAGACACTGATGAAAGAAATTTAAAATGATACAAACAAATGGAGAGATACACCATGTTCTTGGATTGGAAGAATCAACATCGTGAAAATGACTATACTACCCAAAGCAATCTACAGATTCAGTGAAATCCCTATCAAACTACCAATGGCATTTTTCACAAAAGTAAAATAAAAAATTTCACAACTTGTATGGAAACACAAAGGACCCCAAATAGCCAAAGCAATCTTGAGAAAGAAAAACGGAGCTGGAGGAATCAAGCTCCCAGATTTCAGAGTATACAACAAAGCTACAGTAATCAATACAGTATGGTACTGGCACAAAAACATAAATAGAGATCAATGTAACAGGATAGAAAGTCCAGAGATAAACCCACTCAAATTTGGTTACCTTATCTTTGATAAAGGAAGCAAGAATATACAATGGAGAAAAGACCATCTCTTCAATAAATGGTGCTGGGAAAACTGGACAGCTACATGTAAAAGAATGAAATTAGAATACTACCCAACACCATATACAGAAATAAACCCCAAATGGATTAAAAACCTAAATGTAAGTTCAGACACTATAAAACTCTTCGAGGAAAACATAGGAAGAACACTCTATGAAATAAATCACAGCAAGATCCTTTTTGACCCACCTCCTAGAGAAATGGAGATAAAAACAAAAATAAACAAATGGGACCTAATGAAACTTAAAAGCTTTTGCACAGCAAAGGAAACCATAAACAAGACAAAAAGACAACCCTCAGAATGGGTGAAAATATTGCAAATGAAGCAACTGACAAAGGATTAATCTCCAAAATATACAAGCAGCTCATGCAGCTCAATATCAAAAAAACAAACAACCCAACCCATGGGCAGAAGACCTAAATAGACATTTCTCCAAAGAAGATATACAGACTGCCAACAAACACATGAAAAGATGTTCAACATCACTCATCATTAGAGAAATGCATATCAAAACTAATATGAGGTATCACCTCACACTGGTCAGAATGGCCATCACCAAAATATCTACAAACAATAAATGCTGGAGAGGGTGATGGAGAAAAGGGAACCCTCTTGCACTCTTGGTGGGAATGTACATTGATATAGCCACTACGGAGAACAGGATGGAGGTTCCTTAAAAAACTAAAAATAGAATTACCATGTCATGAAGAACCTAGGGGTAAGATGGGAATAAAGACACAGACCTACTAGAGAATGGACTTGAGGATATGGGGAGGGGGAAGGGTAAGCTGTGACAAAGTGAGAGAGTGGCATGGTCATATATACACTACCAAACGTAAAATAGATAGCTAGTGGGAAGCAGCCACATAGCACAGGGAGATCAGCTCAGTGATTTGTGACCACCTAGAGGGGTGAGATAGGGAGGGTGGAAGGGAAGGAGACGCAAGAGGGAAGAGATATGGGAACATATGTATATGTATAACTGAGTCACTTTGTTATAAAGGAGAAACTAACACACCATTTTGAAGAAATTATACTCCAATAAAGATGTAAAAAAATAAAGAAATAAAGCAAAATTAAAAAGAATTACCACATGACCCAGCAGCCTACTACTGGGCATACACTCTGAGAAAACCATAATTCAAAAATACTCATGTACCACAATGTTCATTGCAGCACTATTTACAATAGCCAGGACATGGAAGCAACCTATTGTCCATCGACAGATAAATGGATAAAGAAGATGTGGCACACATATACAATGGAATATTACTCAGCCATAAACAGAAACGAAATTGAGTTATTTGTAGTGAGGTGGATGGACCTACAGTCTGTCATACAGAGTGAAGTAAGTCAGAAAAAGAAATACCATATGCTAACACATATATATGGGATCTAAAAAAAAAAAAAGGTTCTGAAGAACCTAGGGGCAGGACAGGAATAAAGATGCAGATGTAGAGAATAGACTTGAGGACATGGGAAGGGGGAACGTCAAGCTGGGATGAAGTGAGAGAGTAGCACTAACGTATATACACTACCAAATGTAAAACAGATTGCTAGTGGGAAGCAGGTGCATCACACAGGGAGATCAGCTCAGTGCTTTATGACCACTTAGAGGTGGGGGGGATAGGGAGGGTGGGAGGGAGAAGCAAGAGAGAGGGGATATGGAGATATATGTATACATATAGCTGATTCACTTTGTTATAAAGCAGAAACTAACACAACATTGTAAAGCAGTTATACTCCAATAAAGATGTTAAAATAAAAAACGCATCCATTAAGAACACAACCTAAAAAATGGACAGAAGTGCTGAAAAGACACCTCACCACGGAAGATACAGAGATGGAAGTAAGCATATAAAGATATGTTCAACACCATAGGTCATTAGGGAACTGCAAATCAAAACAATAATGAGATATCACTATATATGTATTAGAATTGCCCAAATCCAAAAACTAACACCACCAAATGCTGTTGAGGAATCAGAACAACAGGAACTCTCATTAACTGCTGGTGGGAATGTAAAATGGTACAGCTCCTTTGGATGACAGTTTGGTGGTTTCTTATAAAACTAAGCATACTCTTACTATATGATCTAGCAACCATCCTCCTTTGTATTTACTCAAATGAGTTGAAAACAAAAAACCTGAACACAGATGTTTATAGCAGCTTTATTTATCTTTGCTAAACTTGGAAGCAATCAAGAGGTCCCTTGGTAGGTGAATGGATAAATAAACTGTGGTATGTCCATACAAGAGAATATTATTTAGCGCTAAAAAGAAATGAACTTTCAAGCCATAAAAATACATGGAAGACATTTAAATGAATACGGTAACTGAAAGAAGCTAATTTGGAAAGCTAAATATTGTACGATTCAACTATTTGACATTCTGGAAAAGGCAAAACTATGGGGACATTACAAAGGTTATACGTTGCCAATATTTAGGAGGGAAAAGGAGGATAAGCAGACAGAGCACAGAGGATTTTTTGGGCAGTGAAACTATTTTATACAACAATGGTGAAAGTGTGTCATTATACATTTGTCAAAACCCGTAGAATACCCAACACTAAAAGAGAACCCTAATGCAAGCTATGGACTTTGGGTGATTATGATGTATCACTGTAGGTTCATTGATTATAACAAATGTACTACTCTGGTGTGGGATGTTGATAATGAGGGAAGTTGTGCATGTGTGGTGGACAGGGCATATTATAGAAACTCTATACCTCCCAATCAATTTTACCATGACCTTCCTTAAAACTGCTCTATTAATTTAAAAAACCATTCTTACATGCAAAATTATTGCCATTAGTGATGAAACTAATTCCTTTGGTTTAAGTCTTTATACCTTCAAAATCTCTTAATAAAATGAAAACATGTTTTCTGAGGTAAAAGTCACATCATAAAACAAACAACCTTCAACCTATAAACATATATATTTTTTTATTACAGCATATGATTTAACTCCTAGATTTAAAATATTAGGGATAATAACCAATAACGAAATGGACTCTAGTTTCTCCAACTGACAGAAGGAAGAACAGATAACAATTATAAGATTGCAATACAAGGCTGTCCAAACTTAAATTAGTAGTATTAACTAAAATTTTAAAAGTTATATAGAAAGTTTATGAAAATCCATAAATTCTTCATGTTTAGAATTCTATGTATCTCTTAGAGAGTGGGTGCTTTTAGTCTGATTATACACTGTTAAGTGACACGTCATGGTTTTAAATGTTACATATTTTAGCACAAGTCATTGAATAAAGGTGTTCGGAATCCACACTTCATATTTTCAAGTGTTAAAATGAGTTATTGTCTTAGTTGTTCCAACAGTTCTATTAGGCTTCTTTTACATCAAAGGAGTGGAAATAGTTAAAATCAAAAATGGTTTCTAAGAAAAAGTCATTCTTCTTCTACAGCTTACCTGGGATTTGACAATGGAATGATTCAAAGCAAATTTTTAAAATAAATGCTTTCATTTAAAATTTTCATTTCAGTGTGTGGTAGATTCACAGCTTCTTTAAAGTATGTATTTTCAGATGACCCTGCTTATAGGTATATACCTAATATGTATATCAGGTATAATTTTTTATGTGTACACTAAAATAGTATGATATTTTAAACGTGTTCAAATATTCAGTAAAGAGATAAGTCTGTGCTGCTTTTATTATGTATAATTTTTTTCATTATTCAAAGAATGCTGAACATAATTCACAGTTGTGGGTTTAAAGGACTGAAAAGTATGCCAGCAAAGAAATATTACTTTTAGAGTAGTATTTAAAAGGTTACCACCTGAGAAATCACATGATATTTACATTGTCTAATACTGAAAATAAAGAATCCATTTCATTTCTCATCCAGTGAAAATTTAAACTATACTATTGACCAAAACGGCAGAATTTTTTCAAGATAACTTGACACATCAACATATCCTCTTTACTGATAATATGTTAGTGACTGAAAAAGTGAAGCTGTTTACTTAATTAGTGGAAGAAACAGAGGTGTTAGACGTAAGTCCAAAAAGTGTTGAAAGCCTGAGAAAACACATCCTTTTGAGGGAAAAATCAAAGTATGAGAAATCTGGTATGCAAAGGAGTCGAAAATAAAGTGGAAGAATACTAGAAGTTGATAAAAATAGTAAAGAAAGCAAAAAAAAAAAAAAAAAAAGTCTAAGATGCTACAAAGAACCTGACCCCAATTTCCTCTCAAATTACTGAGTTGGTTCTTCCCTGGTGGAGCAGTGGTTAAGAATCCGCTTGCCAGTGCAGGGGACACAGGTTTGATCCCTGGTTCGGGAAGATCCCACATACCGCAGAGCAACCAAGACCGTGTGCCACAGCTGCTAAGCCTGCACTCTAGAGCCCGTGAGCCACAACTACTGAGCCCGCATGCCACAACTACTGAAGCCCGTGCTCCACAACAGAAGCCACCGCAATGAGAAGCCTGTGCACCACAACGAAGAGCAGCCCCCGCTCTCCGCAAGTAGAGAAAGCCCGCGTGCAGCAATGAAGACCCAATGCAGCCAAAAATAAATAAATAAAATATAAATTTATTTTAAAAAAATTAAAAAATAAAACAAATTTTTAAAAATTACTGAATTGTATCATTTCTGTAGCTCTGGATGACAAACCCTAGGGTGTTAAGGGATTAACTAATGAAGTTACTGGAACACCACCAATTGTTTTTGAAAAGTCTTCCAGAATTGGGAAGGTGATATGTTGAAGGACTACACAAAAAATAGAAGCGATTTTATTTCTGGTATTCAGAAAGCACAAACGCAATAATCCATAAACTCACTGGCTAGTTAGTCCAACCTCAATCTTATACATAAAAAAGAAACAAAGAAAAACCTTCCACCATGTATATTATTCTGCAACTTAAAAAAGAAAAAAAATTTCTGACAGTCAGCAATCTGGGTTCATGCAAGGAATTTTGTTTCCAAGTAAAAAGATAAGAACTTAATGATGTCAGGGTAGGGTCATGGGGAGGGATACTGAGCAGATGATATTTTATTATTATAATTTAAGGAGGATCTGGTGTCTTGACAGTATTGAAGTATTTAGAGTTCACATTTGTTAAGGTATGATCCTTGCTTCATGAGTCTAGAATTGGCAAGGCGTTTAGGATGAAGAAACATTATAAATGACATGCCATCATTTCAAGTGGGGAGGGACCAGAGGGACTGTAAAGATTGGTGTGAGGTCTTCTAGAATGTGATATCTTTTCAAATGATCCAACAGTGTGTAGAAGCCAAATATCAATAACATCTGCAGATAATATATGAGAGGATTGTGTTATAAACCCCAGTCAGGACTATGGCAAAATAATAATTCTTTTAAGGACCACAGAGAATTGGAAAATAGGCAGGATATAAATAATGAGGTCCAACTTGGAAAATATGAGCTGATATATCAGGGGGAAAATATTCTTAAGCAGATACCTGCAGGAAGAAGTTAGAGTCAGAGCTATAGAAAGGTATTTCCTCTAAAGAACATTTTAAAAAGCTACATACCTTCAAAGATGGCTTCTAGTTAGCCCAGTGGGAAAATCCCACTTTGTGTGCAGCCCATCTTATTCAAAACTTGACATTTTAACAGTTATTTCCAGAAGGGTTAAGAGGAAAGAGGCGAAGGTATTGTGCACAAATAATTGAATTGGTTGTTTTAGGGTTTGACCCCTCCCTTTCTCTGTTACCTGAAAGATGCCCTATGCTGTTAAGATCAATACATAACTAAAGAGTGGATGAGGTAACCCATCCAACACATAGCTAACGGAGTACATGTTATGTGACATGCACCATTCTAGTTGCTGACGACAGTAGATTACAACACAGTCCCTAACCACGACAGCTAAACAATATACTAGTATGTAGTGGGAATGAGGATGGAAGTAGAGGGCAGATATCAGAGACATTCATCAACCTATAGCATCTCTTTGCCAATTGGTGGCTGACTCTTCAAACTTAGATCCATGAATATGAAAGATCCTTACTGTATAGATGCATGAGTCAATTCATGCAATCTGTGAGCATGGAGTTAACCAAATACACAGTCCAAATTCAAACCAAAGCAGAAAGTTCCATGTGACAATAAAACAGGTTACGGTGAATATGTGCAGATCAGTCAAGGTAAAAAAAATAACGGGCTTTATTCCCAACTCCAAGTACCTTTAAAGTTTCTACAAATAGTTTCTACATATGATCACGAGTACCTTGGAAAGAATCATTATATATTCAATTTTCTTAAAACGGATTAAATGAAGAGGAAGTATTCAAAGCTCTACTCCTTGATAAGCTGTTGAGTAGTGAAAAGACAGACAGACACCGTAAGAGTCTTGTGTCTGAAGTTAAGAGGTTCCCTATGCAAAAGGGAGTCACTTGTGTTCATTTTTCCAGGCTCATGATTCTTCCTCTGCAAATAAGCCTTGGGAATTTCCTGGAGGCAAAATCGCAAACTCTGGAACTCTGGCATTATCCAAACTATAGCAGTCAAAAAGGGTATCCCTTATTTTGTCAGCAAACTCCCCTTCCTTCTCAGGTCTGTTGAAACGTATATTTAGGTGGTGAATTTCTGCTTTCATTAAATTAACTCCTGACCATTTGGAAGTCAGGGTCAGATGACTCCATGGGGCAACCAGGCATTTTCAGCGGTCAGCTGGCAACATTTCATGTGCTCAATCAAGCATAGAATGGATTTTGTATGTGTTAAGTGTTCCTCGATTTCTGTACTATTAACAGAAGACATTGTGGGGAAACAGGTGTGAAGGGAATTAAGCCTTAGATATGTGTAGAGCCAGTATAATATGGTGTGTATGAAGTCAGAATGGTTAAGTACTGAACTTATGTCTCAACACTAGCAATGGTATGTTCAGTTTTCATGGATGTTATCAATTTGACTATTTTGACAAATGGTCAATTGACAATTTAACCATGTGCATTGTGGGACTACTTTATTGTGTTGACATATATCTTTGAGGGTATCATTGTGAAAGCAGCTCTGTGTTAGGATGGAGAGGAAAAAATTGAAAACAAATAGAAACAGTCTATTTCTTAAGCTCTTCATGCAGTGGGTAAGGTAGGCATTACAAATAACAACAAGAGTAATAATAATAATAGTAATAACCATATTTCTCTTAAGATGCATGACAGATATTAGCAAAGTGTTACAGGTATACAGAGGAAGCAGGAATGCATCCAGCTGTGGATGCTGGAAGTGGAAGCATCTTAGCTGGACCCTTTCAGTAGTCAGGGTCCAAACAGGAGACAGAGACTGCTTATTATCTGAAAAAGGAAAAGTTTAGTATAAAGAAATATTAAGTATAAAGAAATACAATAATAATATTATATATATTAAATATATTATATATAAATAATATAGTAAAAAAAGAAATATTATCTAAGGCATAAAGAAAAATCCGAAGAATACGGGAATAACACATATAGGGAGCAGTCATTATCTCTGGGGCTCCAACAAATTACCTAAGACCGGAAGGAACAAATCTATGAGAACCCCTCCCCTGCCTTCCTTGTTGCCCCTGGACTGAGATACAGACCTTCTTCAAGAGGGTGCAGCTGTGGCCCTATAGGTGGCAGAGAAGTTCCCTGAGGTGCCACACGAGCAGGGATCATTGAAAAGCTGCCTCATGGAGTGCCAGAGTAAGCCATCCATGGGGAGATGCTGTGCATTGGATGTCATGGGAAAGCTGAAATGGATCTGAAATGCTACCACTGTTTCTATGTACAGAATGTAATCATAATGAAACTAGCACAGGGTTTGAAGTCACATTCACTCCCTAGTGACAAGAAGACGTTGCGTCCCCATTTACTAGCCCTTCTGTTCATTTCAGGAAGATCTCACTGCTTCCTGACTCGCTTCTCGCCCACCTCAGGGAGCCTCACACAGACTGTACAGCCACACCTGAGAAGTGGATGAATATTTCCCTGAGCTACATCCAATCTGAGAAGAAGCTCACAGCGGGTACTGGGCCTCCCATATGAGCAATAGTAGCTAGCATTTATTCAGCACTCACTATGTGTCATGAACTCTTATCTGTATTCTCTGTTTTTACAGATTTAATAATCACAAGAACCCTTGAAGAGAAGTATCACAGTCAGATTTGACTTCAGAGACCATGGCCTTCAACTGCCCCCAAACCTGTCTCTCACATCCACTGTGAACCTGGCATACTCTCACTGACCTGTTTGCCTGTATCCTTGAACCTTGGACAGTTTTCTTGAGACATCCCCCAGCCCGTTAAAGCCAGACAACAGCTGACTACTTCCACCGGAGAAGTCACTCCATGCTGAGAGACTTGAATTTGTGCAGAGGTCAAACCTACGCCAGGAAGCCTCACTGTCCCCTACAAAACTTGAGGGCTATTTCTACAGTTCCAGTCTCCCAGGGACTTGATGTGATTGGGTATTTCATATATTTAAGAGTGTTAAGTACAGCATGCCAGCATCTTTGTACTTCTGGCCCAGTACCTAAGGCAGCAACCCAGGATCCTCTGCCCAATCTCATATTATTATCTCCACTGTGTTGTGTGTTTCTCCTCAATTCAAACCTCCACTATTCTTCTCCCTTTCCAGCTTTTCTTCTCCTGTGTTACATGGAATCTTCACTACATTCAATACATTCCTTTCCATCCTCTCTGCAAAGGGAGATTTTATATATATATATATATATATATATATATATATATATATATATATCTCTGAAGGTCTGGCTTAAGGATTTCTCCCTTTCTGCCTCCATTTCCAGATCATGTCTCCTCAATCCTCATGTAAAATTCCCTGCTCCTTTTCAGTACACATCTTTGATCCACTGTTCCCCATCCCTTTTGACTGCTACAATTTGAAGACTTTGGGCAATATTCCTGATTTTTAAAGACTTTGGTACTGGACTCTGGTTTCCCTTCTACCCTAAAGACTATCATTATCCCAAGACTGTCCAATGTCTATCCAATGCTTAGGGTCTTCAACAATGATCTCTTGGATTTGCTGTGGCCACTCTCTCCTACGGCCACATCTGCACTCACCTGAACCCAGTCATTACCTAGTATAGCCACATCTCCCAAGTCAGTGATTACTTCCATTGTGGAATGCTTAGCATCAAACATGAAAAGAAAAATAACTTCGGCACAATAGAACAGATGTTTCTTTCTTTGGAAGAAAGAAAATCTAATTGTCAAATAAAGGGTTACTAGAACATAGAAAGCTTTTCCCTTCTACCCAGTAACTTACTGGGAAGAGATTAAAGGAGTAGCATAATTATACCATTATACTGTCCCTTAAACAGGAAATTCAAAACAGCAACAACTTCTTACACTTACCAGGTTAAGTTTAAGCCTGCTTAGAAACATAGGCTTTCTAGAGCAAGCGCTCTCAAAGAATGGGAGATAACTTAAGATTCCATGTTTATGGGTATTATGCAAAATGACCATGCCTTTTTCATTTAATCTGGGACAATTCTGAAACAGGGAGAGGATGCTAAAGATAGTTAATCTTCGACTACAGGTGTAAACTGGGAGTGTCCTAAAAAAATTGGGATATAAGGGCTAGGTGATTTTTTTTAAACGATAATAGTTTACATATGATGTCCCTGAAACGTCCCAAGGTTTGCACCCCTCCCAGCTGGGCCTCACTGGGACTGTGAACTTTGAAATTTTCTGTCACAATTGATTGGTCCATCTGAAAAATGCTCACATTATTCCCTTACTACAAATCAACCATGTTACTGCTTTCTTTAAAATCTTCCAATAGTTTCTCATTATCCCAGTAGTTAACATGGCTTACAAGGCCCCTCCCTAAATCCTAGGATTTATTAATATTATTATTACCCATAGCTTGACATACTCTACTCAAGCCATACTAAACAGCCTTAATTTCTACAACCTTTATTCTCCTCTTTACCTCTTAGTTTATTTTCCATGTTTTTCCATCTACTTGGGACTCTCATAATTTCATCTTCTTCACTTGGTCAATTCACTATCTACCCAATCTCACGGTTAACGTCCTTTCTGCCAGGAACTGCTCCTAGACCCCCATGTGAACTGCCCATTGCCCTGTCAATCATCCCCCCTACCCCCAGCACTGTGTGTCTTCTCTCAGAGAACCCGGAACTCTTTATTGATATTGCATACTTAAGGTTTTGTTGTCTTCTTCATTACAAAGAAAACTCCATTAGGTAAAGTTTGTTTCTCCAGCACCAGGTACCAGGAGGCAGCTAGTGACAGACTGATTATGTAGATGGAACATACATTAGCTGAGCATTTACTACGTGTCAGGCATTTAATCCTCTAACTGACTCAATAAAAGAAGTACTCTTATTATACCTATTTTAGAAGTGAGGAAATTAGAGTCAGAGTAATTTTTAAAAAATTAACCAACTTCACACAGCTAGTAAGCAGCAGAGCCAAAATTCAAACCCCAGAATGTCTTCAAATATTTGAGGGTTTCTATGTGCATATGTATGTATTGCCTTAAATTGTGTCTGAAGAGGTTTAATTAGAACTCTAAGATATAACCAGTTTGGTCAGAGGCATAAGTAAACTAAGTTCAGTATAAAGCAGAATTTTCAAAAGGCTGATTGAAAAAGATTACTTGCCTTGTGAAGTAGTGAGCTCCCCATTATTTGGAAGAGTTTAAACAAAGACTGGTTAGCCTTTGTCAGGGATATTTAGAAGGCATTCCAGCACTTGTTAGAAAGACAGCAAGTTGACCTGGCAGGACTCTAAGAGTCCATGAAAATAACTCTGTGACACTTAAAGGGCAATTGAATGGCTACTCAGCTCAGAGATAAAGCCATCTCAGAGATGACCTGCAATTTTAGCACTTATCAAGAAATCTTCAGCCACTGTAAATCCTACCCAATCAACTGGCATCATAGACCTTCTTCCCAGTTAGTTTTGCCGACATCCGAACTTAATTGGACCCTAAATGTTTTCCCTGTAGAGCTCTTATCTTGTGAACCAACTGCTTAATCTATTTTGGCAGATTCAGGATTCATAGCTCTTCAGGGAGCTGTAAAATATCTTTTTCAAAAAAGTCAGCCTAGTCCAGTGGGACAGCCAAGTGACAGACTTCATTTTCTATTCTGAATTTTTCCTCTTGCATGGTTATTATATTATCGGGCAATACTTTATGTCTTGCAGTTTTAATGCCATTTTACGATGTTTGAATACTCAGGATATTTTGGTAATTGTCTAATTAGTCCAATCAACAAAGAGAGTATTAATGGCTCTTAAAAACTATACAATATAATACAACTGTAATTTTTTTTCAAATGAGATGAAAAATGTTAAGCCTTCAGCCTTGTGGGCTAATGGTAAAATTCCAGAGTGAGAAAGACTTTCCTTAAATCTCACTTCCTGTCACAGATTCATTGGCTGGAAAGAAATTCTTGGCAGGCCAAAGACTCTGTACTCTTCAGTGTGCCAGGACTGATTTCGCTAGAAATAACTTATTGCTCATCTGATAACATTTCTGCTTAGATTTAGTACTTTTTGTAAAGGAAGAGTTGTTTTTGTTATTCTTTGAGTCATGACTTTGGGATAGGAAACATATTCTTCTCTCCAGGTACTTAAATCTATAGGGAGAGTATCATTCAGAGTTGAGTAGCTTTCTCTTTCAGAAAGAAACCACAAAAAGTTCAAACCTATGGGCAGGAAGCATGGAAAGTAACAAGAATTTGACACAAAACAAATGAAATATGATGAATTTTTTTAAAGGCTAGAAATTATACATATTTTTCTTGCTTTATTTATAAAAGCACTCAAATTAGGAGTATGGAATTAACAGATACAAACTATTATATACAAAACAGATAAGCAACAAGGATTTACTGAATAGTACAGGGAACTATATTCAACATCTCATAATAACCTATAACAGAAAAGAATCTGAAAAAATGTATATAAAACTGAATCACTTTGATGTTCTCCTAAAACTAACACAGTATTGTAAATCAACTATACTTCAATTTAAAAAATAAATATTTTTTTAAAGAAGCACTTCATGATATGACTAAATGTGTGGTATTGATAAATAGTATAAACTATATCTGAAATGCTAAGTTCATATAGCAAAATTATGATATAATCTACATTAAATACTTCTAATTAACCCTAGATTGGATCATACTTTACTGTTTACTAGTACTTCAGAAATAATTGGTGAATGAACAAATGATTGTTCTGTGTACTGAACATCAATCCCTTTGCTTTCGTCAGCATCTCAGATTTTAAAGATAGTAGTGCTTAAGCATAATATAAATGTATTCCATAAAACAAAATATATGCAATTTTTATAAAATTTAGTGGTCACATATAGTTTCCAAAATAATTCCTTTGTCCTTCCTATTAGCATTGTTTATAAGAATAAGTTAAGGAGATAACTGAATAATGAAAAATAACTAAATATGGGGGAAAAGTATAATAGAATAAAAGTTGAATCAAGCATATTCTTACTATAATTATTAGTTAAAAAGAAAAACAGAGAAAAGTAATTAATCTGGACTCAGAGGTTTGTTCCTCCCAGCATCCAAAAAAAAAAAAAAATGTGCTATTTGAATCCCAGGAGAGAAGTTCATATATTTATTTTCTCTCATTCTCCCAAACCTGACGTCTGCTAAAGAATCACTCTATTGGAGAGAACCACAGAAGTGGGATTTAGGGACAGGTCATAAAATCCCATCCTAAAGGGAAAACAAGATAATCACAATTCAAAATTTCAGTCAGGATAACATATTTCAAAATCTAGAGACCACTGAGGGGGAGTAATAAAATAATAACTAGGATTTATAGCATCCCATAGCTCATGTCTGCTTCTTTCCTGTAAATGTTGTAGACCGACTATCTTTTCTGAACTCTTATCCAAACCAGAGTTTTATACATGAGCATTGGAAACAATTCCTTTACTGCAGAGCCATTTTTAAGCAATAATAAATCCATTTATTTGTACAATCAGCCAACATCAGGCTGAAAATTTTTAGCCTCCCAACTTCTATGAGTCTCTGTTATGCAATCTATTGCTGCGTAATGAAAATAAATAGTATTCTGCTAAAATTAAAAGGAAAGATCTTCTTTTAATTAGTATGGAAAAAATAAACCAGACTCTTTTACATACTTCATTTTGGGTTTTAATGAAATGAATACTTGCTGTAAATACCTCCAAATCTTAAAATAGTTCAGTATTAAAAGAATTTTACGTAGGTATTCTTCAATCATCATGCAACACATGCTTTTATTTCCTGTGAACTTTCCTGTTGCCCTCAGAAGAGCAAAGTCACAGAAATTAAGAAAGAACTATTTGCCTAATTATTAGAAGAGTTTAAAAGTCAAAAATTCTTGCTTTAAATATTATTTATTACTTCTGTATATTTGTTGGGCTCAACACAGATGCCACTGATAACAGGAGCAGCCAACCTCCTTAAAAACACTTCTGGGTAGAGCTGTTACTTTTATTTTACAGCTTACAAAGTGAACAAAGTGAATTGCACAATTCTTAAGCAAACAAAGTGAATATCATAATTATCACAGCAATGACTCCAAAGGTCTACATTCTTATTATGATGCATTTTTACTTGGTCCCTATAGATCTTCACTAATTTAGTTCTGAAAATATTGTAGCCTGTCTCCTGTGAAGTGGTCCTCAACTACAGTGATTCAGATATGCCTTAGACTTGTGGGGTAGATTAAATATGCCTGGTTTGCCTGTCTATAGTGCCCAGGTTCCTTTCCACCTATGACTTTCCCAGGTACTAGAACAGTTCTGAACACGTAATTGTCCACCTTCCTCCTTTTTTACATAGTTATATGTGTGAAAACATGTAAGACATGGTTCTATTTTGTGTTTTTATGAAATTTAACTTCTAGGGGCTTAATTTTCTTCTAGTTTGGCAAGAAATAGCATGGGTTGGAGGAGTGAAATGGTGCAAGAGAGGGGCCCTAATTTTGGCCCTTCACCAAATCATCTGTGGAAGAATTCATGTAGGATCAGTTTTTTTCCATTATTATCAGAAATAGATGATACCAGGAAAGAATTGAGAGGCCTCCGTTCTGCTTTCCGGCATATTTTAATGACCTCCAGATCTGACAGTTCCAGATTTCACTGCTCAGGGCCACACTACAGTTAGTGGGATGCTCTGAGGGAGGAACCATAAACACACAATTCTAGGGAATAAAACAGTTTGTCTGACTTGCAGTCCATAGGATTTCAAGAAAGCACTAAAGTTGCCTTAAAGGCAGATGGAGGTGGAGTGGGTGAGAGGAATCCAAACGCTTGTTATCTTAGAAAGCAACTGGAAGGAACCTATGATACAGTATAAATGAATTTCATGTAAATACTATGCAAATATCTATATAGAAGCTCCAAATCCTCTACTCATGCTACTAAACAAACGAAAAAGTAAAAAACAAAAATATAACATTCACTGCTTCCCATGTTGCTTGCCTAACCTAATTAGTCATAGTGCCCAGAGATCTGCCATTGATGAATCATCCCACTGGATTCTGAAAGACAAAAAAACGGGGCCATGGCAGTGGGTGTAAATTGTAGTTGTTTACATTCCAACTTGTTTTGTTGACTATGATTAATAAATTAATGTTTAATGAGACTGAATGATAAATTTATCTTTGAAGGAACTGGAAGACGTTTATAGGGTAGAATTGATAGAAATGGCTGCTGAATACGTGGGATGAGACAGAGGGAGATGTCAAATCTAAATGCATCTTTCCAAAGTTGGGCATTTGGGTGAATGGTGATTGCACATAGGAGAGAAAGTGATGTGCTGACTTCAACAACATAGTAAGAACTTCAAGCCTTCTTGAGGCTAGTCAATTTTTACCTGGTTCTCCTATCACGAAAGTTAGCCATAGTTGCGGCACTTTATCACCTACTAAAAAGAAACTTTCCAAAATGTTAAGGAACACTCAGCGTCTCCATTCCAGTGACTAGAAATCACTTATTAGTAATGACCTTTCACTGTATGTTGAGTGACCTTTCGCCTTATAGCCAATGTTATGGTCAAGTTTAGGTATAAAATGCCAGCCAGTCCTATTGCTTACTACCTGCGCTGTCACTGTTCTCACCATGCACATGATCTGAGTAGCAAAAGAATATCACTGATTAAAGCTAAACCCAAATGAGTAGGAATAACAATGAGACTCTATCCACTACTAAATTAACCAAGAAATTCCACTAGTGCCTTTATGGTCATGCTTTTATTATATATACTGAAAACACTTCATTTGGGGGACTCAAATCTGTTAGGTTTAACCTGCAATTATGGCACTGTATATTAACCCTGGAAATCTTGTTTAGTTACTCAGAATTGTCCAAATACTCCTTAAGAACATTAACCATGGCATTCTACCCAGTGCCTGTAACACTGGCCTCCAGTTTACATTTCTTTGCTGCAGGAATTTAGTTGTAGTTTTTCTGTTTCTTGTATGCAATTCTGTAAACATCCAAAACTCCTTTGTGGGATTAAAAAAAAGTATATAAGTAAACGAATATAAATTAACCCTTACTTTTGTCTTTGAGACCAAACCCAGAGCTAGAAACACAGCAAATATCTTTATCTTCATAATAAGATTTTTCTTTTCATTTTGAGTCCTCATGTGAAAACTTTATGCCCAGACAACAAACAGATGCTAAAACATCTGGAACCACTAGTTCTACTGGAAGATTTGATATTTCAAAGCCTCCCTACCTTAACCTACTACTGTAGGTGATTCCATCTCAATGCTGGAATTGTTATGAAGACTAGACTAAGATCACAAAGGAAATGTGGAAGGTGTTCC
Organism: Monodon monoceros; assembly: GCF_005190385.1. NCBI lineage: Eukaryota > Metazoa > Chordata > Mammalia > Artiodactyla > Monodontidae > Monodon > Monodon monoceros. The sequence continues at coordinate 21,815,756 of NW_021703778.1, forward strand.
AGTCCAGATTTGACTGATATAAATAAATTCCTGTACACTCTGTCAATGTGTCATTTGTTCATGAAGAATACAGTTTTAGGAGAAATTATACTGTTATTATAGAAGACAGAAATTGTATTGCTTTGCCATACTATATAGAACATACCTAGAAATGTCTACATGGAAACACTGACTTGATGCTTTCACATGTGTATATTAGGAATATATTATGCAAATAAACACACACACACAGAGGAATATAACACTAACCATCTATTTAGCAAAAATTTCTGAAGTTACCTAATTTTCAACAGGAAGACTTGAAAAAACAACATATTTCAGAATAACTCCAAGGGAAAGGATTATTTTAGTTGTTTTCTTCTAAAATGTCTAAATGATCCTTTGTTAAATTAGTTCATTCAACAATTACACTCCTATTAGTTGTGCAAAATTAAATGGTAGCCATTTTTATGATAACGAATCTGTATTTACTTAAGTTTTAAAAATTTGTATGACAAAACACCTTATTTAAGCTCTCGCTATAGCCTCAAATAAATAGCCAATTTGAAATGAAGATAGAGATTATCAAGGATAAACATTAGTCACTTCTTTAGAAAATTAGACTACTCATATTTCTTATTACAGTCCATTGTTCCTGCCTAAACATAGGAATCAGGGCCTCTGTATAGTGCAATTCCAAGAAGCATCATTTATACTTCTGGCTAAGTGAATGGCACTCCCAGAAGTTGTGCAGTTCACAGCCTGAACAACCATACAGGGCTGTTCTGAAAGGAATCACTGCTGCTGAAGGCGATCTCTGAACTTTTCTCAAAAATGCCTATTCAGATGTCCGTATCTTTTATTATAATAAAAATTTTAAAAACAAAATCTATTTATTATATACTTTTGGTTAATTGTAGCTTAGGAGTCTGCTAAAGCCATAAAACTAAACTATCATGGATTCTTGGGGTTTGGGGATCAGAGCACAGATGGGCCAGTCAGGTATGCTCCGATTGACTAAATGTCTCCGTCTTATAGGAAGTAAAATCATCAAAAATATGAAAAAAAAAACCAAAAAAACTTCTTTACAGCTATTTAGCATATACTCCTTTGACAATAACACCTGAGGTCATAAAGGAGATAAAAAGTAAAGAAATCAATAATTCTGCTCTGGCAATTCTTAGACTCACCTGACAGGGTTAATATAGTGGTTCTCAAACTGTGCATTTCAAAGAAATTTCCAGATAACACTGATGCTGTCAGTCTGGAGACGATACTTTGAGAATGACTGCACTAGGATAATATAGAAATCATCTAACCAAAGGGAGAATGCATGTGTACCAAAATGTCTTAAACAACACTCACGTTAATATAGTAACACAGATAGGATAAAAGTTTTATGCAAGATACATTCCCAAACTTGTAATAACGTGAACATTACTGATGGAATAAAGATTGCTTGAAATGCATAAAGATGTTAATTTTATGGTTGTTGATATGGAGTCCCAAACAAACACTTCCCCAACAGAAATGGCCCTCAATGTAAGGCACACGTCAGAACCAACTGACAAAATGCCCAAATGACACTCAGTGCTCACATACGGTCCTCAAAGTCAGACAAATGTCAGAACCACCTGGCAAAATGCCCAAATAGCACTTCGTGCTCAAGAGGGAAGTTTGCCCGGGAAACACCGGTGGACTTACTCGGTCTCGGAGCTCGTCAGGTCGTCCAGATGCATATTTCTGTTCCACTGAGGAATAAGCGTAATTTGGCAGCCAGTGCCCAGCAGGGGAGAAACAGGGAGGATTCCCCCAAACAAATGGTTTTGGCAGCTGCTAGGAACGTCCCCCCAAAACCCCCTCTTGGGGACTACGAGCCAGGAGCAACGGCTCCTCACAGCCACGCCTGCGAGTTTTCATGGCCGCGGCTCTGCTCTGGGAAAACCCCGGGAGCCAGATGTCGCGAGAGCGCAGCAGCCTCACGTTGGACGCCAAAAGAGTGACCGAAGTGGGGTTCTGGCTGCTCGCCGCTCTAAAGCCAATAACGAGGCAAGGCTGGTGGAAAGGAAAGTTTGGTTTATTTCGGAGGCCGGCAACGTGGTATGGGGGGAGGGGACTCCTGTCCAAAGGCCGACCCACCCACTATCCCCGCCCCGACAATCAGTGGGCAAGAGCTTTTACAGGCAGAGGGAGGGGGCTACATGCAGAAACAGCACAGTCAGCTCTGACCGTCATCTTGAAATTGGTTCTGCAGTGGTCTGACCAGTGTCATCTTGATTGTTTTAAGTACACTTAGTCTTCAGTTCCAGGGTCGGTTTTTTTCCCATTTCTTTGAGGCCATTTCTCAGAATTGTGGCAGCTTATGTCATGGCTACAGTCTGGTCAACATGTAGTTAACTTCTTCCACCTGGTGGGGATTTCAGTATCTACAAGACAGCTCACAGGATATGGCTCAGAATGTGATCTATAGGCCTTGAGGAGGAACTAAAGGTCCTTGAATCTGCTTAATGACTATACTATTATTGTTTTGTCCTGTTTGCTTTCCTTTCTTTCTGCATTTTCTCACTTCTCTGATTAAACTTATTCTTTGGCTAAAGTTTTTCTACAGACAAAAGACAGGTGGAAGACTTCAGGGTTGGGGGGTGGGGTGGAAGGAACAGAGAGTCCTGCTCCATTTTAATAATTTTCACTCAACTGACAGCTAAGTCTGTCCTATCTTTAGACTTTCATCCATGTGCACCAGCCTTGGTTTACTCATCATTCCCTAAAGGAATTTTGAGGTATTCTAGCTCATTGCTTTTGTCCATATCATCATCCTCCCATAACATAGTCTTTCCTTCCTCTTCCCCATCTACAGATACTATCCAGCCTCAATACATGTTGAAAAATATATCCATTTATAACAACCCAACCAGAAGTACTTGAAAGATTTCTTCCTACAAATTGCACATGAAACCTGTCATGTAAACTGTTTATCAAATTGTTTACCCCTTTCTGGAACCAAAAAATTGATTATAGTTTAGATGTTTTTAAAATGTATTTTACATTTAAAATGTAATTGCTTTTTCCTTACACTCACTTTGGTCACAAAGTAATTACTGTCATTTCATACATTTGATTGTCCTTTAAGTCATTCTCCCCCTTGCGGTGACTCCCAGGCAAGAGGAATTGGTAATTCCCTGTCCACTTTGGGAGACTCTATGCAGAATGGTTTGAGATAGGAGGCCCCTTTAATCTTCCCATTATTTTCTAAAGCTATCCCTAATTTTACATGTTTATAGAGCTGGGAACAGTATATATATATTATTATAATAAATTTTTAAAAATCACATTTATTATACATCATAGGAGTCAGCTAAAACCATGTAACCAAACTATAATGGGTTCTGTGGGTCTGGGGATAAGAGCACAGATGGAAGAGAAAAGGTATTGTACAAGTGTCTTCTTTTCAGAGAAAAATAGAAATAACAAAAATATGAAAGGTACCTTCATCACAGCTCTATCAAAGTGTGGGTTGGCTTCTTCATGGTCCTTCCCCTCAGTGTATAATCTCCTAGACATTCAACTCATGTCAGGGTCTTTAGAAAATTGCAAGTGGCACCCTTTGCTCAAATACCCCAAATGGTGAGATGTTGAAAATCAAAATGCTTAAAATCAAACTGCTTAAGCAGTCTTCTTCATGGATTAACTAGGAAGCCCTAAAGAAGAAAATTCACAGTATTCTATTTGGCTAAAATTTGAGTCCATTCAGAGCACCCTGAATTAAGGGTGAGTTTTCACCACTTCATTGGGCCTTCACATAGTGTAAAGGTAGAGAAATTGCATCACTGCTTTCCTGTAATGTCAACAAGTATTTATGCTGGGTAATAGGAAAAAGACTTTGCTCTCACATTTATAATTAACACAATCACATAGGGCTAAAAACAAGAACACTTCTCTACTCTTGCCCTGACTCTGCCACTCCCTACTTGAATGACTTAAGCTCTCTCTCTTGTGTTCTAAAATTAATGAGTTGCCCAGAGCAGTGGCTCCCAAATCTTCCCACCAGGGAAGCCCAACTTTTGGAAATTAGATTTGAGGGGATCACTGGTTCATATGATTTCTAGAGCCCCTTCAAAAATCTAAAAAATTTTTTGTGTTTCCACCCCCTCCATTTCCCAGCCATAATGAAAAATCCATTGTATGCACGAAGATGTTTATAGCACCTTTATTCATAATTGCCAAAACCTGGAAGTAACCAAGCTGTTTTTCAGTAAGTGAGGGGACAAACTGTGGTACATCCAGGCAATGGAATATTATTCAGCATCAAAAATAAATGTTATCAAGCCATCAAAAGACATGGGGGAAACTTAAATGCATATTGCTAAGTGAAAAAAGCTAATTGTATAATTCCAAGAATGTGACATGCTGGAAAAGGCAAAACTATGGTGACAGTAAAAAGACCGGTGGTTGCCAGAGGTTGGAGGGAGGAAGGGACAAATAGGTGGAGCGCAGAGGACTTTTAGGGCAGTGAAACTAGTGCGTATGATACCATATCTTGTGTACATGTCATTATACATTTGTCCAAACCCAAAGAATGTACGACACCAAGAGTGAACCCTAATGTAAACTATGGACCTTGGGTTATAATGAGGTGTCAATGCTGGTTCATCATTTGTAACAAATATACCATTCTTGTGGGGGATGCAGATTATAGGAGTGGCTGTGCATATCTAGGGGATGAGGGTTGAGGAGAAATCTCTTCACTTCCTGCTCAATTTTGTTGTAGACCTAAAACTGCTCTGAAAAAATATGGTCTATTAAAAATGCACTGTATGATACAATAGGAGTCAATTAATAGCCATTAATATTTCATTTTTTTAGGAAAAGATAAAAATGGTATTGTAGGCAAAACCTTGGGTTTTATTTTTTCCATCATCAGTGTCAAAGTTAGGTTCTTCCCTTAAGTTAGAGATAATAAATGTAGGGTTAAGGCAGTTGACTATGCCATCCTCTTCAATATAATGAAATCATTCCTTAATATTCTAAAATAATCAGCACACACTTTAAGGAAAGCTTTCAGTAGCTCAGGCAATATGAATGTGAGACAGAGGAAGAATAGAACTTCTTTTTCTTGAGTCAGTTTGTTTGTCACTGTAAAATTTAGGTGAAGGATGCTCACTGAGTACTCTACCATTCTCAATAGAAATCACATATATTACTCTTAATCAGTATGTAGAGAGAAAACACATCTCCCAAACTATGATATTTAAATTGTTCTTTTCTTAAAATGATGCTTTTTCAGTCACCTTGGAAATATGTGCAAATGCAAATCTAAATCCCACATGCAGTAATGATTTGGTTGAAACAAATACTATTCCCTCAAGCTATGTTGGTTTGGGGGAAAAAACTACTGTTCTAATAGGAAGATTGCAATGGCTCTGCTCCTAAGGGAAAAAGAGAGAAAAAAAAGCCATACAGATAAGATGCTCTTATTTATAACATGTAACAAGATACGTTGCAAGACACAAACATCTTTCTGATGACTTATCCTGCTGATCAGAGTACAAGAGAGTTTATTTTCATAATTACAACAGATGGAAAACAATAAAATTCTACTTTAGGCTAATGCACTCTCACCCTTATTATCTTTTTTTTTGTATGTGTGTCTCCCCTGAAGCTATTTTATAACAATATAAAAATTGCAGAAATATGGCACCGCAGAAGCCTGACCAGATTTCCTAATTATCTGTCATGACTCAAGACTGCAGTGAGAAATTAGCTCTCCTGGGAAAGAAAAAAATTGACGGAACTTAAAATAATAGAAAGAAACTTATGATGTCTCTCCTCAACAAGTTGAGAAAGAAATCTAACCATTTTTAGTAGGATTGCCTAACTAACTTTCTCATTTCATATATATATATATATATATATATTTCAATATATAATTTCTGCTACAAAAAGGTGCATTAGTCATATTTCTTAAAATATGACATTGTCATGGGAAGATTCACTCTTGTTTCATTAATTAAATTATATTCACCACCCAATTCCAATCCATTCTTGTCTTCTTAATTAATGTACATAACAAATACAATAAATTAATATAAAAATGGATAAGATATATGCACTTGGAGGATATATCTCTATATTTATCTGTAACAGCATCTGTATCTATACCTATATATTTATCTATAACTGTATCTACATTTATATTTATCAGCATACTCACTTCCTTTACCTCCATATTTCCCAGCCTCCCTTATACTTAGATGTACCCATTGAGTGAATTCTGGCCATTAGAATGCAGGCAGAAGTAATATGCACCTGTCCCCAAACAGCTTCCATGTGTTAATTTTTTCTCTTTTTTGTCATCCTCTGGATGAATAGCAACACTCATGACGGCTAAAAAAGCCGCACTTTGAAGGTGACAAAACCTTCATCAGACTGGGTCCTTCAATGACTATGTGGATCTTAAAACTCATCACCCAATACATACCAATGATTTTACCCTTACAGGAGTAAGGAAAAGACTTCTAGTTTATTAAGCCACTGCAATTTTAAAGTTTATCTGTATTCCATTGAGGTCATCATTTATTTTACTATAAGGAACCATCTTTTGAGATTCACACGGTCTTTAGGTTGTCAGATCTTTCCTTCAATACTTGTCTTTTGTAATTCAAAGTGTCTAGAAAGCCAATCTATAGGGAAGATGACAACAAGCCAACTGATTTCTCCTCTTACCCTGGCTCACTGTGACAGCGTTGGATGCTAGATTTCTTGGGCAGCTAGATATCATGTTTATCACTCAACCATCAACTCCATGGTCAGAGCACGGCACCTGCTTTAGTAGCTTAAGACAAACTACCTTAACCAAACTAAATTGCATCAATGTGGTGAGATCATGTGTTTTGAGTACACGGACAGTCATTAGGTAAAAACATTTGACAAGTACCTGTTTCAGCAGATTAAACGGCACCTTGTTGTTTGCAAAAAAACCCAAAAACCATCTCTAATAAAAAATATGCCCTCTATCACACTAAATCACAAAGGTTTCTGTCAGAGTACATCTACCCTACCCTAAATCCACAAATTGTGCCTGAGGACTCCTAGATCCATAGATGGTTTAGGAATGCACAGAAATATTGGGCATGGTGGTATGAGGGTTCTCCATGACCTGGGCTGATAGGGTATTTATTTTTTTTATTTTTAATAGACTTTATTTATTTTTTGGTCACGCCATGCAGCTTGCGAGATCCTAGTTCCCCCGACCAGGGATTAAGCCTGGGCTCCCGGCAGCAAAAGCCCAGAATCCTAACCACTGGCCACCAGGGAATTCCCTAATAGACTTTATTTTTTAGAGCAGTTTTAGGTTTATACAAAAATTGAGCAGAAAGCATAGTGAGTTTCCATGAACCCCTTTCCCCCATATCTCCAGTTTTCCCTATTATTAACATCTTGCATTCCTGTGGTACACTTGTTACAATTGGTGAACCAATACTGATACATTATTATTAACTAAAGAGCATAGTTTACATTTGGGTTCACTGTGTTGTACATTTCTGTGGGCTTTGCCAAATGTCATGGATAGCGTATCCACCATTACCGTATCTAACAGAATAGTTTCATTGCCCTAAAAATGCCCTGTGCTTCACTCATTCATCCCTGCCCCGAACTCCTAGCAAACACTGATATATTTACCTCCTGTATACTTCTGTCTTTTCCAAAATGTCATATAGTGAGAATCATAGGGTATATAGCCTTTCAGACTTCCTTCCTAATTTCATTTAGCAACAATTAAGTTTCCTCCATGTCTTTTTGTGGCTTGATAGACCATTTCTTTTTTTTTTTGTAACATCTTTTTTTTTTTTTTTTTTTTTCCGGTACGCGGGCCTCTCACTGCTGTGGCCTCTCCCGTTGCGGAGCACAGGCTCTGGACGCGCAGGCTCAGCGGCCATGGCTCACGGGCCCAGCTGCTCCGCGGCATGTGGGATCTTCCGGACCAGGGCACGAACCTGTGTCCCCTGCCTCGGCAGGCGGACTCTCAACAACTGCGCCACCAGGGAAGCCCTGTAACATCTTTACTGGAGCATAATTGCTTTACAATAGTGTGTTAGTGTCTGCTTTATAGCAAAGTGAATCAGCTATACATATACATATATCCCTATATCTTATCACTGGATGATTTTCCCTTGTAGGCATGTACTATTATTTGTTTATCCATTCACCTACTGAAGGATATCTAGATGGTTTCCAAGTTTTGGCAATTATGAAAAAAGCTGCTATAAGTATTGTGCATATTTTTCTATGGACATGTTTTCAACTCATTTGGGTAAATACTCAGGAGCCCAGTTGCTGGATAGTGTGGTAAAATTAACTTAGTTGTGTAAGAAACTCTCAAACAGTTTTCCATTAGTGGCTGTACCATTTGGCTTTCCTACCAGCAGTGAATGACACGGCTTCTGTTGCCCCACATTCTCACCAGCACTTGATGTTGTCAGTGCTGTGGTATCTCATTGCTTTAATTTGTAATCACTAATAACAAATGATGTTGAGCATCTTTTCATATGCTTACTTAGCATCTGTCCATCTTTATGAGTTCAGAGATTTGCCCATCTTTTATTTTAAATTTTTTAAAGATTCTTTTTTTGATGTGCACTATTTTTAAAGTCTTTATTAAATTTGTTACACTATTGCTTCTGTTTTATGTTTTGGTTTTTGGCTGTGAGGCATGTGGGATCTTAGCTCCCTGACCAGGGATTGAACCTGAACCCCCTGCAATGGAAGGCGAAGTCTCAACCACTGAACCATCAGGGAAGTTCCTGCCCATCTTTTAATTAGGTGATTTTCTTATTGTTGAGTTTTAAGAGCTTTGTATATTTTGAAATAAAATTCACTTATCAGATATAAGTTTTTCAAATATTTTCTCCCAGTCTGTGGCTTGTTTTTATTCTTTTCACAGTGTCTTTCACAGATCAGATGTTTTTCATCTTAATGAAGTCCAAACTATCAATTTTTTTTTCATGGAGTATGGTTTTGGTATTGTAAGGAAAAAGTCATTGCCAAATCCAAGATCATGTACATACTCTCTTTTGGTATTTATTTTTAATCTTAAAAAAAATTATACTTTTCATACCATTGGGGGGAAATAGAGCCATGAGTTTATGAGTTACTTACCAGACTTCATGCAATTTTGATTGGTTCATCGCAGTTCTAACATATACAATATTTCCCTACTCTGAGAAATCATGATATATTTGTTGAGAAAGGATGCATGTTTTCTCTTGCTAGCCTAAATTTGTAATCTTTTTCTGAGTCCGTAAGTTCCCAAGAGGACATTTATACTCTTAGGAAGAAAGGGATGAGTGTGCCTTGGAACCATGACATTGGTCACTATATTCCTACGAAGCCATGGGCATTATATACCTCATTTATTGAAAGCTTCCTTTTATAGGAGGGAAACATATTTTACCTGAATCAATTATTGACACCAGCTATGAATAAACTGCTGACACTTTCCCCAAGGAATAACTCAAAGACCATCAGCTAAACCTGAAGAAAAGCAGGGTATACTTCCTCTCCAATATGACTCAAGAGAGGAAACAGATCAAGTTAAAGAGAGTGCTAACCCCTCTAGTGACAAAGTGGATTTTTAAAGAGCAGGTATTAGCAATTGGAAATTTTCAATTCCTGACAATTTTATGTTTATCTTTGAAAGTTGTGACTATATAATATGGCATAATAAGCTTAATTTTTTTGATTGTAGCATTCTGAAAGAATACTTATTTGTCTTAAAGATGCTGTCATTGCTCAAGACACCCTCAGAACTATTCCTTGGAATTATGCTTTTCAAGGCATTTATAAGAAGTAGAAGAAAAACAATTCAACTTGCTTTTTAATCATGTGTCAAAGTAATGATTATTGGAAAACAAAGTAATTAATAAGTTGCTATTAAAAAATAAAACCAACATTTAACTCGACCTTTTCAGATTCAAAAAAGAATCAAAGAATCTATAAATTTACAACAGCAAGAGCGAACTGTAACGTAAACTATGGATCTGGGTGATGATGATGTGTCCATGTGGGTTCATCAGTTGTAACAAATGTACCTTCTGGTGGTGACGTTGTAATGGGGGACACTACACACGTATGGGGGCAAGAGGCACCCATTTGGAAAATTTCTGACCTTCCACTCAATTTGGCTGTGAAATTCAAACTGTTGTAAAAAATAAGGTCAATAAAATTTTTTTAAAAAAGGACCCATGTACAACAATATGACATGATCAGTGTTTAAAGAAATTAAGTTATTGCAAATATACATAAGAAAGTACCATTAATAGGTTTATTGAGTCTTACTCCTCACCAAATGAAATGATACATGAATTTTTCCTCTTGGTTCATCATACCTAGTACCTCATTCACTTAAATTTTCCTTTTTCACTAAAACTGACAAAACACTTTCACCTCACCAGTAACTGCTGTATAGGATAACATTTCTGGGCCTTATCCCTCCCTTAAATAATTACAAACAATCCAACATTCTGTGCAGTTACTTACTTTCATTACAACACTAAGCTATTCTCTCCTGATGGAGTCATTGCTATTAGGACTCATTTCCCTGAGGTTTATTTCTCGTTTTTACTTTTTCAGCAGAGTCTTAGTCTCCCTTTCTGATTTAGATTATAAACTCAGTGGAAGGGACTGTGTCTTACCCTATATCAACTAGGTGTTCAATAAACATTATTAATTATTATTATTAAAATTCATAATGATGTCAGGCTTGGCCTAATCAATTTTAATTCAGCTTAATCTAGTTCAATTAAGTTTAATTTAGGAGGTGCTGCCCTGATATTTTTTTTAACCTAGATTTGCAGTTTAGCTCTGCAATAGGTTCCTCATTAATTTTTTTTTTTTGGCCTCATAAATTTCTTCTATAGGCAAGAAGTTTTCTTTATGCTATTGCTAAGATGCATTTTATCTGACAAACGCTTTTAAAATATTCTGATTTCCTTGCTCATTCAGAAATATTACCCACAGCTTTTCATGTTAAAGCTGATTTTTCTCCCAGTGAATTGAAAGAAAATAACTAAAACAAACTCACCTCTGGGAGTCACAGTGAATGTTAGGAAAGTGGGAAGAAGAGCAGCGTATGACCTAATTGTTTCTGTGCTTTTGAGAAAGCTTTCCTGTAGCATATGGTAGAAGATGGATTGAGCTGAGCAAGGGTGGAGACAAGATGCATTAGGAGACCACTGAATTTCTCCAAGTTAGTGATGATAAGGGATTTTACTAAGTTCTGACAGTAAAGACATAGAGATTTGGGTGTAGACATTGAGAGGCGTAAGAAAAAGAGCAATTGATGATGGGCAGGAAGTGGACCTGAAGTTGAGAGAGGGGTCAAGGATGACCAAATGGCACATGGTTGTAGTAGGTGATACAAGAGGGGCAGCAAGTCTGGTGGGTGTGAGGGTGTGAGCAGTGAGTATGATCAATGCAAGCAATGAAGGTTTGCAAGAGTTGGGAGCCACCTCTCCTTAGGAAATGACAGTAGCTCTGAAAAGGTGGAGGGTGAGTAGAATACAAAATGAAGAGGGTAGAGGTTGGGAATATAGAAAATGCCAATACTTGTGGAGACAAAGAAATACAAATCAAAGAAGTATACTGAGTGGAAGCAAACAGAAAAATAGGACAATGAGGAAAACATCAGGTTAGATAAACCATCTGTTATTTCATCATCAGAGGCTCTTGAAAAGGAGAACAGCACATGATTTTGACCCTCTGGGATGTGCTCTCTCTGAAGAGCCAGCCTAACTGACATGGCACTGTAAACAGAGATGACATGCAGCTGAGGGGGGTTATTTGGCTGCTAGGCACTGACACATGTCTATAGAAGTTTGAGGGTAGTATCTTTTCTGATAACTTAGCCCGTACAGTGTTAAACGTTTAGAATATCACCTAAAGTAGCTTTCTCTGCTTCCTCATATCTGTCTGTGCTACACTGAGTATTTCATTGTTCACTCCTTCATCCGTTTCAGCCGTTGTCTTCTTCCTCTTTAGGCAAATATACAGTGATGGCTCAACTGATGAAGTGTTGAAACAAACATCTGCTCAAACACATCCTGTTGAAATACAGACTAAAGCCTCAAGCATTTTTAGCTGACAAGTTCTCTGTACATATGCAGCACTTTACACTTACCAAGAAGAATTCTATGTGCTAAAAGCAGGCAAAAATGTGATCTTTTACGCTATAATGTATGAAGATTTTCCTTTGGGTCCTATAATTTCCATGATATTATAACCATGTTTAGCTATGATGTTATCATCTAAATTATAAGGCTTTTGATCTTAATGTGATGGTCAAGATGAAGTTATTTTGATTTATTTTGAATATAGGAAAAAACAAAAATCTGTGATTTCCGGACGTGCTAAATCTTCAGTTGGAGATGGAGTGGATGAGAAAACTCATAAAAGAAAATTTCAAACTAAGGATCCCACCAGGCTCATCTACAACAGATACGATGAGAGGTTGCACGCAGTAGTGAATAGAGAACTAGATTGGTATTGAGAGTCACCGTGCTTTTCTCCTGACTCATGTGTAAAAAGTTGAATTAATGCTCTTGACTCCACTATCAATATCTCTACAATGTGGGTGCTTGTTATAAGAGCTCTAAAAGGAAGTCACCTAGAGACACAAGGGCCATAAGAGGTAGGCGACAAATCCTAGCTGCCCATCTCAAGTTATAATCTTAACATGCTATGATTTTAAAGCCGTTAGTCACATGCAAATGTGTTTTGGTCAACTCTACTAAAATGCATTTAAATAGCAACTTCATAGTAAATTGAACAGTTAACTCTTTACCCTCATTCCTTACCTAGTGTCTTTCATGGTAATAACTCTTTGAATGTAATGTTTTAGCTATGAGGGAAATGATATTATCTAAAGCCAGGTCAAGCTTTTCTTTCCCCCCATAACGTTGTGAGAAATAACAGTGTAGATGGTCTAATCAATAGTTTCCATACTGCAACCCACAAACACTTCAGGTCCATTATTAAATACTATAAAATATAAAGCAAACAACTACAAAATCATGCCCATACATTCATTTACACTTATGTTATGAGGACATATAATGTGTGAACTTTTGAGTAAGACAAAAGCTAGGCATAGAGTTTAAAAATGGCCTTCAAACAGTGGCTGGCACAGGCTTTGTGTATGGCATAAACACCTGCTGTATTGAATTGGTTGAGATCAACTGAAATCACAGAACCAAGTCCTAGTACAACAGGCAGTAGAAAGTTTGGGTTGATGAGCCCATTATACCTTTAAAGTTCAAAGGGAGATGGTGGGTGAATGCGTTAAGGTTGATTGGTGGAGCAAAGCTGCAAGTCAGTCAACAAAGAAAAAAAGAAAACTTAATAACAACTGAAAAGTTAAATCAAAGGTAATGCCTTGACCTCAGCTTACAAAAGCTGGGAAACTCAGCAATGATGTTTTTCACTTCATCCATAACACACGCTGTTCTTCTCTGGTCCCGAAAATAGCATGTGACCTATGAAGCATCCTATTAGCTGTTTCAGGAAAGCACATTTTCTTCTGAAAAGAAGTCAGTTTAAGAATCAAAGAAACAAGTACAAACACAAAGCCAACACACTGGGGTCCACGTTGGGCACCCATTCAAAATGTCATGTCATTTGAACATGTCTCCCATTTTTAATGGTGCTTCACCTGGGTCTAATCACATTCAAACCCTGCTGGGTTGCATGCCATTAGATGCTTTAAAAATGTATAGCCAAGACACAACTAAAATAAAAATCTCACACAAGCCAGCAGCTGAAGCACAGAAAGAAAAGTCCTCTGGGATTTTATTTCATCTGGTGCAACCGACTTACAAGGTCATCTCTGACTTGTTACCCACCCGTGCTCCATTCCCCCATTGTTAAAATAAGAGTGATCATTAGAAATGATTGATGACCTTGGGCTGTCATACTTATTTTCTTTAAATTACATTTAGGAGCCTGTTTTAGGAAACCATACCAACAGCTCTTACCATCTTGTTTCCTTTCCCATTACGACATGAATGTCATTGGGAAGACATTCCCAAACATATATTTCTACCAAAACACGAGCCATGCTACTTCTATATTTTCCAGGAAGGCCATTGTTTGGAGAAGTTTCACATGAAAGGATGATATAAAATTTTCTTCCCAAATATTTCAAATGGTGAATTTTCTTGTTCTGACCATTTTAGCTTTTCAGAAGGTCATATTAAGTTGTATGTGCACATCAAACGATATTGTGTATCTTTAGGGAGGTACATAGGAATAACTGGTCCTTTGATTATTTTCCCCTGAAGTTTGAACATTTGCTCATGAAGTTTTTGCTGTGTTTTTTACTTTTTTATTGTTGACATTCAAATGGAATTGAACCAAGAGTTTTCTGGTCAGAAGAAGAAAAAAGATTAAACTGATAGAAGCCAAAGGAGCTTGTGAGAGTGTGTGACAATCTCCCAATGTGGCTGCTTCCCCGTCCCAGCTGTCAGAGTGATGCAATCAGAAACAAAGTGCATTTTATGATAAATGCCTTGGGGTAAATGTAGCTCACAAAAGAGATTACACTTTTCCTCTCTTTGCTTCTTCAAAAAATATCTTTGTCTTGAATTGCCTTAATATTAGCTGGTTCTCAGAAAAGAAAAGAAAACACATACATACCTATGCTCATCAAGTTTGGCTGATGTAGCTAAGAGGTGACTGCATTATGTTTTATTTTCCTAATCCCAGAACAACTACGCATTAACATGTTTTGCCCTGGATATGACCAGAAATACGAAAGAACATATTGGAGGTGCAGGCAGCTCTTCCCAAAGTAAATTAAAATGACATAGGTTTAAAAAACACTCTTGGAGGAGGCTGCATTTCACCTGCAGAACTCGATCTGTGCCACTGACAAAATCATCAGACATCAAGAACAAAACCCTGGCCCAGTGAGTGAGCTGGAGGCTGGAGTCCAGAGGTGTTGGGCTGAGTAGGTGGGGAGGCTAAGGGGACACCGCGGATCTGTGGGCACCAGATGGGCAGCTTGGGCACTTGTGGGAGCCGATAAGAGACTGCATGGGAGTGACAGCATTTCAGCAGATCAAAGGGGCCTCTGTGGCCATAGTAGTACTGCTGAATGGATATCATTCTCCGGCCTCAGTCCAAAGTGGGAAGCCCATCAGGTGGCAACAAACACCCCCCAATCAGACCAACAACCATTGAACAACATCTTTTCAACATACTAAGCAGCACCTTAAAACCACAGAGTGACGTGACGTGTAATGGCAGGGCCACCTGTCTTCTCCCAGCCAAAGCCTCCCTTCCCCAGGTTAATTCCAGGTTCAGGTGAGAGCCCAACAGGACTGGGCTGTTAGTTATAAAGCTATGTGAATAAACTATTGATGACTAGATATGAAGGTAAGGTGACATTTGCTTGAAGACCCAACTCAAAGAGAGCAAGGGGTGATCAGACTGTACTTTACAAACTAACATTTAGTACCATGTTTAAATATTTTTTTCCGAAATACCAGGGACTAGGGTCAGTGGTGAAGCATAAGTCCTGGCACCAAATGATCTCTAACCTTTACACAGTCCTACCTTCTCACACAGAGGTGTCCTGCCCTAAGGGCTGCTGAGCTGTTCATCCCCTTCCCATCCACCTCTGCTGTCCCTTTCTGACCCTAGAATACATCTTCTTATTTAACTAGCTCCACTGTGGCATTAGCAGTGTGAGATCGAAAGACTGAAGCACACTCCTTACATGAGCGGTTCTCACCTGGAGCAGGCGTCACAATCCCCTGGAGGGTGTTTGAAAACTCAGTGCTGGGCTCCATCCACACCGTGTCTGAGTCTGTATGTCTGGGTGGGGCCAGGGCATGTGCATTTCTAACAAGTCCCAGGTAATGCTAATGCCTCTGCCTTACACGATCAGCACTCAGACTATAGTTGTCTCCTGCACTCCTCTCTCTATTAAGCAAAAATAAAATTCCAGAGCTGAGAAGATTGTAGAAAATATCTAGTTCAAATATCTCCTTTTAGAGGAAACTGAGTCCCAGACAGGTTAAAGGGTATGACCAACACCACAACCCAGGGTGCCTGACTTCCAGTTCAGAGATGCTTTCGTGGTATTATCCTACCTCATAGCTTTTAATGTTTTTAATGAGCTTTAAAAGGGCTGCAAAGTTCTCCTTAATTTATATTGGTTGCATAGAACATTATGAGAGGCTTTAAAAAGGGAGTATGACTCCTCCATGCTAAGCACCAAATTAAGGATCAAACTCTTCTATTTATAATGATCATCTTTAGATGAATTTTTGAAAGGAAGTTCTTCACTTTTACATGAATTGGACTATTCTTGAGTATTTAGTAGAGACCAAAACCTTTGAATTTGCTGGGTCTGCCGGAATAAGGTTTACAATTTTGGTTTTTTGGTCAGCAGCCTGTATGTTCAATTTCAATATGAAAAAAAGCTAGTACCTTTCTGAATAAAGCTCTGAGACAACACATTTCTCTCTGCCAATGGTGAATTTCCAGTATGTTTTTGTGACATCTCTGAGTCATTCTGTGTGTGTTTGTGTGGTAGAGGTGGCCGAGGGGCCAGAGGGATGCGGCAACACTGTCTCTTTCGTGGCTTCATTTTCGTTTTACAGTTGACTACTCTTGACAGACATTATTTCAAAACTATTTCAATTTTTCCAAGATGGAACTAGTTCTTTGGTTGTATTTGCAAACAAAATTTCAGCAAGACTCATGCGATAGTGGACAATGGATCACTTATAAAAATACAAACTCAAATTGCAGGGACAAACGTCTAGTGACCATCACCTACCTGAAACCAAGGTACAGGTAGGGACAGTCTCCCACGTCCTATTCCAGATGACTGAGAAGGACTTCCATGGAACTGTTCTTGGGAAGATATGAGTTTTCAAGGAAAACGTTTGAAATCATGAATTTTTGCTTGGTTTTACTGTATTGCTTTTTGTTATTCTTACTGCCAAATCCTCCAAAGATGGATCTGTCCCCATGGTAACAGAGAAATAGGACACAAACATCTTACCACTCTAAGTGAATACCTGGGACAGGAGATGTGAGAAAGGCAGGCAACAGGAATTCTTCAGAAAACACACTTCTCCTGGAACAGTGGCAGGTGTTTCTTCCAGGATCTTAAGTACTTCCTTAGAGTTGCCAATTATTTTCAGTCCATCCAAACTACCGGCATCCTCAGTTACCTGGCAGCTGTGAATAGTATTCCTGGGAGGTTACCTACAGTTACAGGGAGGCAGATGCTAACTCCTGAAGCTTCAATACCTCTCTTACAAGAAAATTTTTAAAAGAAGCAGCATGAGGACTTCACATGGTTTGTGATGTTATGGATTTTTAAATTTGGGCTTCTAAGAGACAAAGGGCTACAAATACTCTTCTTTACAGTGGAATCTCAGTGTGCAATTCAGTGTGAATGACCTTGACCACCAAAGACAAAAATCTATAGTCAGTTAGATTTCACATCTCTGAAATTGTCAGTGGGAACACAGCTTTGGAATAATGGAAAGCTGTGTTCCATTGATATATCATCTGGTTACAGACACCTTAGCTTATGAAAATAATATTTAAATAATCTGGGACAAAAGTCCATTTTCTTTTTGAAAGATTATAAAAAGAATCGGTTCTGAGTTAGTTCTCTTTTAAAAACTAACAAAAGGAATATATCAGATGCACATTGACCCTTTTGCCAGGAAGCGTATCATTTAGTAGGAGAAACAGCCATGTAACTAGCTATTAATTTAAAGTAGAGGTAATAATTAAATAAATATCCCAGTATAAATAAAGTCAAAATGCTGTGGAAGAACAAAGGTAGAGTGAGTAAATTTACCCAGGTACCACTGGAGGAAGGTGTCAGTAGAAGGTAGCATTTAAGCTGAATCTTTAAGGATGAAACCAACTTTGGTAGGTAAGGAGAGTTCTGGCAAAGTTTCCAAGAGCTAGGAACATGCACAGGTTTGTCTGGGAAAATGGTGAACGTAACTAGAGTGGAGAACTAGGCAGGGTGAAGAAGTGAGACTAAATGTATTGGAAAGTCCAGGTGGTACAAGACTTTGAATGCCATGTTAAAGAATCTGAAATTTATTCTTCAGGCAATTTCAACCCATTGAAGGCTTTGAGCAGAGGTGCACCTACCCTTTAGGTGATTGCGTTGGTGCTAACGAGCTGCCTGAACCCATCTCTTGCTACTTGCTCTCATTCCACTCTCCTTCCATGAGCTTCCCTGCTGTTCCACGAACCCACCAAGGCTGCTCTTACCTCTGGGCCTTTGAACTTGCTGTTCCTTCCTCCAGGAAATGTCTTTTCCCAGGTATTCACATGGCCCGATCCTAACCCCGTCCTATCCTTCATTTCTCTGTGCAAATGCCGTTTTGGTGATCAGGCCTCCCTTCCTGACTCTAACAGTGCACCTCCCCGCCACCCCTCTGAATTCCCACCTTTCCTTTTTGCTACATTTTTTTTTTTTTCTATCGGGCATGTCACCGTCTAGCATACATTATATAACACCTCCCTACTCTACTCAACATGAGGACAAGGATTTTTGTTTTGCTTCCTGCTTTGTTTACCACCTAGCACACGGCTTGGAGCACACTTGAGGCTCAACAAATTCTTGTTAAGTGAATGGAAACAAGATAGAGAAGGAGCATGGCTTAGTCAGCTCTGGCTGCCATAACAAATACTAAAGACTGAGCAGCTGAAAAAACAGAAATGTATTTCCTCATAGTTCTGGAGGCTGGAATCTGAGCTGTGGGTGCCAGCATCGACAGGCTCTGGTGAGAGCTCTCTGCCTGGCTTGGAGATGGCTGTCCTCTTGCAGCGTCCTCAGGGGACACAGAGACGGGGGGAGAGAGAAGCTCTCTCACATCTCCTCCTAAAAGGACTCTAATCCCACTCACATGACCTCATGTGAAGTTACTTCCCAAGGCCTCTCCTCCAAATACCATCACCTGGGGGTTAGGACTTCAGTGTATGAATTTGGTGGGGACACAAACATTCATTCCACAACAGAGCAATTAGAGAACAAAGAGGGGAAATGAATGGGATGCTCTCTGATTTCAAGGGAGGAAATACTTCTGGGCAGCAATTAGCAGCCCACCCCCACCCTCAGCCCCTAGCTGTCTGGCAACTGACAGTCCCAGAGGAAAAGTGGGAATGACTATAACACAGGGATGACTGTAACAGGTCAGAAATTAAAATGCCTTTTTTTTTTTTGCGGTACGCGGGCCTCTCATTGTTGTGGCCTCTCCCGTTGTGGAGCACAAGCTCCGGATGCGCAGGCTCAGCGGCCATGGCTCACGGGCCCAGCCGCTCCGCGGCATGTGGGATCTTCCCAGACCGGGGCACGAACCTGTGTCGCCTGCATCGGCAGGCGGACTCTCAACCACTGCGCCACCAGGGAAGCCCCTAAAATGCCTTTTAGATGGAGTAAAGATGGGAATGTAATGAAAGAGGTACAGAGGGCCAGCAGGAAATAAATAGAGGTAACAGAGACAAAACCCCTACACTGTTCAAACACCACTACTTTGGAAGGATGAGAGACAGTGAGATAAGGGAGACAAGAAACTCTGTGCAAGAATGCACTGCTGGAAGGCCTGGCCAAGCTTCCTTCACCACCATGCACTAGATAGAGAGCACAGCCACCAGCATGATTCCTAGTGGGGGAGGTAACATTGCAGGCAGGGGGTCTGTAGGATGTCCCTCAGGACTAGGTGAGAATTTGGCACAAAGGTCAGAAAGGAGAGTACAGACTAGAGAGAATTCTTTTTTCTGGGAATAGTCTATTTTGAACAAAAACTAGTCCAGCTGTGCTTCCCACTACATGGAAAAACAGTAAATACCTATAAAACTATACAACTTTTATAAGTATAAAAATGTAACTGGGTCAAAACGAAGGGGCCATCTTTCTAAACAAGAGGAATTCAGCTCTCTGAGACACACCAGATAGGGCAGAAAATATAGATTAATTCAGAGGAGAGTTCTAAAGAAACTTGAGAAAATACATCAATCCAACTGCTTCGTCATCTTCAAGAAAAAAAAAAATTAAGATTTGTAAGAGAAGAGAAACAGGACTGCCAAATTGTAAAATGGGAAGGATACTACCACAGACAAAAGATCGAGGGAGGAAATGATTATTGATGTAGATGATACCAAGAACTCACAGGAAAAAGATAAAATGTGAGAGACATGGGAAATAAAGCAGATCCAATTTATATATAAAAGAATTTATGGAGTTATAAAAATGTTATTTTAAAAGGAATGGAAGGTATACAATAAATAACTAAAGGGATGCATGTGCATACACAGTAGAGACACGAATTATATGTGGGTCATAGTGTACCACAACGCATACCCCAACACCCTTCCCTGCCCAGCACCCCAACTGCCACCATCTTGCCCTTTGACCTCCTCTTTCTTTGGAGACTTGCTCCTAGCCACTCATCTCAGAGTCTCTGACTCCTCATTCCTTCTCCTCCAGGAACTGTATTTTATCTCACGGGATGTTCAAATGTGCACAGCCTCACTGATGAAATAAGACAGAAGATGTGCAATGTTTTATTACCCTAGATTTATTATTTACATGTTAAACTAAAAATTAAGAGCTGTAGGTGTGCTTATTTTATATTAAAAAAATATATATATATATGTAAAACCAATGCTACCTTTCATTCAGTGTTTTGAAAAGTGACCTTGACTTTAAATAGAACTAGAAACTGCTCTTTGTCTAATGAAAATGACTCTGGGACACTAATGAGACTCCATGTCCTTCAGCCTGTGGGACAATGATCTGGGAGGCTTGATCACTGTGTTCAAACTATTTTTGGATTTAGTCACTTTTATTTTCTCTCCTTTCACTTTTCACCACCTGTCTGACTTAAGTAACTTTTAGACTTTGAAAAATGATATTGTGATCCTTGGATTAGAGACTACGACAGAAACAAGAAAAAGTGGTAATTCTCGAATTCATAAAGAAGGTCATATTTCAGGGCCATCCTGGACTTTGAGTACAGATGTCGACTTGACCTCTGACAGTCAGCGATGGGCCCTCGCCCAGCTCTGGGAAGAAGCTCTGTAGAACCCAGCTGCTGCCTATCCCTGTGATGACGCCAGAATGCTTTGGAGCCACAGAAGCCATCATGTCATTTGCATTCCTTGTTTCTCAAATGACTTGTATAGTTTATATTTATGGATCCTGTTATAATGGTACTAAATCTCTGATAAAACAAAACCACTATAGACAAGAGAAAACGTTCAAATGTACACCTAAGTGCAAGATGCGTGAAGGACCATCACGCTCCCTGGAAGAGCTCACCCAGCCCAGCCCAGCCCAACATCTCGAGGCTAACTGGGCCCAGCACAGCTGTCTTCTGTCGAACTGAAATGCAACATTCCACTCTACCTGGAGCATGGGCAATCTTCTGTAAACTGCAAAGGGATTCCCATGGGCACCCTAACAGTCACTTCTTTGTTAAGAGAGATTCTTGTTGAGATAAGAATTTATCTATTTATATTTGCTCCAACATTCAGTGATCAGCTATTTATGGAATTTTAGTATACTATTCTTTGGTTTTGTTATTCTCATATTTTCCCTTTTTATCCTGCAAAAGAGGAGTGGATTAATACAGTGAACTTTTTTTAAGACCCCCCAAGCCGCATCTGTCAAAGGGAAAGTCAAAAGGAAGTCTCCATCCAGCAAATGTTAAGTCTTGACAGAGTCTATTACATAGTAAGTGATATATACAGGGTCATGGAATAGGGGAAGTATTCAATGCATGGGACCAGAGGAATCATACTGATCCAGTGTCCTTCTATCTGGTTTTACTAAAAAGAACAAAATGCTTTTTCCTTTGGACTTCATTTTAGCATTATCATTGATAAGTAATACATATTGTATTTCCATACATAATCCCTTTAGGTCTCTGTAATAGTCAAGGGCATTAATCACTTATAACTACAGTGATTTCTTCTTAAATTAATAAACCAATTTAAAGTACTCTTTTATCCAAACAAAAAACTTAAGAATTGCCCTCTCCCCTCCCCCCCCCCACAAAAGATGATGAAGACAAAGACAAGAATAGAAGGAACTAAACATAAAAGTCGCTCTGATTTTTACCTAGGGTCCTATATCTTTTGACTTCTGATTTCCTGGAAAACACAGGTGAAATCAAACAGCTGTTTGGAGTGAATCCTTTTAACATTTTCTAAACTTTGTTCTTTAGAATGAAAATGCACCTTGAAACATTAATGGATGTATTGTGAAAAAGAATGTTTCATGTCCCAATACATTTTGGAAATGTTTTATGCTATACCTCCTCTTGGAGGGAGAGTGTATTAAAAGCTCTGAGAAGTCCTAAAGAAATATGCTTTTGTTTGTTTAACCCAGAGTTACCGACTTGTATTTTACGATGGAAATACCCTCCCTCTTCACAATCAAGGTCTGGATTATGTGAATGAGTACAAATCCAATTGAAAGAGGTAACTTAACAAATTCCTTTAAACTGTTGCTTATGATTTCTACGTGTAATAAAACTGCCAACTGGATGAAAGTAAAACAACCACACATGACCAACTCCCTTAAAGTAGGACTACTCCTTATCTGCTTATTTACGTCAAACTCAGGGCTGAAGTGATGATTTCACAACAGTAAATTTTTCTGCTGCAGTGCTGATAAAGTTTAAAGATAAGCCTTTTTCCCTAATAGCATCTCTAGTGGTATTTTTATTTTCCCTGTGCTTCCCTGGTTCCCAGAATATGACCTTTGTCCATTTCTGTCTTTTGATGATTATGGGCATAAAGAGACTTAGATAAGGAGGGGAAAAGATAATTGCCCTGGGCCACACAAATAAGGAGTGACTAAGTGTATAGAGAAGATTATACATCTTGAAATCTAGTTTCCCCTGGAGCAATCATGACTGCTGCCATGTCCACCCCATGAGGTAAGGGAGCTCACTTATTTCTGAAACTAGTTAATAACAAAACAAAGCTCAAAGAAAAAAAAAAAAAATTTAAATAACATACAAAACCCTACCCCATCCACCTTATTCTTTTCCTGGCTAAATACATTTGACACTACCAATTTGCACTCATTATATTTGATTTTTACACCTATGCCCAATCATCCAAATGTAACCTACTTAAGAACTTTGCCTACAGCAAAACAGTTACATTTCATGCCCACAGCATCACTGTAGCCAGGGGTGACTTGGGTTCTGATAATGTCAACATACTTAAAATAGCATTGACTGTATTATAGGCAAGTCCAAATACCACACAGACAAAATACAGAAGAGAGAAATAACTTGAGAATGGTTGATAGTTTTTGCTTATTTCTTTGTTTGTTCACATATGTTAATGTTTTGTTTTGTTTTGTTTTGTTTTGATGGTAAGACTGTGTTGGAACGAGAAGTCTATACTTTTCAGAGATCAGCACTTGAGGAGACCGGATATTGGGGGATGTGTTTTGCTCCCTTGTGAAGAAAATTGAATATTTTCAACTTCCTTTGCTTAATCAATATTTATCTGGCACATAGTTTGTTGTTGTTGTTTTTTTAAATTAGTGTAAATAAGCTGGCAAATACCCTATGAGGTGCAGCCCAAGCAAAAGCTGGAGACCCTTCACACTAAATATTATGGAGGGTGTGGAATGAGACAGGTTGGCCACAAGAGGTGGGAGGCATTAGGATAGTAGAATTCTCTTCCTCTGAAGCAAAGCAATATATATTTCGGGGAGCTGACATCTAGTATGTATTTGCCTCGAAGCTTCCCAATCTCTCCTCTTACTCCTGATCTATTGATACAGTGGAAGCATGTCTTCTCAGGAAATAATGATTACATGTTTCCTACATTCCTGATCCAATCCCATGCAGGACTGGCTCTTGGCTGGTTTATCAATGGTCATTTGTTTACAAGGACGACTGTCCTTGTAGCCCACACCTCTCAGGCAAAATTTTTTCTTGTTTTGTTGGGTTTTGCTTCTTTGGGACTGGGTCTTCAGGAGCTCTTTCCTGGGTTTTCTGACTTACTACTAGCTAAATCTGTAGACTTAGTCTAGGGAGAGTTGAAGACCTTCAGTAGACAAACACAAACACTTTTATTCAGCCATGGCAGCAGGAGGCTTACAAGTCACCTTGAACTTTAAGACTCCAGCCCAGCCTCCAAGTCCAGGAAAGCCAAGAAAAACAAAAACAAAATAAAATAAATAAAAACAAAAAGAAACAATAAACCTGAATACTTGAATTCACTGGCATAGTGTCTGGCATTGAGTAAAGATCTGTGAACAAAAGGAAAGATGCACAGACCAGTTTTAGAGCTGCTCCAAATCCTTCCAAACAGTTTCCTTAAGAAAACAAGTGGCACTCACATAAATACATGCACAAATTGAGTCACTTTGATTCATCATAGTGAAGTAAAAAGGCCCTCCCAGACGATTTCCAATAAAGAGAATTCCATTTATTTTGATGGGTTATTTTTTAAACACCTCTTCCCTTTTAAAGAAATAACCCTATTTAGTCGCAAACTGTAGGAAATTAATTAGCTACCCCTTAGGTAGCATTCTGCTTGTTTATTTATAGATCTCCCACATAGTGATCCATGTCTTAAATAGTTTACTCTCTGGGTAAGTTCCAGGATTGTTACCATGGCTATACTTTTATATCACTTAAGGAGAGGAGAACAAGAAAAGGTCTGAAAAGTGAAATTCTAAATTATACCATGTCTTGAGGAGAAAGAAATCAACTAGTAGTTTCCAAAGCAGTGAAATGAGAATGATCTTAAGAATGGCAGCGTAAAGCTCTGGATTGGTTTCCAAGGTCTTCTGGTTGGAATCTTTAGAAGTAGCAAGGGGGAAGTGAAAAACAGTTGATTAAAAGGAAGGAACAAGAGCCCAGTCCCCCTCGTGGCTAGGTCAGTAAATATGTGGGAGCATCAGACTGAAGTGAATACCCATGGCTTTTGTACGTAGTCAATTGTGAATCCCCAGCACCTGAAACTTGCAAGTGAGGAGGAAAACAAACACTCGTGAAATGCCCAAGTCAGTCCTGAAATGCCATGACTGTCCTTGGAGTTGCTCATGAACACTTCCAGGAAGATAAGGCCTTCATTCAAAAGAGCATTACTATATAATGGAGTCTAGTCAATTCTCGGCAGCAGCGTAAAGAACACAATATTAGCGCCATATCATTTTTTCCCATATTGTCTATGAAATATATGAAGTGGAAATGGCTTCTTTCAACACCAGAGACCGTGTGGGAAATGACCTGTTCAGCAGATGAGTTGACAGGCATAGTGGGGAATTTCATTACACCTTAGAATTTGAGTGGCACGAACAGCTCACTCTGGGCCCTCCCTAACCTCTGGCAAGCGCTTGGAATTGAATCTGTAAATGTTAATCAATATTTCAGGCCTATTAAGTAAAGAAAGGCATTGTGAAAATCACAGGACTAATGGCCAGTCGGGCTCTGTGAAGGTCTGTTCAGCTGTCAAAAGCATAATATCCAGCAATGGAGAATATACTTTAAAAAAATTCTTTCAAATTTATATAAAACTCAATGTCTTTGTTCTACCACAATACATATAATATCACTACCTCAGAATATTCAAACATCTTAAACAGGAGTATACGTATCTTTCCAAAAACAGTGGGAACTAACATCTTTTAAGCATAAAATACTGTCTAGAGGTAATCTTTGAATCATTTAAAATTTTAGGAAAGAATCCATATTATACTATTCATATACCAACTCCCCCCAGAAACAACAACATCCAGGCATATGTGAGAGCTAAATGTAAAACACAAAAGCATAAAAACATTAAAAGAAAATATATCCCTGGAACTGGGGATGCTTTCTTAAGGAAGATACAAAATTGAATCTATGAAGGAAGGAAAAAAAATCTGAATAAATAAAAATCAGAAAGAAGCTGTCATAAAACTAAAATCATGCATTATTATGGAATAAAACATTTACAAATTTTGGGTACAAAGTATACCCAAAGATATGTAAGCAGTTCTAATAAATTAAAATAAATAAAACTACCTGTAAATTTTTTAAAAAGGCAAAGAAGCAATTAATATAATATACAGAAATGAATTAAAATATACATATAAGAAATTATTTCCTCATAAGTAATCAAAAATTTATTTCAACAAACATCACTTATATTAATTAAAAGAATTGATAATATCCATAATTGGCAAGGATATGAAGAAATAAACACTCATAACTATTGATGCAAATGTAATTGACATTGAACTGGAGGACCATCAGACTTCAAAATGCCCATACTTTTCCTATTAATAATTTCACTACTAGGAATCAATTTTAC
Organism: Monodon monoceros; assembly: GCF_005190385.1. Taxonomy (NCBI): domain Eukaryota; kingdom Metazoa; phylum Chordata; class Mammalia; order Artiodactyla; family Monodontidae; genus Monodon; species Monodon monoceros. Next base: position 21,842,105 of record NW_021703778.1, read on the forward strand.
AGACAAATGCACACGTGTGAACAAATTTCGAGCATTAGAGAAATATTTATTGAATGAAAGCTATGGGCTAGGCATGTTTCTAGAGGATATAGACACAGAAGAGATATAGTGGAAATAAATCAGACATAAATCTCTGTCCCTGCCTAGATGGAACAGGCAATAAACAAGGCAAATAAGACAGACATATATATTATATCCGATTTATAAAGTAGTGAGTGCTCAGGAGAAAAATAAGGATGCAGGGATTGAGGTCACAAATGATTGGGGACATGTGTTGCAGTTTTAGAGAAGATGGCCAAGGAAGGCCTCACCTTGACACCATTTGAGAAAAGCTTCCGGAGGAAGAGAAAAAAAAAGCCATGTACATATCAGATGACTGAGCATACCAGACAGAAAGCCTTACAGGTAAAGATGCTGAGGCTGGAACATGCCTGCAGTGATGACTGAACATCAAAAACACCACTGCAGCTGAGTGAGGAGAAGGAAAGAAGGAGAGGAGGTCAGAGAGGCAATGCAAGTCCAGACAGTGCAGGGGCTGCAAGCCATCATCTCAGTGATGCAGGAAGTCTGTGCTCAGATAAGGCCCTTGCAGGGTCACCTGACTACTGCATTACAGAGGCCTGGGGGTCAAGGGCAGACTCGGGGAGCCTAGTCAGGAACAGTGTACAGCATCTTTGCATATCTAATGCAACACTGTAGCAGAGAAAGGAAAAAAAAAACATCTAAACCCATCAGTACTGTCTTACAGATTTAGCTGAATTACAATTCTATAGAATATTATGTAGCCATTAAAAAGAATGAGGTAGGGCTTCCCGGGTGGCGCAGTGGTTGAGAGTCCGCCTGCCGACGCAGGGGACACGGGTTCGTGCCCCGGTCCAGGAAGATCCCACATGCCGCGGAGGGGCTGGGCCCGTGAGCCATGGCCGCTGAGCCTGCGCGTCCGGAGCCTATGCTCCGCAACGGGAGAGGCCACAACAGTGAGAGGTCCGCGTACAGCAAAGAAAAAAAAAAAAAAAAAAAGAATGAGGTAGACTTAGGGTAACTCACAAACTAAATCCCCAAGACATATTATTATTATTATTTTTTTTTTTCTATTGGTACGCGGGCCTCTCACTGTTGTGGCCTCTCCCGTTGCGGAGCACAGGCTCTGGACGCGCAGGCCCAGCGGCCATGGCTCACGGGCCCAGCCGCTCCGTGGCATGTGGGATCTTCCCGGACCGGGGCACGAACCCGTGTCCCCTGCGTCGGCAGGCGGACTCTCAACCACTGCGCCACCAGGGAAGCCCTCCCAAGACATACTATTGAACAAAAAATATATTCACATTGATCTCATTCATGTAAAACAAAACAAAACAAAACCTCAATTAGTCATGAAGAACTTTCCAGTTACATATACAACCAAATGGGGGGGCGGGGGGTGATGGGTGAGAGAGTGGCCTTTTACATTCCACTCCATGCACAATCATAATCATTGCATCTTATACGAGCATTTATTATTATTATATAAAATATCATACCTTTTGAAGAGAATAGAGGAAATCGTGAATGCAACATGTCTTTCCAAGTGTGACTGCTAAAAATATGCCATTTACAATGTACCCTTGAAATGATAATCTCTTTATTTGTCCCATGACAGGGGAAATGCTCTTAAAAACATGTTCTCTTTTTTGTTATGATTTGGCTACTAAAAAGGTAAGCTAAAGGAGACATGTGATCTCTAAAAGGACCAAGATTCTAAATATAATCAATTTTGGATACCCTTGTATATATTCTAAATTGCTAATAGATAACCAGAACAGAAAGAGAATATTCCAGGCAGCATGTTTCTTTAAACAGACGGGCAACTACAATCTAGGTCAACTTTCTAGGTGTGTTTTTTTTTGAAGGGAAGTAATTTGAGTACTTCAATTGGGCTAAGAGAAGAAAAAGATTGTGAAGGAATATAAAGGTTGTACATTAAGAGTCAACTTTTCTTTAGTGGGAACTTCCAAAAGCATAAGTACATTCTCCACTTGAACACAGAAAAATCCAAAGTGACAATTCAGCTCAGCATTTGTCATCATCTTTTAGACATTTCAAATAGAAGTTCAAAAATACGTAGTATTTGAATACCGGTTAAGCATTCGTGGGAAAAAAATATATATAAGTAAGATTTCTGTCTCATACTTTGGAAGAATAAATACAAGTTGGATTCAAAAGACAAAAATAAAGTATTAAAATTATTAGGATAAGATATATGTGAATATTTGTATAATTTCTATGTAGGAAAAATGTTTCTTAGCTTGGCACCAAAATCAGAGACTAAAAAGGACAGAATGGATAGTCTTGGTTAAATGACATCTTAGGATTCACACAATATAAACAATACATGACAAAAAGTTTTAAAAAAGTAACATGAATAAATATAAACAAGTAGGTTTTATATATAATGTGTTGTCACAAAACAATAAGAAAACATGAGTGCTCCAATAGAAAAAATACACAAAGGACATTATCAGGCAGCTCATACCCCAAAAAAGTAATGTAAATGGGTAATGGTATATTAAAAAGATTCAACTAAATGAGTAATAAAATGCAATTTCAATTAAGGTACCTTTTTGCATCATCAGAATTAATATGTGTGTGTGTGTGAAAGGAACAGAGAGAGAGCGACAGAGGGAGAGACAGAGAGAGAAAGAGAGAGAGAGAGAGATACAGAATGTAAAATTTCATGGGGTCCATGGTCCTTAACTCTCCCTCTGAATGGGATCAACATGCTTACTCCTCCAAAATGAATGAATGAATGAACAAATGAATGAATGAATCTCCCTCTCCTGCTACTACCCTATTCTATTTTCTCCATCATTTGATATATTTCTTGAAAAGTCTTCATCTTACTGGACATTTTTCTTCCCTTGAATTTCCAGGCACCACACACTCCTGTTTTTTTTTTCCCCACATCTCTGGCAACGTGCCCTCTCTCCTTTGCTGGCTTGTCACTGTTATGTGGCTGCTAAATGTGGGAATTCATCTAGACTCAATCCTGAGTCCTTTTTATCTTCGTCCTTTAAATTCTCTCTCTAGGCCAACTCAGTTTCACGGCAACCAAATTCCAGGTGACTCCTGAATATACACACTCACTCTCCAAACATGCAGAGCGGCGCTCAGCTTGTAAATCAAAACTGCATGCTTAATATCTGTAGCTGAACCTCTCAAAGACATTGCAACGCCACTAGATCAAAACTAAATTCCACTATTATCTATTTCAGTGCGTGACAGCCGCAACCATCCAGTTACGAGAGCCAGAGATACAGGAGTCATCCTTTTTTCCTGTCTTCTCTAAACATCCATATCCAATCCATCACAAAGTCCTGTGGTTAAAGGATGTCACAAAAACTTCTCTAATATGTACCTTTCTATCTTCCTCACTACGACTATAGTCCAAGTTACCATCAGCCCTTAACCCAGAGGGTTACAATAGCCTCCTGATTTCTAGTACTGTCATTCATGTGCCATGCTAGTACTGGAATGAAGTGGAATGATACCACATCATATCAAGCCCCAGCTAAAAGCACTTTAGCACTTCCCACCACTTTTAAAATTTTATTTATCTATCTATTTATTTATGGCCGTGACGTGCAGCATGCAGGATCTTAGTTCCTTAACCAGGGATCGAACCTGTGCTCCCCGCATTGGGAGCAGGGAGTCTTAACCACTGGACAGCCAGGGAAGTCCCCTTCCCACTGCTTTTATTTATTTATTATTTAAAAATTTTTTTTGCGGTACGTGGGCCTCTCACTGATGTGACCTCTCCCGTTGCGGAGCACAGGCTCCGGACGCGCAGGCCCAGAAGCCATGGCTCACGGGCCCAGCCGCTCCGCGGCATGTGGGATCCTCCCGGACCGGGGCACGAACCCGTGTCCCCTGCATCGGCAGGCGGACTCTCAACCACTGCGCCACCAGGGAAGCCCCCCACTGCTTTTATAATGAAGAACTGATCTCTGAACATACCCGCTAAAGCTTTAAGTGGCGTGGTTCCTATTAAGCCTCATGCCACACCATGTTTCCTCTACATCAGTGGTTTCCTAAGTATGATTTCTAGACCAGCATCATAGGCATCACTAGGGAACTTGTTAGAAATGCAAATTATCAAGCCCCACCTTGAACCTACCGAATCAGAACCTCTGGTGGAAGACCCACAGTGTGTGTTTAAACAAGCCCTCCAGGAAATTCTGATGCATGATAGTTTGACAACCACTACTTCAGATGCCTGTGTTCCACCCACAGTGACCTTTTCTGCTCCTGGAATTGGCCATGTTCCCTCGTACCCCCATTTTTCACATGTTCTTTCCACTGTCTGACATTCTTTTTTCTCTGCCCTTTTCAATAGCTATCTCCTGTTCTTCTTCCAGATCACAGCACACTTGTCCTTCTCCACCAGTCAAATGCCCCTTTTGTACTCTTTCATAGCATGTCTCTTTTTCATGACATTCATGACAATTTTAATGTTAGGTATATTTTTAGGTGATTGTGTGATTATTTTCTGCCTCTCCCAATAAAATGTTACCTAGCGATGGCCAGAGAGTGTCTGCTAATGCTCACCATTGTACCCAAAGCATTTTCTACATGGCTTGGCACAAACTTAAATATTAACAAATATTTTGAATGATTGATTGACATGCCTATGGACTTAAATGTTTTTGGTATTATTCTCCAGGTGACTGGATTATTATCTTCTTTATACTTTTCTGTATTTATGTTAAGTGAGCATAAATATGTTTTATAAACAAGAAACAGACATATTCAAAGGGGAAAAAAGAAAACAAAACATTATAGCTATATGCTAAATGTTCATAAAATTTAGACCCTCAGTTAATTTCTAGTTATAAAGAGAATGCCCATTTTTAACAGGAAATTTTCCTCACTGTGATGGTTAATGTTATGTGTCAACTTGACTGGGTCATGGGATGCCCGGATAGCGGGTTAAACATTATTTCTGCATGTGTTTGTGAGGGCGATTCCAGAAGAGATGAGCATTTGAATTGTTGAACTGAGTAAAGCAGAGGATCCTCTCCAGTGTGGGTGGACATCGTCCTATTTGCAGCTGAGGGCTCGAGTAGAGCAGAAAGGCCAGGAAGGCTGAATTCACTCTTTGCCCAACTACTGACTGAGATATCCATCTTCTCCTGCCCTCAGCACCGTGAGCTTTCCTGCCTCCACCTGCAGACAGCAGACTGTGGAATCTCTCATTCTCTAGAATCACGTGAGCCAGTTCCTTATAATAAACCTCATTCTACAGTATAGATATCCTATTGGTTCTGTTTCTTTGGAGAACCCTAACTCACCCACAGTTTGAATTTAATTTTCATGAAATGACTGCCAGCTACATATTTTTCAGCTGAATCTATTGTCTTCCCAGTGGCCATTAAAAGTTAAATGATTTAATAATACTTTGTAAAACTTTATTTATATATTTATATATACACATATGTATATAATTAAGAATATATAATTAGGATCATATATTAAGTATATAAAATGATATACACGTGTATATATAATTAAGGATATACATATTATATATTACACACACACGCACACACACACACACACACACACACACACACACATTGCTATAACAGCACCAAAATAAAAGAACAAATTGTTACCAGCACGCAAGAAGATCCTTTCATGCTACTTCCAGTCAGTACCCACGGAGGATAACCACTATCCCTGATTTTTAACAGTGTAAATTGATTTTTCCTATTTTTGTATACTTTATATAAATGGAACCAAACATTATATGCCCTTTAGTGTCAAGTTTAAACAGATGTTTGCTAGATTCATTCATATTGTTGCATGCAATTGTAGGCCATTCACTCTCAATGCCAAATAATATTCCATTGTGTGAATGAACAGGATTTGTTTATCGATTCTACTGTTGTTGGGTATTTTGGGAGCTTCCAGTTAGGACCTATTAAAACTGGTGTCTCGGGGCTTCCCTGGTGGCGCAGTGGTTGAGAGTCCGCCTGCCGATGCAGGGGACACGGGTTCGTGCCCCGGTCCAGGAAGATCCCACATGCCGAGGAGCGGCTGGGCCCGTGAGCCATGACCGCTGACAGGCCTGCGCGTCCGGTACCTGTGCTCCGCAACGGGAGGGGCTGCAACGGTGAGAGGCCCGCGTACTGCAAAAAAACAACAAAAAAACTGGTGTCTCCTTGAACATTCTACAGATGTTTTGATGAACATTTGCACTTATTTCTGTTGTGCATATCTCTAGGATTCGAACTACGGAGTCATAGCATATACATATTCTAGTAGACCCCATCAAACAGTGTGGCAAAACAATTGTACCAATTTACACTATAGGCTCACCAGCAATTTGAGTCCTGGCTACTCTACATCTTTGCCAACATTTGTATTTTCCAATTTTTAAATTTTGGCCACTGTTACAGTTAGTGGTACTATACTTCTGGTGTTTTTCTGATGGGTGATAAAGCCATGTATCTTTTCAACATTTAATAGGATTTTAAATACTGAACTTAGCTTTCTAAGGTCTAAATTTACAAGTGCAAACAATGAACTTAATACAAATAATACAAATTCCTTAAATCAGTTATAAAAAAACTACTAATTCCTTAAATGTGTATATAGAGAAAATATTGCTAATCTGAATATCTGCATATATGCATGTATACATACAAGCACACACACACACACACACACACACACATTTGCTGGCATTTGAAAAATATCTTAAAATAGTCTATTTTTTAAACCAAAACCCCTTATGGTTCACCATTTCATTATTTCCAATAGTGTCAGGAGAGTATAATTATTTCCAACACTGAAATTCTCAATAACTTTGTCAATGACACTATCAGAAAAGACAGCATCTATTCATTTGAAAAATTCCCATAGAAAAGGAAAATCACTGCTGTCTTCTTGCTATAATTCTGGGAAGTCTGAGGTAGAGATTTCCTCTCATTTAGCCTTTTTTTAGACACCTCATCTTTTATGGCCCCTAGGCAAACTCCAAGATTACTTTTTTATTAGGCTACTGGAATTAAACTAATATTATAGGTTGGAATCATCTTCAAAATTATAATGGACACTAGTAAACCAAGGAGTACTGGATATTGAGAAAAACTAGGGCAGAACTATGTTTATATGACCCTAGGAACATCAGATTGGGGCTTAAGTTCATTCAGACTGGTTTCTTGGTTGTCATTAAAATCTGTGCTTGGAGAATTACTATATAGATGGGCTAGTTTTTCTAATCTCTCCATGAGAAAATCAGAGCCTTCAGTATTCTACTTATTAAACTCAGAGCTGCAAATCTGCTTGGAAATTTTTTTCCCAACTGTACTGCCTTAAAGAATTCAGTCTCCATTACCACCATTGCAGTCGGAGCCCTTACTCTTACCTGGAAAAGATGCAGGAGCTTTCTAATAGGTCTCCTTACTTCTGGTCACTCACAAGTCACATTTGCCCTACACATGTCTGCAAGATTAATTTTCTAGATCCACAGTCCCTGTTTACGCTCTTGGAGGAATTTTCCATATATTGCAGAATCAATATCTATTCCTCAGTCTAGTCTCCAAATATGACCTCAACTGACTTTTCACTAATACTGTCAATTTTTCATTTTCTTTTGGAAGATACTCTCAACGTCCCTCTGATGGTCAAGTTGAATCTTCCTTTAAGGACAATCTCTAATGCCATGTGTTCTAATAAACCTTACTGGACTCTTCCAAATGATTATACCTCACAATGTAAGTGGTATTGTGTATATTCCTCATGAAATTTATCATAATTAACTTAATGTCATGGTTATTTTCTAGAATCTTCAAGTTTCCTTAAAGCTCATGTATTCCAACCACCTTTTTATTGGTTCAATGCATTCTAATAATCTATAAAATCCTCATCAAGATAGTACATTTCAAGATATATCACTATCATAGGCTTCCTATTCATTCTCAATATAAATACCTTAGTTCATATTCTTGTTACTTATTAAAATATTGGTTTTAATATTTGTACATACAAAGGAATATATGGAAGTCATAAAAGCATAGCAATAAAATGGGCACCTATGAACTTAACACACAGTTTAAAAATTAGAATATTATCAATATCTTTCTTTTCCTACATGATTCTCTCATCTTATTACCTGCTTTTCTTCCAGAGGTAAACAATATCCTGGCTTTTGTAAAAAAGTCATTCTTTTGTTCCTATTTTCAATTTCTTAATCATGAATCTATGCTTAAATAATATGCTATTTAGTCTTGACACTTTTTGAGCTTAATGAAAATGGAATCAAACTTTGTAAATCCTTCTGCAAAATGCATGGACCACTTCTGGTTCATTGTTTCATTATTCCACTCTTGTTTGGACTTTGGGGTCAGTCCTAGTTTTCTGAAACTATGATTGATGCTGGTATGAGCATTCATTCATGGATGTCTCTTGATGTACACACATAAAATTAACTCTAGGATGTACATATACACATAGGAGTGGAATTACTGAATTAGGGAGTAGTGAGTGTCCAAATTTAGAGGATATGCCAAATTGTTTTCACAAGTGGCTGTGCCAAGTTTATTCTTGACCTGCTGTGTATATGAGTTCACACTGAACCCATGCCCTCTCTAAAATATGATATTATTAAATGTTTTACTTTTTGCCAATTTAGTGGTATGTCTTTGTGGTTTGTATTTGCTTTTACCAGATTGCTTCAAATATTGCTTCCACTTTATTTCGTCTCTGTTATCTTTCTGACATCTATTATATGTTTGTTTATTGCTGTCTTTAGACCTAGAAAAGCAGGATTTATGGTCTAAGTCTCATGCCTCAGGGAGCCCTGGGCTTTGGAATATCTTTCTTAAAATTTTCTAAATCCTTTCTGGCAGTGCTAACTGGGCAGAATGCCCTAAGCCTGGACTGGGACCTGCATGGACCCTGGACCTTGTTTTTTCCATTTGAAGCCCTCTCTGACCCTTTACACCACAGGTGGGTCAATCAGATCCCCCAAGTAGCTCCAGAACTTCTGCTTATAGACTTTTTCAGGGACCCTATGCCTGGACCTCAATTTCAGGAGGACAGCCAGGTGAATAGATTGCTCCTTCTGGCTGAGGCAGTATTTCTTTTATGAGATCATGCCATATGGTGCTGCCAGAATAGTACTGACATAACTCTGAGGATTTTTATTCACATCAGACACAATGTAAGTTCAGGGTTCTGAGCTGCCAGTGGTCCACTGCCTGTGTATGTGGCTGAGAGCATCAGCCTACATCTATGCATCTTCTAACTGGGCTGCTACTTCTGATCTACCCGAGGCGAGAGGGAGTATTGGCAGGCATACTTTACCCCGTGCACACGATACCACCATATCCACAGAAATCACCCACGTCCTTCACAGGCTCTGTGGCATGTCCAGGCAGTCCTCTGGTGATGGCTGTTTCTATCTTCTCTGAGGGCTTGGAAGACCGTCACTGCACAAAACCAATGGGCCCTTTTGATCGCTCTCTCTCTTGCCTCTGACAGTTGTAGTGATACTGTACTTTCCTTGGTATCTGTTTAAGCCATTCTGGATAAGGAATGAATGTTCCCGTGTGAATGAGAGGACTCTTCCTGCTTTGTGTGTGGGCCCCTTGCCTGTCATCTCCACAGGGCAGCGTGTGGAAGACAGGGGAGCAGTCAATATTTAGGGAAGGAATTTCTTGATTGTGACCTAGATTTTTGTATAAAATTCTGAACAGTAAATTTAACATAGCATAAAACAAATGATTGCTAACATTTCCTTCATATTCTGGGTAAGACTTGTGTTTGTAGTCATCATCAATGAAGCACAGTAATGAATTATGAGACAGTGAAAAATATTTATGGGAGGCATATAAGTAATGAGTAATGATGCAACCAGCATTTAATAATTGGGATTAGAGAAATTTGGAGACAAGAAAATCTGTATTGACTCAATACAATCAGTTTCCAAAGAGCCAAGACAAGTGAGCGTTACTAATGATTTCTCATAGTGGGAGATATAAAGTTAGCCAGGAACCACACATTTGATAAAAACAAACATTAGGGATGGTTCCCAGACCTGAATAGAAAGAGATGGTCCTGGGTGCTGTAAAACAACTTCACATATGCTGACTGGATGATAAATAAGTATGTAAGTGCCTCTTTTCTATTAGTTACTCTAAATATATATCAGTAACTCACTATGGACTCATCAATTCTTTATTAAAATTTTAATCAAATTGCTTATATAAACAGGAGCCTCACAAACATATTCTAGGTAAGGCCCTGTTTAAATTATAAGTTTTTGCTCTCTTATGTTTTTGCTGTATATTTATGTCCCTCATCTTCTATTCTTCATTTTCCTTTATTTTTCTCACATGATTCTTTGTGGTTATTTTCTTCTTTGTTTCCAGATCGAGAATTCTCTTTTCAATGTGTTCAATCTGATGTGAAAGCTTTTCTTTGATATTCTAAATTGGGTTATTTCATTTTTCAGTTCAAGCATCTATTTATTTTTAGGAAGCTTCCATGTCACTTTTTTTTTATAACGTTGAGCTTTTCTGAGATTCTCAATTTCTTTTTTTTTTTCTTAAGTATAGCAGACATATTATTTTATGAATGATTACATCTAATAAAGACAAACTCTGGACCTGTATTGGTGTCTTTGTGCTATTTCTAGTTCATGGTTCACTTTGGTCAACTTTTCACGTACTTAGCTATTTTTCTTATTTTGACAGAACTCTTTACTTGAAACATTCGCCTCTAGATATAATTTAAGGGTAATATTGGTAGATTTAGATTTACTACTCTCAGATGCTCAGGGGCACCAACAATTAGAGGTTACCCTCTCCACTTTTAGGAATGGACATTTCTGAAATTGGGTTGCAGTGCCTACTATTCTATTTCTGGTTTATTCTTTTTTCTATGGTGCAACTGTCAGGGTCCTAACGCATGGCCCATGGGATTTATTATAACTTACACATTGACTAAATTTGTACTCAACGTTTCACTCTCGTAACACTGGGAATAAGTAAAAACAAAAACAAAAACAAAACTTCTTAGGTGCTCAGAAACTCAATGATCTTTTCCAGATTGGCAAACATCCCCAGGAGAAAAATCATCCCCAAATGTCAGACTCACTTCTTTGGATCTCAAATGTCTTCTAGATCTTGGCACCGAAAACATTTCCTAGGTTTCTTTAGCAGGAAAGTTGTTCCAAATTATGGCCAGCCATTATAGGAAGTAGAAATCATTATTTACTTTCTAGAAAAAAGTTTGGGAAGTTGGTTTTATTCTTCCCAACACAATCAGTCAAAAACTGAAATTCAGAACTTTTAAGTTACTTGCCTGAGATCACCCAGTGGTAAGTGGCAAAGCCATGACTCAGACCAAGTTTTCGGATATTTATTCTGTGTGCTTTTCTCTAAACCTGACTTATTCCCACAGTACTATAGCTGCTCCTTCCTTTAGTTGTATATGTACAACTTTACCACTAGACTTTTCTTGGCTTTTGAAATTGTAGTCATCCTATTACATATCTTTATTTCACATCTTATTTACCTTATTGCTTATTTGTTTACCCAATTTTTATTGTGTGCCCATTGTGAGGCTGGTAATATACAAAAATACATCTAGAAAAGTGATAGGTCCACAATAATACCAATAAATATGTTCTGAATGAATATGTTATTAAATATAAGGGATATAATAAGATGATGGAATCATTACTTTAGAGAATTATTCTGATTTTATGGATGGTTTTCCCAGCTATATCAATGTTGGGAGATCAGGGAGGGGAGTTAAGCAAGAGGGAGGATTGGCCAGGAGAGACAATAATTAAATAAATTTATCTTAATCTCTCGATTTGTGAAATGACAAATTATAATGGAATACTCATTCCCATAGGTCTTATGAAGGATGGGAAAATTAATAAACTGATAAGACCAGATTACATATTCAGAAATTGTGTCAAATGATGTCAAATGGATTGGTTGATTTCTTCAGCTCTATCAACACGACTTATACCTTATAATAGATCGATTTACTTATTTTTTGTCTGCATTACTTCCAACACCTGCTTTGTGCTTATGTGTTCAGAACTAAACTCTGTGTAATATTCATAAGTGTATCCAATTTAAAAAATATATACAGAACATGAATTTTTAAAATTCAACTTTCACTAATTTTTATACTTTGTAAGATAAAACTTATGGGAAAATATATTTAAGCCAAATTTTTGTCATAAGACTCTTCCCTAACTTTCTTTTCCTGGTGAATTTTAACTCTTTTCCCCCAAGGCATTTCAGAGGAATGTGCACTGTGTTAAGAATCAAGTTTTATCTAACTGCAGCTTTTTTTTTTTTTTTACATTATTTCAGTTTGGTATTGTTTTCTGTTCCACTCTTGTCTCTAACTTTGTTTTCTCTTTTTTAATCACACATTTTTCCTTCCAAGATTTACTTGCCAAAACATTACTGCTTAATTCTTTATAAGTGTTCTTTGTTGTTTTATTGGACATTTGCACTAGCAGTTTCTTTCTAAGACAAAAATCAGAAATCCAGAAAGCTCTAAGAAGAAAGGATTTAAAATTTTACTATATGAGAGGTAGCAGCTTGTATATAGAGGTGATGAATTTCTCAATTAAGGGATACTCTATTTTTAGGAAATGCTAAAAATAGGAATAATTCATTTAAAAAAACACTTCCTGGTTTTATGGTAAATTTAGACAAAGCTTTGAATGACCCAGATTTATATGACTTCTTATTTATCCATCTTTTCCACATTACTTGCAGTGAAGATATTCGAAGTGGAGGGTATTCGTCCTGGTGTACATACAAGGTGAGTCATTGGTGTGCAGAAGGCAAACATGAGAACATCTTTTCATATTTTTATCTTTCATCTCATCCTTTAAACTTTTGTATTTTCTCTATATTGAATACCAGTGAGTACTTTGTTCAATAGATTAAAAATCCCAAATATCATGAAAACCATTTCACTTGGGTAACCTTCAGAATGAAGGGGCCATTGTAGAATATTAATATATTTGGTGAAATTGTTTAAACACTGCAAGAGGTTTTGTGCTTATGTCGAAAGAATTTTTTTTTTGACTTCAAAAAGCTGTCAGTGGAACTCTGATAATGACACTTACTGTCAAACTTATCATGCCTCAATTATGTTAACACCTTCTTTCGAAGTTTCCTTTTTAACATGAAAAACACAATTTATTATAAAAGGTCTCTGCATACGCTGAAAGAATTCAAAGGCCTCCAATAGGCTGCTCTTAAGAGAACTGTAGGCAGGGGAAAACTTTATATTCATACTGTGAGCAACTTAGTTTCACTTTGCTGTGAGAATAGATCACAAGAAAAAGTGCAACTTGAAGTAGGTGCAGCCATCATGTAAGAATTTTATAGCATCAGAACAAATCCTTCTGAGGCTCCTTGAGAGTCCCTTCAAAATCTCCAACAGGGGACTTCCCTGGTGGTCCAGTAGTTAGGACTCGGCGCTTTCACTGCAGGGGCCTGAGTTCGATCCCTGGTTGGGGAACTAAGATCCTCCAAGCCATGCAGTGCGGACCATCTCCCCCCCAAAATATCTCCAACAGAAGGTTCTCCCAGCTCCCCAGGCATGGGGTCACCATGCTGTTTCTGTTTCACTTGTGTCTTCTCTGTTTTACATGTACCTAATCTTTGTTTTTCTATCTTTCTATTGCCACATACCATTTGTTTTTTTTGTTCTCCAAGACATCAGCCAGATGTTGATGAACACAGACTCTTTTATCATTGCTGGATTTTAAAGTTTCTTTCTCCTCTGAATATTGGTGGCCAAGAGGCTGAGACTGTTGGGTCCATTTAGGTCAGTGCATTTTCTGTGAATTATGTTCATCTGTAACCATTAATTACCCATGAGCCATGTTTTTTTCACCAGTCATTGCTGCTCATCTTATGTACCTATTTGGTATGGAGTGAATTCATGTGTGTGTGTTTGCACATTTTGTTACCCTTTTCTCAATGTAACCATGCTGAACAAGAAGATCGCATGCACTACCTTCCGTGCCTTTGCCCCCAACTATGATCCTACTTCCTATTCCTTAGACCACATTTATTATCATGCATGTTTCTTCCCTATGAAGCCTGTTTTCAATTTCTCTGGCAATTCTGTATTGTCCGCTTTATTACCTGACTTTAAAAGAATGCAAATATATTCACTATAAGGAGATATTCCTCAATCAAAGAGTGTTATCCTCCTCATATTCTCCAAGTTTAGAGAACAAATATTGACAAAGAACACTGTATCATATATAACTGTGTTTATGCTACAGATCACAGAAATATGTTTGTCCTCCTCGTCCAATGTTTTCTGATATTCTCATTTTGAGTCGGGCGTTAAGTGAATGTACGCTACTCTTCAAATTCAACTAAAGAATATCACACTTTACAAATCTTCCCTTTGCCAGATCTTCATCATAGACACTATATTTTCCAAAAATGCATCTCCTAAAATATATATTTACTAAATGCTAAAATATTATTTACATATTTGGGTAAGGACAACTTATATACCATATTAAGACTTTTTATTATTTTATGTTTTTGAAAATATGTTTTACATTCTAGGTTTGTAAGTAAGTAGAAAAGAGGAATCAAGAGTACAGTCTGGGCTTGCTTTACTCCTCATAGCCTTTTCTAAACTTTGTATCAGACTAGTTTGAGAAGATGCAAGATTTTTTTTTTTTAATTTTCCAACAGCAATTAGACCAGGGAGTGGACCACCAAGCCCGATTTTCATTTCAATTAATGCAATAACAAACAGAAAAAGAGTAAGCAGAGCATTGGATCTTTTCTTCTCAGTGTTCTTTTTTCCCCCTATTCCTCTTCTTCTTCCATGTATTCATTAATAAACAAAACAACAAAACTATAAAAATAATTTGACAGCCAGATATGAGTTTATGGTGACAAATGCTAATACTGTGTCAATTCTTTTCTCCAAAGTAGGTGTATTTACTTTAGGTTGTACAGCTAAGAAACTTAAAATACAGGAACATTTGATGGAAAAGGGTTACCACTGTGTCATCTGGGAATGCTTTTATTTCAGCTTTCAGGATAAATTATATTAGAGGAGACTAGAGAAATCCTTTAACTTCTGGTTTTCCCTTTTAGCAAGAGCAATCATGGAGAAAATTATTATCATTATCAAGGACACTCATTTAGATAACACAACTGCAGGAAGCAGCTCCGTGGCACATATTTTGCCTGAGAAAGAAAGGGCCAGGAGTACCTACCATGCAACACTTTATTCTCCTTCCAAAGAGAAACACAGACAATTAAAAAGATTTTCACAAGAAATTAAAGAAGTAGGGTCAGACTGACCCCAAAGGCCTTCAGAATGTGTCTGAGGCTTGAAGTGTGCCTGGAAAATTTTTTTCTCTCAATTCTTCAAAATGGAGAAATGGGAGAGACTTTTGTTATGAATAAATCACCTAAGAACCATGATTATAGGCATAAACCATCCAAAAGTACAATTGATTTCCACCTTGTAAGGTTTTATGTTGTGTTTTCTTGTTGCTTTGCAACTTACTCATACTTGGTGCTGTTTGCAGCTTAGAAGGTATGCAGTTATGCTCCTAACTGTCTTTGGAAGACCAATCTTGGGGACCAGCATCCTGAAAATATTCTTCCACGTGGGATTTGTTGGTGGTCTGTATCCGTTACCTATTGGTATGTAAAAACCCCAAAGCTCAGTGGCTTAAAACAAGATTTTTTTTTTTTCTTACGATTCTGTGGGATAGGAATTTGGGTAGGCTTCAGCTTCACACTACTTATGCCCCAGCTGGTGTTAGCTGTGATCAATTACTCTGATACTTTCTACCTGGAAAGCTCTTTAACCAGATTCTCATGTTCCTTAGGTATATATTTTTTAATTTTTATTTTCTATGTTACTGCAGGGGTATGTCCTTTCTCTAACCTCCAAGAGAAATTTCCTCACTGTATTCCAATCCCACTAACAATCTCCTCACTTGTCCTCAGGCTCTTACCCTCCTTCCTACAAAGTCATTAGCGCATATTTTAGGATTTTCTTACGGTGACAACCTACTTCTGGTATCCATTTTTGTTTCAGTTATCTAATTCTGGGTAAAAAATAACCCCCAAACTTGGTGGTTTAAACAATACAGCGATTTGCTATTTCTTACGAATCTTTGGGTTAGGAACTCAGGTAGGGTCTGCTGGGTGTTTCTCCAGCTTCACCTGGCAATGGTTGAGGGCACTTCATCAGCTGCATTTAGATGCTGGTTGATCTAGGCTGGAAGATCCAAGACGGCTTTATTCATATGCCTGATGCCTCAGTGCTTCTCCACGTGGCTTCTCCCTCTGTCTGCTTGCAGGCTCAACATTTAATAGTCTAGCTCAAGCTCCTTTACATCATGGCCACCCACTTCACCAAGAGTGCAAAAGCAGAAGCTGCCACACCACTTAAAAGCAACGCACGGTGCCGAAGCAGGTCACAATTCCAGTCCGTGTTCAAGGGGAGGGAAATAGACTCACTTCTTGATGGGAAGAGAGGCAGGCATGTGCATACAGGGAAGGGAGGAATTGTTATGCCATATTCAGAATCTATCTACTGCATGATAAACTGTATTGTAAATTCTGTGTAAAAGACTCTAATTTCATGTCTTTTCAACTGAGAGACTAAATCCCTGTTAATTTACCCTATCAAAGAAAGGGAATATCTTTGGAAATCAATAGGGCTGCCCAATATAGCAGATTTTCTAGCATCTAAATATTTCCATAGATCTGGGTAGTTTATGTGCAGAAGTATATCTGCATATTGTATATAAATTAAATATATATGGTATGTTAATTAGAATATCATCCTACTTTAGAATCCCATTTCTTACAAAAGAGTTTGGCTTATATTTCCTTCTGAGTCAGTCCAATTTCAAGCCACACTTTTCTAGTTTGAATGATAGCTTTCAACTCTATGTCAAGGATTTTTTAATTTAACTATTGGTCACCAACTCAAATTCTTGGAACACTGCCATTCTCCCTTCAGTATTCTAAGTACTGTTAACACTAGACTTCTAGTAAAGAAGGCTTAAGGGTAAAACAACAGTTAAAGATATTGGTAATTAAATTCCAATCTTACTGATGCTACAATTAAACCTGTTATTTGTTGCCACAAGAAATTTCTCACTAGCCATGTCCCATTTTTAAGCCCTAACCTCTAGACACATTATCAATGAACATACTTTCTCTTCACAGAGACCCTACTTTTTCTTTTTTCTCAGGTTCACCACCTACGGTGACTCTGCAAACTTAAGTCCTGCTACTCTTTCTTTTTACAATAAAATCATACTTTTTAAGTTCTCTACAACGAGGAAAATGTTGTAGGGATAATGTTTTTTTTTTTAATAGATAAATTTCCTCTTCTTTTCTCATTTCTTTCATCTATGTTTGTCAAGGGCCTCCTACATTTAAAAAAAAAAAGTTCATCAGTGGGTTCTCTGAAATAAGAATCAATCTTGCACAGTGGCTGCTTTTAATACTTCTGTTAAATGCCCCAAATTTCCTTCCCTATGAAGATATACATGCACAAGAGAGATATGGATTAGAAGGTATACACTTTTCAGAAGGATTATAAGTGATCTCATCTAGGGATGGGGTAGGAGGAACATATTAAATTCTCAAACAAAGACACCCAGCCTTACCCTTAGTTTTCCAGGTTTGGAGAGTGAGAGGGATATGGGTCCATATTTCCCCCAGCATAAGGACCACTGTGCTAGTGACCCTGTTAGTGCTGGGTTACTGTTGGGTTTTCTCTCTTATGACTCAAGCATGGTTGGGTAGAAAGGTCTGAGTGCAGGGTGCAGTATATATGAATTTGTGTATAATTCAGAAGCCAAAAGAATTACTTAATTTTGTATTAGTTATAATCTTTATTAATTATAAGCCTCATAGCACTCCTCTTCTACAGATGAAGAAACTGTTGTAGTTTAATTCAGGCCATATGAACTGACAAGTGCATGTATCTTTGAAGGGATGTGCAAAGATTTGAACCCAGGTCTTTCTGATTTCAAAGTGCATGTTCTTTCGGTAACAGCTAGCTGTTTTTTCTTAAAATATGTGCTTCTGTTCACTGTTTCCTGTGATGAGCTAGAGAAGAGGGTTGAGAAGCTGTTTTTTCAGCAGTTTGTGGTGGAGATTTATGAAGACTGAAATCAGAAGAGAAAGTGTAAACTAAGGCAGGTTTCATCTGCTTCAGGGGCAATGGGGAAGTTGCCACAGAGAAAAGAAGGGCCAGAAGAAACCCAGGTTTGAAGTCCTCTCTTCAGTCTAAGATGAGAAATGAAATATTAGCTTTGCAATGATGTATTCCAGTGAGTGGCTATCATCTAGCCAATTGATAGTACTCCCTCTCTCCTTTCCTCCTTCTTTACAAAATTGAGATGAAATGTTTTTTGTGTAGTCACTGTGTTATATAACCATCACCACAATCTAACTGTAAAACATTTTCTTTTCATCTCCCCTAAAGAAACCTCACACCCATTAGGCATCCCTCCCCATTCCCCTCCCTAACCTCCTCTTCTCAACCCTAAGCAAACAATCCATACTCTCTTTATACATACATTTGCATATTCTAGATATTTTATACAAATAGTTCATACAGTATGTGATAACGTCTCTCACTTAGCATAATGTTTTTGAGGTTCATTCATACTGTAGCATAATTGAGTACTTTCTTTTAATTGCTAAATAGTATTCCACTGTATGGATATATTGTACATTTTATTTTTCTGTTCATCATTTGATGGACATTTGAGTAACTTTCCCTTTTTGCCTATTATGAATAATACTCCTGTAAATATTTATTTACAAGTTTTTATAAGAACATATATTATCAGCTCTCCTGAGTAAATACCTAGGAGTGGAATTGCTGATTCCACATTTTTGACTATTATGAACGATGTTGCTATATTCAAGTGTAAGATGTGTTTTCTTTTTTATAGAGTATGTACCTAGCAGTGCTTGATGAATCATGTAGCTCTATGCTGAAATTTTTGAAGAACTGTCAAGCTGTTCTCCACAGCAGCTGCATCAACTTACATTCCCACCAGCAAGGTATGAGGGTTCAAATTTCTCCACAACTTTGCCAAAACTTGTTATTATCCATTATTTGCTAATATCCATCCTAGTGGGTTAGTGATGCATTTTACATTAAAGTTAATTTTTTTCCTTTTGTCAAAAAATGAGTGAGATAGTTACTATTATGGTGCGATTAACTTCTGTAAGAGCTCCCGAAATAATTTTGGCTTAACAAAACAAAGGTTTATTTCTTGCTCACATCAGAGTGTAATGTGGGTGGTGGAATGGCAGCGTGAGCAAGAAATGGGATTTCAATTACCCGGGAAAGCTCCTTTATATTACTGGTTCTACCATCCTTTCTGCAGGAAGGCATACAGCTAGCATGGAGGGTTATTTGGGAAGCATTAGTTAACAGCCTATAAATACCATGCATCACCTAACCACATTTCATTCCTCAGAATTCAGTCATCTGTCTCACCTCATTGCAGGGGAAATTGGGAAATACAATCTCGTTGAGTACCCAAGAGATAAAGGAAATAAAGTTGAAGATCACATTAGATTTTCTCTGCTACCATACACATATTATAAATAAGAATTGAACAATTTTACTTAAAAATGTTCTTGACAATAGGAACTTTTGTTCCTAATACTGACTGACAGAAGCTCACTGTGCCTTCTTGGGATAGTTGTTAAACGTTTCTGGTGACAGTTCTTTACCCTTAATTTAGCTCTGGTATTCACATGACTTATATTCCCAATTTTTTTACCGCCTTTTGGTATAAAAGAATCTTTAAAATCAACATTATTGTAATGGAATTTGATGGCCTCTGGAATTATTTAAAAATCCACTGTACACGTTTTAAAAAATCTTTTAAAAATCTCCTGTGATATGTTTATGTTTTCTAAAATTCCCTCAATCTTCTACTTAAACTATTATTATATTGGAAAGTAAGATTATGTGCCCACATTTAAAGTTTATTGGTTATTTCATACTGAATTGCTATTTGCAATACAGATTGTAACCTGATTGTGTCCATAAATATATTTACCAAGCCTTTAAACTGGTCTTATGGATTTCATAAATAATGAAATCTTACATGGCATTATAATATTCTGTGGTGTAAAACTTGTATATTCAAATTTTATATGCATATATATTGTATGGATCATAATATTATTACCAGAACCATAGGCAGTAACTGTTGGATATAAATTTTGCTCTCTATGTAAAAATTCAGATTTTAATTTTTGAAGTTTAAGAAGCTTTTTATTTGTAGATACATAAGTTAAATTCTGTTTTAAAAAATATTCATACCCACACATAGGCTCAGAAGTATGTTGTACTTTTATTTTTTAAAGATATATTTTTATATTGGTATTTCTGCTAGATGGCCAGCACTTGTTTGCATATCTCTTTTGATTTCTATTTTTTTTGCTCCTTTATTTAACCAGTAGATTTGCCTAGATTTTCATTACCTTTTTTTTCTATCTTGTTTTCTCAATTCCACTTTTCCCTGTGAGATTATACTCTCAGAACTTACCCAAATCGCTAAGTAGTGACTCATATAAATGTTGATAAGTTATGCAGAATATATAATGATGTCACCAAAGACCAAAAAAAGGAAGAGGAATGTTGAGTTACTCTATAAACAAAAGTATCTGCTCCTGAATTACATATGATCTAGTCTAAAAAAGCACAGAAGATTATACGGAACTGCAAGATGACCTCCGTAAAGTTTACTGAAAACAAAGTACTAAGCATTATTGTTCACAATTCTGCGGCTTCTACAACAGACCTCACACCTATCTATTATGTGAAAAAATGAAAACTATACGGGAATTCAGCTGTGACTTAATTTGCCATATAGTGTTTTGATAACATAATTTGCAACATTTTAATTGCTCCAGAGAGTTAAAATGTGAGGCAAGCCTTAACATCAAGTGTCATTCAAAACAATTCTGCTTATCTTTTTGTTAACTGATGTCCTATTAATGTAACATGGTTTGCATATTTTTTTCATTTACGATGATGAATACTAAGCAGAACTTGGGAACCCAGGAGTATATATATATGAGTTCTGGGGATGTGGGGGCATTATTTCTTTAAGTATTCCTTCTCATCTGTTTTCCATATCCTATCTTTCTATAACTCCTATTAATGGGATGCTTACCCCATTATTTAGATCTATGATTTTTTCATCCTTTTCTTATTTTCTATCTTTGTCTCTCTTATTTTCCAAGAACCCTCCTTAGAATTATGTTACCAGACTTTTCTTAAAAGTGAGGCACTAACTTTCTTAACTTTTATTTTGAAATATTTATACATTCAGAGAAGTTGCAAAGATAGTAGAGGGAGGTACTATTCACCTTGCTTCTCCCAGTGGTTGCATCCTACCTAATTAAAATACAATATCAAAACTAGGAATTTAGCATTGATACAATGTGTGCATATAGTTCTATGTAATTTGATTACTTATGTAAATTTGTGTAACTGCTACCACAATCAAGATATAGAATTATTCCACCATCAAAGATTCCTCTTGTGCTACCCACTTATAGCTATACTTACACACCCCCAACACACACACACATACACACACACACACACACACACACACTAATGCCCTTCCCTCCTTATGCCTGGCAACCATTAATCTGTTTCCATCTATATAATTCTGTCATTTTGAAAATGTTATATAAATGGAATCATCCAGTATGTAACCTTTTGAGATTGGCAATTTTGGCTCAGCATGACAACCATCTAAGCTGTTGAGTGTATCAATAATTCATTCCTTGCAAACTGATACAGCCACTATGGAGAACAGTATGGAGGTTTCTCAAAAAACTAAAAATAGAACTACCATATGACCCAGCAATCCCACTACTGGGCATATACCCTGAGAAAATCATAATTCAAAGAGTCATGTACCACAATGTTCATTGCAGCTCTATTTACAATAGCCAGGACGTGGAAGCAACCTAAGTGTCCATCGACAGATGAATGGATAAAGAAGATGTGGCACATATATACAATGGAATAATACTCATCCATAAAAAGAGATGAAATTGAGTTATTTGTAGTGAGGTGGATGGACCTAGAGACTATCATACAGAGTGAAGTAAGTCAGAAAGAGAAAAACAAATATCATATATTAACGCATGTATGTGGAATCTAAAAAAAGAAAAAAAAAAGGTTCTGAAGAACATAGGGGCAGGATAGAAATAAAGACACAGACATAGAGAATGGACTTGAGGACACGGGGAGGGGGAAGGGTAAGCTGGGATGAAGTGAGAGAGTGGCATGGACATATATACACTACCAAATGTAAAATAGATAGTTAGTGGGAAGCAGCCGCACAGCACAGGGAGATCAGCTCAGTGCTTTGTGTCCACCTAGAGGGGTGGGATAGGGAGGGTGGGAGGGAGATGCAAGAAGGAGAAGATATGGGGATATATGTTTATGTACAGCTGATTCACTTTGTTACCCAGCAGAAACTAACACACCATTGTAAAGCAATTATACTCCAATAAAGATGTTAAAAAATAATTTATTCCTTTTTTTAATTGCTGAACAATATTCGATGGTATGAGTATACCACCATTAGTTTAACCATACTCCTATTAAGAGACATTTTTATTGTTTCCAGTTTCTTTTTGCCGTTATAAATAAAGCTGCTAGGAACAATTTTGTACAGGTCTTTGCGTGCATGTAAGTTTTATTTCCTATGGGATAGTTCAAGAGTGAAATTGCTGGGTCATGAGGTAAGACCATGCTTAGTTTCTCAGGAAACTGCCAAATTATTTTCCAGAGTGGCTGTATCATTTTACACTTCCACCAGCAATACATTATGGATCCCATTTCTCTGCATGTTTTCCAGATTTGATATTTTCATTATTTTTATTTTAGCTGTTCTAATATTGTATATTAACCCATATTCTTAATTTGCATGTCCTTAATAGCTACTGATGTTTTATATTTTTCACATACTTATGTGCCACCTTTATATCTTTTTATGTATGTGAAAGGTCTCTTCATGTTTTTGCCCATTTTCTAATTGCATTGAAGGTGTGTGGAGGGGGATGGGGCTTACTGTTGGGTTTTGAGAGCTCTTTCTATATTATAGATATGAGTCCTTTGTCAGATTTGTGGTTTACAAATATTTTATCCCAGTCCGGAACTGGGATAGACACTTTTAATAGACACTTCACAGAGAAAAGATTGTAATCTTGATCGGTTTCAATTTATTGATTTTATTCTTTTATGGTCCACGTTATGGTGACATGTCTACTAAATCTTCACCAAGTTCTAGGTCCCAAAGATTTTTCCCCTTATCATCTTCTAAAAATTTTATAATTTTGCATTTAAATCTAGCATCCATTTTGACTTAATTTTCATACAAGGTGTGAGGTTTATGTTGAAGTTCATTTTTATTGCCTATGGATGTCCAATTGCTCCAGCACCATTTATTGAAAAAACAATTCCTACTCCACTGAATTGCTTTGCTCCTTTGTCAAAAATCAGTTGCCTGTACTAGTGTGGAGCTAATTATGGGTTCTTTATTCTGTTTCATTGACCTATGTGTCTGTACTTCCACCAATATCACAGAATTTTATTTACTGTAGCTACCTAAGTCTTGAAATTGGTTCTTTATTTATCCTTTCCAGAATGTTACAGATATTCTATTTTGTTTGCATTTCCTTATAAATTTTAGTTTTCTAAATCTACCATAAACTATTTCTGGGGTTTGCCAGGAATTGCATTAAGCCGGCATACCAACTTGGGAGAGAATTTTCATCTATAATAGGTTGAGTCCTCCAATACATGAACATGGTATGTCTCTCCATTTATTGAAATTTTCTTTCGTATCTTTCATTAGCTTTTAGTAGTTTTCAGCATGAGACCAGTAGATGTTTTGTTAGATTTACTTTTAAGTATTTCATTTTTTCAGTGATTTTAAATGTCATTAAAAAATTTTTTTTCTACATGTTCATTGCTAGGATGTAGAAATTAATTTTTGTATGATGATCTTGTGTTCTGTGACCTTGCTATACTCACTTATTGGTCCCAGGAGGTTTTACATAAATGTATGTATAAATATATATATATATATATATATATATATTTCTGAGGATTTTCTATGTAGACTACCATGTCATGTGCAAATAGGGACAGTTTTATTTATTCCTTTCTAATATTGTGCTGGCTATTACTTCTAGTCCTATCTCAAAGAGTAGTGGTGAGAGTGGACACAACTGTTCCTGATCTTATAGGGAAAGCATTCATCTTTCACCATTAAGGATAATATTAACTGTCAGTATCTTATCAAGTTAAGGAAGTTTTCTTCTATTTCTATTTTTCTCAGGTTTTTTAAAAAAATCATAAATGTGTTTTTAATTTCATGAAATGATTTTTCTGCATCAGTTGATATGGTCATGTAACTTGTCTTCTTTAGTTGGTTAATATGGTAAATTACACTGATTGAGTTCTGAATATTCAGTCAGCCTGGAATAAATTCCACTTAATTTTGATATATAACTCTTTGTATATATTTCTGAATGCTACTTTCTAGTATTTTGTTAATAATTTATTCATCTATATTCATGAGGAATATTGATATGAGGGTAATTCCAGCTTCATAAATCCACTGCAGAAGTAGTTACTCTTCTTGCATTTCCTGGAAGAGATTATATACTATTGATGTTACATCTTCCTTAAATGTTTGGTAGAATTCTCCATTAAAATCATATGATCTTAGAGATATCTTTTTCTGGGACACTTTTAACTACCAATTAAATTTCCTTAATAGCTACTGAGGCATTCAAATTAATATTTTATATCGGGTGAGTTGTGATAGGCTGTATTTTTTGAAGAATTGGTCCATATCATCTAAGTTATGAAATGTATAGAGTTGTATGCAGTATTCCCTTACTATTTTTTGATATCTGCAGGGTCTGTAGTGATATCTCCTTTTTCATTCCTAGTATTAATCTGTTTTCTTTTTTCCTTATTCATCTTTCCAGAAGTTTATCAATTTTATTGATATTTTCAAAGAACTATATATTTTTTCAATTTCATTGATTTCTGCTCAAATCCTTATTATTTTCTTTCTTCTGCTTGGTTTCCATTTTTTCCTAGTTCCTTCAGTTGGGAGTTTTGATTATTTATTTAATATTTTTCCTATTTTCAAATGCAAGCATAAATTGCTATAAATTTCCCTAAAAGCACCACTTTGGCTTCATCCCATAAAGATTTTGTGTTTTTATTTTAATCCAGGTCATTATATTTATATTTTTTAAATTTCCTTTGAGACTTCCTCTTTGACCCATGAATTATTCAGAAGTGTGATATTTTGTTTGGAATGCTCCTGTTATCTTTTGGTTATTGATTCTAGTTTGATTTCCCTATGGTTAGAGAGCATATCCCGTATGTTTTCAGTGTGTTTGTTAGCTAATGTTTGTTTAATGATCCAGGGTATGGTCTATGTTGGTATATCTCCCATGGTCACTTGAAAAAATAAATTGGTTTTTCCTATTGTTGGGTGCAGTATTCTATGAATGTTGATTAGATTATGTTGCTTAATTCTTAAAAGTATTTATTTATTTTATTTATTTGGCTGTGTCCTAGTTGCGGCACTTGGGATCCTCGCTGCTGCATGCAGGATCTTCATTGCTGCATGTGGGATCTTCATTGCCACGTGTAGGATCTTTTTTAGTTGCAGCAAGCAGGATCTTAGCCACGGCATGTGGGACCTGACCAGGGATTGAACCTGGGCCCCCTGCATCGGGAGAACAGAGTCTTAACTGCTGGACTACCAGGGAAGTCCCTGCTTAATGTTTGATTGTATACTTTTTCTAACTTTTTACCTTTAACATACATATATCATTATATATGTGTTGACAACATATAGGTGGGTTTTTTTAAATCTGCTCTGCAAATGTATTTTAATTAACATATTTAGGCTATTTACATTTGATGTAATTGTTGATATATTAAGGCTTAAGTCTGTTTTCTGTTCACTCTGATTTTTGTTTCTCTATTTCCCTTTTCCAGGCTTCTAGTTAATTACTTGAACATTAAAAAGAATTCCATGTTGAAATACCTATGGCGTTTTTGAGTATATCTCTTTGTGTAGCTTTATAAAAGTTGTTCTAGATATTATACCATGTATTCATAACTTATCAAAGTCTTCTGGTGTTGACATTTTACCCACTCAAATGAAGCACAGAAACCTTATTTCCCTTTACCTTCCCACATATAAAATGTAGTTTTCTTAAATATCACCTTAACGTACTTTGAGAACCACATTTGACAACTATAATTTTTGTTTCAACCATCAAACAAATTTAGAAAACTCAAGAGGATCAGGAAAATCTATTGTATTTACCCATTTTTTGCACTTTCTGTATTTAATCTTTCTTCCTGATGTTCCAAGATTTCTCACTTTATCATTTACTTTTTGCTCAGAGAACCTCCTTTGCCATTCTTTTAGGGTAGAACTGTTGGCAAAAAAAAAATTCTCTTAGTTTTCCTTCATCTGATAATGTCTTGATTTCCCCTTTATTCCTGAAGGAGGTTTTCACTAAGTATTGAATTCTCAGTTGATGGTTCTTTTTGTTCAGCTCTTGAAAAATATTGCAAGGATTCCTTCTGGAAATCATGGTTTCTGATGAGAAACCCACAGTCATTGGTATGATCTTTCTTTATAGGTAAAGCTTCATTTCTCTGGCTTCTTTTAAGAGTTTTTCCTTTTCAGGAGTTTCACTATAAAGTGTTTTGGCATAGATTTCTTTGAGTTTATTCTGTCTGCAGATTACTCAGCTTCTTGAATCTGTAGGTTTATACTTCTTGCCAAATTGGGGATGTTTTACATTATTATTTCTTTAAATATTTTTCAACCTCATTCATTTTATCCTCTTCTTCTGGGACTCCAATGAAACAACTCTTTCTTTTATAGTCCCAGACTTTCCTGAGATATTTTTTGTCTTCCTTTTGCTTGGTATAATTTCTCTCTGTTTTTTAGATTGGTAGCTTCTATTGTTCTGGTTTATTTATTTATTTTGTACAACAGGTTCTTATTAGTCATCAATTTTATACACTTCAGTGTATACAGGTCAATCCCAATCACCCAATTCATCACACCACCATCTCCACACCCCCCCCACGGCTTTCCCCCCTTGGTGTCCATACGTTTGTTTTCTATATCTGGGTCTCAACTTTTGCCCTGCCAACCGGTTCCTCTGTACCATTTTTCTAGGTTCCACATACATGCGTTAATATATGATATTTGTTTTTCTCTTTCTGACTTACTTCACTCTGTATGACAGTCTTTAGATCCATCCACATCTCAAGAAATGACCCAACTTCGTTCCATTTTATGGCTGAGTAATATTCCATTGCATATATGTATCACAACTTCTTTATCCATTCATCTGTCGATGGCCATTTAGGTTGCTTCCATGACCTGGCTATTGTAAATAGTGCTGCAATGAACATTGGGGTGCATGTGTCTTTTTGAATTATGGTTTTCTCTGGGTATATGCCCAGTAGTGGGATTGCTAGATCATATGGTAATTCTATATCTTCATTTTTTAAGGAACCTCCATACTGTTCTCAATAGTGGTGTATCAATTTACATTGCCACCAACAGTGCATGAGGGTTCCCTTTTCTCCACACCCTCTCCAGCATTTGTTCTTTGCAGATTTTCTGATGATGTCCATTCTAACTGGTGTGAGGTGATACCTCATTGTAGTTTTGATTTGCATTTCTCTAATAATTAGTGATGTTGAGCAGCTTTTCATGTGCTTCTTGGCTATCTGTATGTCTTCTTTGCATGAATGTCTATTTAGGTGTTCTGCCCATTTTTGGATTGGGTTGTTTGTTTCTTTAATATTGAGCTGCATGAGCTGTTTATATATTTTGGAGATTAATCCTTTGTCCACTGACTCATTTGCAAATATTTTCTCCCATTCTGATGGTTCTCTTTTTGTCTTGTTTATGGTTTCCTTTGCTGTGCAAAAGCTTTTAAGTTTCATTAGGTCCCATTGGTTTATTTTTGTTTTTATTTCCATTACTCTAGGAGGTGGATCAAAAAGATCTTGCTGTGATTTATGTCAAAGAGTATTCTTCCTATGTTTTCCTCTAAGAATTTTATAGTGTCCTGTCTTAAAGTTAGGTCTCGAATCCATTTTGAGTTTATTTTTGTGTATGGTGTTAGGGAGTGTTCTAATTTCATTCTTTTAAATGTAGCTGTCCAGTTTTCCCAGCACCACTTATTGAGACTGTCTTTTCTCCATTGTATATCCTTGCCTCCTTTGTCATAGATTAGTTGACCACAGGTGCATGGGTTTATCTCTGGGCTTTCTATCTTGTTCCATTGATCTTTGTTTCTGTTTTTGTGCCAGTACCATATTGTCTTGATTACTGTAGCTTTGTAGTATAGTCTGAAGTCAGGGAGTCTGATTCCTCCAGCTCCGTTTTTTTCCCTCAAGACTGCTTTGGCTATTTGGGGTCTTCTGTGTCTCCATACAAATTTTAAGATTTTTTGTTCTAGTTCTGTAAAAATGTCATTGGTAATTTCATAGGGATTGCAATGATTCTGTAGATTGCTTTGGGTAGTATAGTCATTTTCATAATATTGATTCTTCCAATCCTAGAACATGGTATATCTCTCCATCTGTTGGTACCATCTTTAATTTCTTTCATCAGTGTCTTATACTTTTCTGCATACAGTCTGCAAAAGTCTCCCTAGGTAGGTTTATTCCTAGGTATTTTATTATTTTTGTTGCAATGGTAAATGGGAGTGTTTCCTTAATTTCTCGCTCAGATTTTTCCTCATTAGTGTAGAGGAATGCAAGAGATTCCTGTGCATTAATTTTGTATCCTGCAACTTTACCAAATTCATTGATTAGCTCTAGTAGTTTTCTGGTGGGATTTTTAGGATTCTCTACGTATAGTATCATGTCATCTGCAAACAGTGACAGTTTTACTTCTTCTTTTCCAATTTGTATTCCTTTTATTTCTTTTTCTTCTCTGATTGCCATGGCTAGAACTTCCAAAACTATGTTGAATAATAGTGGTGAGAGTGGACATCCTTGTCTTGTTCCTCATCTAAGAGGAAATGCTTTCAGTTTTTCACCATTGAGAATGATGTTTGCTGTGGGTTTGTCGTATATGGCCTTTATTATGTGGAGGTAGGTTCCCTCTATGCCCACTTTCTGGAGAGTTTTTATCATAAATGGGTGTTGAATTTTGTCAAAAGCTTTTTCTGCATCTATTGTGATGATCATATGGTTTTTATTCTTCAATTTGTTAATATGGTGTATCACATTGATTGATTTGCATATATTGAAGAATCCTTGCATCCCTGGGATAGACCACACTTGGTCATGGTGTATGATCCTTTTAATGTGTTGTTGGATTGTGTTTGGTAGTATTTTGTTGAGGATTCTTGCATCTATATTCATCAGTGATAGTGGCCTGTAATTTTCTTTTTTTGTAGTATCTTTGTCTGGTTTTGGTATCAGGGTGATGGTGGCCTCATAGAATGAATTTGGGAGTGTTCCATCCTCTGCAATTTTTTGGAAAAGTTTGAGAAGGATGGGTGTTAGCTCTTCTCTAAATGTTTCATAGAATTCACGTGTGAAGCCATCTGGTCCTGGACTTTTGTTTGTTGGGAGATTTTTAATCATAGTTTCAATTTCATTACTTATGATTGGTCTGTTCATATTTTCTGTTTCTTCCTGGTCCAGTCTTGGAAGGTTACACCTTTTTAAGGATTTGTCCATTTCTTCCAGGTTGTCCATTTTACTGGCATAGAGTTGCTTGTAGTAGTCTCTTAGGATGTTTTGTATTTCTGTGGTGTCTGTTGTAACTTCTTGTTTTCCATTTCTAATTTTATTGATTTGAGTCCTCTCCCTCTTTTTCTTGATGAGTCTGGCTAATGGTTTATCAATTTTGTTTATCTTCTCAAAGAACCAGCTTTTAGTTTTATTGATCTTTGCTATTGTTTTCTTTGTTTCTATTTCATTTATTTTGGCCCTGGTGGTTATGATTTCTTTCCTTCTGCTAACTTTGGGTTTTGTCTGTTCTTCTTTCTCTAGTTCCTTTAGGTGTAAGGTTAGATTGTTTACTTGAGATTTTTCTTGTTTCTTTAAGTAGGCTTGTATAGCTATAAACTTCCTCTTGGAACTGCTTTTGCTGCATCCCATAGGTTTTGGATTGTTGTGTTTTCATTGTCATTTGTCTCTAAGTATTTTTTGATTTCCTCTTCGATTTCTTCAGTGATCTCTTGGTTATTTAGTAACGTATTATTTAACCTCCATGTGTTTGTGTGTTTTCGGTTTTTTCCCCGTAATTGATTTCTAATTTCATAGCTTTGTGGTCAGAAAAGATGCTTGATATGATTTCAATTTTGTTAAATTTACTGAGGCTTGATTTGTGACCCAGGATGTGATCTACCCTGGAGAAGTGTAAACTGCTGTTTTTGGATGGAATGTCCTATAAATATCAATTAAATCTATCTGGTCTATTGTGTCATTTAAAGCTTGTGTTTCCTTATTTATTTTCATTTTGGATGATCTGTCCATTGGTGTAAGTGAGGTGTTAAAGTCCCCCACTATTATTGTGTTACTGTCGATTTCCTCTTTTATAGCTGTTAGCAGTTGCCTTATGTATTGAGGTGCTCCTATGTTGGGTGCATATAGATTTATAATTGTTATATCTTCTTCTTGGATTGATCCCTTGATCATTATGTAGTGTCCTTCCTTGTCTCTTGTAACATTCTTTATTTTAAAGTCTATTTTATCTGATATGAGTATAGCTACTCCAGCTTTCTTTTGATTTCCATTTGCATGGAATATCTTTTTGCATTCCCTCACTTTCAGTCTGTATGTGTCTGTGGGTCTGAAGTGGGTCTCTTGTAGACGGCATATATATGGGTCTTGCTTTTGTATCCATTCAGCCAGACTGTGTCTTTTGGTTGGAGCATTTAATCCATTCACGTTTAAGGTAATTATCGATATGTATGTTCGTTCCTATGACCATTTTCTCAATTGTTTTGGGTTTGTTTTCTAGGTCCTTTTCTTCTCTTGTGTTTCCCACTTAGAGAAGTTCCTTTAGCATTTGTCGTAGAGTTGGTTTGGTGGTGCTGAATTCTCTTAGCTTTTGCTTGTCTGTAAAGCTTTTGATTTCTCCATCGAATCACAATGAAATCCTTGCCGGGTAGAGTAATCTTGGTTGTAGGTTCTTCCCTTTCATCGCTTTAAATATATTGTGCCACTCCCTTCTGGCTTGTAGAGTTTCTGCTGAGAAATCAGCTGTTAACCTTATGGGAGTTCCCTTGTATGTTATTTGTCATGTTTCCCTTCCTGCTTTCAATAATTTTTCTTTGTCTTTAATTTTTGCTAGTTTGATTACTATGTGTCTCAGTGTGTTTCTCCTTGGGTTTATCCTGTATGGGACTCACTGAGCTTCCTGGACTTGGGTGGCTATTTCCTTCCCCATGTTAGGGAAGTTTTCAACTATAATCTCTTCAAATATTTTCTCTGGTTCTTTCTCTCTCTCTCTTCTCCTTCTGGGACCCCTGTAATGTGAATGTTGTTGTGTTTAATGTTGTCCCAGATGTCTCTTAGGCTGTCTTCATTTCTTTTCATTCTTTTTTTCTTTAGTCTGTTCTGCAGCAGTGAATTCCACCATTCTGTCTTCCAGGTCACTTATCCATTCTTCTGCCTCAGTTATTCTGCTATTTATTCCTTCTAGTGTAGTTTTCATTTCAGTTATTGTATTGTTCATCTCTGTTTGTTTGTTCTGTAATTCTTCTAGGTGTTTGTTAAACATTTCTTGCATCTTCTTGATCTTTGTCTCCATTCTTTTCCCGAGGTCCTGCATCATCTTCACTATCATTATTCTGAATTGTTTTCCTGGAAGGTTGCTTATCTCCACTTCATTTAGTTTTTTTTGTGGGGTTTTATCTTGTTTCTTCATGTGGTGCATAGCCCTCTGCCTTTTTATCTTGTCTATCCACAGGCTGCAGGATTGTAGTTCCTTTTGCTTCTACTGTCTGCCCTGTGTTGGATGAGGCTATCTAAGAGGCTTGTGTAAGTTTCCTGATGGGAGGGACTGGTGGTGGGTAGAGCTCTATTGTTCTGTTTTAACGTCACAGATTCTTTCTTCTTTCCTCTTTATTTTGCTGTTGAGCAGATCAATTGAGTTTATTTTTTTTTAATTTGATTTTTGTGTGTTTTTAAAAATAATTTCCATTTGGTTCTTTTTTATATCTTTATATATTTTTCTGACACTTTGTGTGTTTTTTTGCCGATACTTCCTATTTTTTCATTGGCCCAATTACATTTGTAAATATTCACTGAAGCATTTGTATTATGGCTGCTTTTAAAAACTTTGTCAGATAATTCTAATATCTTGCTAATATCAATGTCATCTTAATATTGGTATCTGTTCACAATCTTTTCTCAGTGTTAAATCTCTCTTCTTTGTTTTGTTCCTGCTGAGGGGTGGTGAAAGTTCTGAGTCTCCACTACCCCTCCTCTGACACTACCCCAGCAGGGAAAGGAAGGGTACTGCATTGCCACTGAATGGGAGGTGGAGGTCCAATCTCCCTGTGATCCTCACTGACACTATGGAGGTCCAGAGTACTTTGTTACTGCTTGACAAGGGTGGACGTCTAGGCTCCAGGTAGCCTTTGCTGGCAAGCGTGGGGTTAGGACTACGTTAATTCTTTTGGTGTTTGTCTGGAGTAGGGTAGTTATTACCTGAAAGTTTTCGGTTAGGCACCCTGTTTCCCATCCTTTGGCTAGAAAGAAAAAGATTTATTTGGTGTTTTCCTTCTGCACCCGTTGACATTTCCCAGTTGCCAGTTTCTCTAGCACGTAGTCTGGGGTATATGAGACAAAACAAAATAAAACAAAAGCAGGAGTCTCATCACTGTGCTGTTCCTTGGTTTCCAAGTTACCTAGCCAGTCTGTCTTCTTTCTCCACCTTCCAGATCCTTCTTTCATTTGTTTAGTATACCACATCCAGGACACTTAGTTGTACTTAGTGGAGGAACAAGTAAAAGTACATCTATTGCATCATCCTGGAACCAGAACACTCAAGTGTTCTAATTACCAAGAGTTCATTTTTGTTCTTTGATTGTTTCTTTTATTCAGAGCATCTTAATTCATATTTTGCCTTTCTCATGCCAACAATTATAGCTGACTATTTTTTGGAAGTTTTTCCTTCTTCCTACCGTTTAATCTATTTATTCTAGTTTCTTTAATTTATCCTTCTGGTTTTGTACACTAAAAAAAAAATGTGGGAATCCTTTGTTTTGTAATTATTTTTCAGATTAAGTCATAAGCATTTTCCATGTTACTGCACATATTTCATAATTTTAACTTAATACCAATTCTTCTACTTGTTCATTGCTAATTCCCGTAAATATTTTACACCTTACCCAATTCTTTAAAAAAAAAACTTATTTTTTAGAGCAGTTTTAGATTCACTGAAAAATTCAAAGAAAGGTAGATTACCCATATGTCCCCTGTCCCCACACATGTCTCCTCCCATTATCCACATCACTCAGCAGTGTGGTACATTTGTTACCAGGGGTAAACCTACATTGATATCATAATCACTCAAAGTCTAAAGTTTACATTAGGATTCACTCTTGGTGTTGTGCATTCTATGGGTTTGGACAAATGTATAGCGACATACTTTCATCATTATAATATCATACAGAGTATTTTTTACTGCCCTAAAATTCTTCTGTGATCTGCATATTCATCCCTCTCCATGCCCCTAAACCCTGGAAACTGAACTTTTTATTTTCCCCATAGTTGTGCCTTTTCCAGAGTGTCATATAATTGGGATCATTCAGCATGTTGGCTTCTTCTACTTGGTAATATGCATTTAAGACTCTTTCATGTCTTTTCACATCTTGAATGCTCATTTATTTTTAGCACTGAATAATATTCTATTGTCTACATGCAATGCAGTTTATTCATTTATCTACTGGTGAACATATTGGTTGATTCCAAGTTTTTATAATTATGAATAAAGCTGCTATAAATATCTGTGTGCAGGTTTTTGTTTTTTTTTTGGCAGTATGTGGGCCTCTCACTGTTGTGGCCTCTCCCGTTGCGGAGCACAGGCTCCGGACGCGCAGGCTCAGCGGCCATGGCTCACGGGCCTAGCCGCTCCGAGGCATGTGGGACCTTCCTAGACCGGGGCATGAACCCGTGTCCCCTGTATCAGCAGGCAGACTCTCAACCACTGCACCACCAGGGAAGCCCTGTGTGCAGATTTTTGTATGAATATAGTTTTCAGCTCCTTTGGGTAAGTACCAAGGACCACGACTGCTGGATCATATAGGAAGAGTAAGTTGAGTTTTTTAAGAAATTGCCAAGCTGTCTTGCAAAGTGGCTGCACCATTTTGCATTCTTATCAGTAATGAATGAGAATTCCCATTTCTCCACATCCTCACCAGCATTTGGTGTTGTCAATGTTTCCAGATTTTGGCCTAATAGGGGTACAGTTGTAGCTTATTAGTTTTTAATTTGCATTTCCCCATAACATATGATGTGGATAATATTTTCATGTTTATTTGCCATCTGTACTTATATTTTCTTTGGTGAGGTGTTTGGTAAGGTCTTTGGTCTATTTTTTAGTTGAGTTTTTTTTTTTTTCTTATTGCTGAGTTTTAATAATTCTTTGTATATTTTGAATAATGATGCTTTATCAGATGTGTCTTTTGCAGATATTTTCTCCCAGTCTAAGTCTTATCTTCTAATTCTCTTGACATTGTCATGGAGCAGAAGTTTTTTGTTTGTTTGTTTGTTTGTTTTTTAACAAATCTAGCTTATCAATGATTTCTTTCATGGACCCTGTCTTTGGTGCTATATCTAAAAAGGCATCACCATAGCCAAGGTCATACAGGTTTTCTTCTATGTTATCTTCTAGGAGTTTTATAAGTGAAATCCCTTTTTTAAGAGTAAGACATTATAAATTTGATTGGCATTTCTGTGTGAGTGGTCAAAGGCTTATTGATTGTTGGGTTTACTGTAGTGTGAAATGTGTGATCAGGTGGCTTTTTTAATGAGGATAAAACATAATTATTAATTATAAAAGTCGTTTTCTCTGGGGTGGTTTAGTTTCTCTAGTCCTCAGATGCTATGCCGTAGTTAAGATGAGGTATAATTCCAGCCAATTCCATTCTAGAAGTGGGTAGAGTAAGAGAGCTGAGTGCCCAACTGTCTATTTAGATTTTCACTTAATATTTAACATGTGTCTCTTCCTCTGCATGTTTTCTCCCATGTTTCCTCACTATCCTGTCATATCACCAAAGTCCCAGAGTCTGTTTGCTCAGTTTTGCCAGTTTCCCACTAACGGAAGGGCTAGTTGTCTAGTCTAATCATTCCATATCCGTATTTTCAACCAATTCCCATGTCTTCAATTTAGCACCTGACCTACTGCTCCTGAGATAAACTGGGTCTCCAATTCCTAAGCATTGGCGATTCTATAGGGAAAGGTAGCTTTGCTTCTTTTTGGTATAAACCTCTGTAGTCACCTAAGTTATAACTTTCTCCTCCAATCAAGCATCTTATTTACATCCTGAAAATTATTAAAATCACTTGTCTGCTGTTATCTCTTCTCCTTTTCTCTTTGCCCTTGTGAATCTATGCCTTTATTATCTTACCGTCATTTTAATGAAATTTAGAGGAGAGTCAGTATGCTGTATTAAGAAGTCTTACATTGCTGCCATTTGCATCTATAAGAGTCACACTATTAAAGATGTTGTTAAAGATTACTATTGGGCCACTAAATAGTTGATACTATATGCTAAGTGAGGTTGATTAGCTGTGGTTTTCCTCACTTATCTGAACACCTCACTATATTTTATCAATAGTCCATGCTTGAAACCATTGTACTTTAATCATACTTTAAACTATGTATTCCAAGCCTCATGAATCACATAATGTAATCATGGACAAATAATTGCATTTTACCTTCAAAGAATGAAGTGAACTTCAAATAGACACAGGTAGGATAGGACCATAATTCACTTAAGAATACATTTATTAAAATGAGGAAAGAAACACCATGATATGCTAATCGATTTAAAATTTTTCTTGGTTGTCATGAAGTATAGTGAAGCATCACTAAAACCTTTTTTAGATTTTCATTTTTATTACTAGTTTGACCTACTGAATTCACATATTCATAACACATAAGGTGCCTAAGCACACTCATTTTAAATGATAGTTCATTGATTTGCACATAACCCTGTTTTTCCTACTTCTCACTAGCCTATGGATTCAAATGAGCCTATTTTAATTTTAAAACCCAGATCTTGCTGTTTGATTTCCCCTACTTACCTACTCAGGACTGAATCCCTCTTTAGACTAACTTGTCCCACCCCTTTACATACTGCTGGGCTATTTCAAGGAGCAGAATCACCTGTCCTTACTATCAATGGGAACAGAGGCTCCTTACCCCCCTTGCCACTGCTTCTCTTACAAATTATGCCTTCTGATTGAAGTTCAGTTTGGAATCACAGCTCACTTTGGTCATTTTAAGATCTGACCAGCCACTATTATTTCTATGTGCCTTAGAAACTTAGCTTTAGGTACCTTATGTCTTTATGTCTGTGTGTTAGTTGCTGTATCCCTGTGTCACTATTAACGCTTGCTTCTGTAACTTCTGACTCACTGCTGATGATGACCACTGCTGTAACTGGTCCAGGGTTTGCCCTGAGCCACCACTCCCTTCTGCTGTCCTGACGATCCACTTCTGCTGACCACTGTGTCAACTGGAATTGTTCTCAGTCTGTGGTGAAATAAAAGGAAAATGGATGTTTCCCCTGTGTGCTGAGCACTTTAAGACTCTGAGGGGAATCTTGTTTGGTTTCTAAGATATGACAGAGTTTAATAAACAGCTTTCTCATTTCGCTCATAGGCATTTTCTCTCTGTGACTAGAATGTACCTTTTAGATGGCAGTTTCACAATGGACTCAAGACCTAGAACCATCATTTCCTTTTGATCCTAATTGTCATATAGCAATGGCTTTCACCTGGTGATAATTTTGCCTCCCAGTAGACATTTGTCAATGTCTGGAAACACTTTTAGTTGTGACAACTAAGCAGGTACTAGTGGCATTTAGCGGGTAGAGGCCAGGGATGCTGCTAAATATTCTACAAAGCACAGGACAGCTCAGCTCTCCATAACAGGAAATTACCCATCTCTCTCAAATGCCAACTGTATCCAGATTGAGGAAGCCTGTAATAGAGGAATGGAATGGAATGGGCAGGCACACCACAGTCAAGACAAAGAAATCTTGAGAATTCTAAACTGTAGATGATACAGATTATTTTTCTGAAGAAATTAAATCTTGTGGAAGTGGTCCAAAATCTACTCACTGTACACCTAATTCTGCTTTAAGCATAAGAATATATTTCCCATGTGATAACGGCTGCAGAATTTGTAAAATAACATGAGGGAACACAACGATCCAAGTCCTAACTTTTTAGCAGACCTCATTTCATATAAATTTCTGCCATGGACAAAAATTCTTTTCCCCTTGATTTTAAAATAAATTCAATAAAATAATAAAATAAAAATAAATCCCTTTCAGCTTTCCATGAGGGTGCACGTTTTTTAAAAGGATGGAAATGTATTGGGCTGGCCAAAAAGTTCATTTGGGTTTTTCTGAAAGATGTTACAGAAAAACCCGAAGGAACTTTTTGGCCAACCCAATACAGGAGTGCTAGGAACAAAGTCTAATGAGAGCCCTCATGGAAACATCTGAAATGATTTCTTCTAATTGGAACTGGACTGAGATCAAAAGCAGTAGCATCTGTGATAGAAGACCCCAGCTGATAGGGAATGACTTAAATAAGCCTCTGGCTTTCTTTCAGTGTTTGGCACAATTCTGGAGCACAGTGGTTACATTAAACAGAAATCCAAGAATTCCCACAACACTTCTGTCCATCTCTGTGAGGTGAAAAACAAACTGTGAAACAGCCAA
Organism: Monodon monoceros; assembly: GCF_005190385.1. Taxonomy (NCBI): domain Eukaryota; kingdom Metazoa; phylum Chordata; class Mammalia; order Artiodactyla; family Monodontidae; genus Monodon; species Monodon monoceros. Next base: position 21,880,204 of record NW_021703778.1, read on the forward strand.
AATATGTCTCTTTTCTACAGTCTCATATCCACATACTTCAGCCTTTCTTAACTCCTTTCCATCCATAACTCTCAGAATGAAGCACTGGAAGAGGAAGATGGGGGTGGGGTCATAGCACTCTGTATCCTGAAACATATATACAACCATGCAAAATACTAAAGATAGAGGCAGACCTACAGGGTGAGTCCTACAAGCAATGCATACTTCTAAATCTACCATATATTGCACCTGGACAAAGCAGTACGTGAGACTGACTCCTTGGCAAAGAATTTGTCCATCCAAACCTTAGCAGACTTTAATTTTACTCAAAAGTATCACACTCAGTGGGTTCCTACTTGGTCATACAGATTGTATTTAGGGTTGTGAAGAGCAATCTTCTACCTGTCTTAGATGTTAGAAGGAGAATCATGAGACCTCTGAGTGCCAGTGAAGAAGGCTGAGGACATTACATCTACTGACATGCCCTGGAATAGGGTAGGTTGATTGTGTTAGTTTCCTACTGCTTCTTACCACAAACTTAGTGGCTTAAACAAACACACAGTATCATACAATCTTGAGGCCAGAAGTATAAAATGGGTTTCACTTAGCTAATGTCAGGTTTGGCAGGGCTGTCTTTCCTCTGGCGTTTCTGGGGAATAATTCATTTTCTTGCCTTTTCTAGTTTCTAGAGGCTGCCCATATTCCTTAGGTCATGGCTCCATCGCTCTAGAGCCAGGGGTGACTGGTCAAGTTGTCATTGGCCAGGTGTCATTGTTCTCCCCCTTGACTTTGGTTTCTCTGACCAAGATGCTTTCCCAGCTTGTTCCTTTAGCTCTTGTTCCTCTTTAAAAAATACCACTGTTTTTGAGAACCTACATTTTGCCAAGTATTCCTCCAAATATTTTTAATGTACTATCTGAGTTAAACCTCTTAAAAATAGTACAAGGTAGGTATTCTTATCAGACACAGGTAAGGACACTGTACTTCCCACTCTGCCATCCCCTGTGGATTAGCCCAGAAGAAACTGCAATTTCCTGGCTTGTGTCTAACAGGGAAAAGCAGAATCAGATACTAGGCACAGTGCAGATATCTAATATGTGTTAAATAAACTAAATGGGGCACTATTTTTTCCCTGATAAGACCGGGATGGTGAGGCAGAGCTGAGTATTTCTATTTCAGTTAAAATTCTTATCAGTCTAAAATCCTATCAGTAGATGCCATTTAATGAGAACTGAAAAACATTGTGACTACTCTTAAGAATCATCATGAAGCTTACATCTTTGTCATTTTAATTGGAATTTGTCAGTATATACAAACACATACCTATTAGAGTTTGGAACCCCAAGCAGAACATGGAAAGTCATTGCAAGACAGAAAGAAAAGTTTCCTATTTTAGAAAAAGAAACCATTAATTTTTTCCTATTGCTATTCTTTGTGCCCATTTATCCTTCTACTTTTATTGACTTCCTTGTCTTTTGATTCTACTTGTCTATCTATACTGCTGGTGTGCGTGTGAAGAAATGCAGAGCAAACCCCACTATTAGCATCAGACAAACGTGGGTTCAAGTCTTGCCCTTGCCATGTACTGGGTATATCTCTGTGATTTCATGCAAGGACCTTCTCTATGCATCAGCTTCCCCGTTTGTAAAATGGAAAGAAACTGCCTGTCTTCAGGGGTGATTTTTGAAGTTCGGTTTTATTACAGAGCAGATGGTCAATAAATGCTAAATCCTTTTGCTGATATTATTTTTAATATTATTATATTGATATTCAGCTCTTTGAGGATTTATTGAGTGAATATGTTGAGAGTTTTTGGAGCAATGTCAAGCAAACAAAAAGTCATTTCATATAAATGTTAGCTATTGGTACATTTTTAAAGCAATTATTATTTTATTAATATCAGCTTATCTTTGATTCATGGATTTTCCCTTCTTTTTTTTTTTTAAGCCAAAGTTTTCCCATTTCTTTTCTAAGCAAATACCCAGACTTAATATTCAATCTCCCTGCTTTGTGGTACTGGCTTGCTCCTCCTGATAATATTTAAAACCCTTGACCTGATCAATTCCATCTAAGCTGATAATATCTAAAAACACCCTTCCACCTAAATAGCCTCCTGGAATTAGCTTGACCTCTGCTGACTCTCCTTTGTTCCACCATAATGAACACCCCAGTATGACAACACCCTAGGTCCTATGAATATTATGAAATCATAAAGCCAAAATATTATTTGATAACTTGTCACTCTGTGAACTAAAACACTTCTCTACATCTAATTCTCAGTCCCAGTGCTCTAAAGCTGGGCATGACAAATCTTTTCTGTAAAGGGCCAGATAATAAATATTTCAGGTTTTGTGGGCTAGACAGTCTCTGTGACAACTACTCAACCCTGTAGATATAGCCCAGAAGCAGCCATAAAACTGTGCAGATGAATGGGTGTGGCTATGTGCCGATAAAACTCTTTACAAAAGTAAGTGATCAGCCGGATTTAACCCTCAGAACATACTTTGCTTACCCCTGTCTTAAAGCATGCAATTTTCATCAAGGGTTATATCACCCCCAAGGGGTTGTAAATTAGACCTTGGCAGGAAGGGTGGCAAAAAATCTTACTCTTTGTACAAAGCACAGATACAGTACAAAAAAAGATTGTTCTGGGTTGAATCGTGTCTCCAAAAATTGATGTCTACCCAGAACTTCAGAATGTGACTTTATCTGGAAATAGTGCCTTTGCAGGTATAATTAAGGGAAGATGGGGTCATATTGGATTTGGGGTGGGCCCTAATCCAATAACTGGTGCCTTTATAAGAAGAGCGAAGTTTGGCCACAGTGACATGCACAGAGGAGACACTGGAAAGATACACAGGGAAAGTGCCACATGATTGAAGTGATGCTTCTGCCAGCCAAAGAATACCAGGATTGACAGCAACAATGAGAAATGAGGAAGAGGCAAGGAAGGATCCTCCCTATAGGCTTTAGAGAAAGCATGGCCCTGCCAGCATCTTGATATCAGACTTCAAGTCTGCAGAATTATGAGACAACAAATTTCTGTTGCTTTCACCTACATAGCTTGTGGTAATTTGTTACGGCAGCCCTAGAATACACAGGTATATAGCATATCTGTGGTATTAAACTTTCATAGGACTATGAAGATGATTATGGGAAAAATATTTTCAAAGCCTCCAAGGGGGGGTCATATTTTTTAAAAAGATGCTGAGAATCACTGTTCTAGATGTGTCGTTTTCCTGACCAGCTTGACAAGGTGTCAGACAAGAACCAACATTTATTTTGAAAATATTTTCTGCTTTTCTAAATCTGGCTTCCCCTTTAAACACTGCTGATTGGGTTTCATCCTCAATCTTTCTCTAGAGTTGCACCAACTCTTAGAAATGATGACTTTGTACTTGGTCAGATGAACTTGACCTTTGCCCTGATATCTTTATCTTCAGGGATGAAGACATGGAGCAATCATAATTGAACTGCAGACCCAACATCCGAGCAGCTTTCTGCTGTCTAATACGCCAAAGAATTGAGTTGTTCCAACTCTAACTTTCAACAGTAGGTGGAATCAGAGATAAAAGAACTAAAACAACCTCCAAATTCCAGAGCACAACTAAATTTGCATTCTTACTATGGACCAGATTACAAACTAATTATTGTGAGCTCAATATTTTTAAGCCTGACTTAGAATAAAACAAAAGCTTAGACATGCTAAGAAACACTCCCCAGGTCACAAATGTCTGAGTTGTCAGGTCCAGTTTAATGCAAGGTGTCATATTCTTCACAGTGTGTTACTTTGTATCTGAGACCTACATGAGAGAAGATTTAGGGGAGCCCCACAAAAATCTGCAATCAGAGGTGTTATGATTCCTTTAATTAGATGCTCAGACCAGAACAGATGATCCTCAGAGACTGAATAACAGAGCTCCCTTAGCCAGAAATTGTCCTGTTGGGTCAGCCAGGAAATAATTGAAGGCCAGTCTCCCACGCAATTGGGAAATGCCTCACTCCTAACATCTTAGGTTGAGCTATTTTGGGCCAAACTCTTGAGAGTTCACATCTCCAATGTCAGTCTCCTATACCCCAAAAGAAGCAGCATGATTTATTCAATAAATGTTGATTAAGAGTCCTTAATATGCTAGGCCCTGGAAAAAGGCAGGGAATCAAAGAAAAGAAAGACAAAAATCTGTTCTCATGGAGTTGATATTATAGTCAGAGAAGAATAAACTGACAAAAAATAAAATAAGTAAAAATAGATAGCATATCATATGCTGGTACTAATGTACATGGTTAAGAACACAGAACAGATTGCATGTCTCACCACATATGAAGTGTGTGACCTTGGCCTAGTCACCTTTCTGTACCTCAGTTTCTGCATCTGTAAATGAAGAGAATAACAGAGGCTGTCATACAGGATTGTTAGAAGGATTGATAGAAAGCACTTAGATCTCAGCCTGACACATATATTATTAGCTCTTATTATATGAAGAAAAATAAAATTAGCACTGAAGCTGGAGAGTGAAGTTGGTGGCTGTGGAGATGACTGAGGACAATAAGGCTTAGATTTGGAAAACCATGATTTTTGACTCTTGTCTCTGCCGCCTACTCTGTTATCTTAGAAAAAATATGTAACCTCTCTGATTCTCAGTTTTTGTGTTTTTGGTTTTGTCAGTCTGTAAAATAGAGATAATCCTACCAACCATGTGGGTTTGAGATAGAATGAGTTGGACAGAATGAAATAGCACTGGTAAAGCTCACAGTGGTCCTGCACAGAGAATATGTAATTCACAACTCTGTTTCTTCTTAATCCCTAAACTGTGGTTGACAGAGAGGCCTTTCCTAATCTCCTAGACGGGAATACATTGCTCTGCCAACCCTTATCCATGGGGGATACATTTGTTCCAAGACCCCCAATGGATGCCTGAAACTACAGATGTACTGAATCCTATAGGTTTTCCATATACATACATACTATGATAAAGTTTAGTTTACACATTAGGCACAGTAAGAGAATATACAGGTTACCAGCAGCACTACTCTGGTGCTTTGGGGACATTATTAAGTAAAATAAAGGTTATTTGAACACAAGCACTGTTGATACCGTGAGAGTCGGTCTGATAGGTAGCAAATGTAGCGTGGACAAAGGGATGATTCACACCCCAGGCAGGATGGGGCGGCAAGGCGCGAGATTTTATCAGGCTTCTCAGAACAGCATACAATTTAAAACTTATGAGTTATTTCTGGAATTTTCCATTTAACATTTTCAGACCATGGTTGACCACAGGTATCTGTAATCACAGAAAATGAAACCCTGGATCAGGAGGGACTACTGTATTGAGAAGGCTGTGGGCATTCCCATACGGCCCAAGTCTCTCCAAAGACATGTCCAGGGAGTTGATATCAGCACCAGTCTTTTACTTTTGTCATTAAACAGAGTTTTCCTCCCCAAATAAGACTCTCTAGAAGTAAAAAGAAACAAAACTATTTTTATTATTACTATTATTATCCCCATTTAAAGATGAAAAACGTAAGTCACAGAGAGATTAACTGGCACAAAGTCATAGAGACAGAATTTTTTGGACATAGGGTTTGAACCAGACAGTATGGCATTTGTTCCATATGTTGTGCTGCCTATTATGTGTCTGGCACATCATAGTCACTCAATAAATACTTGTGTAAATGAATGCATCAAAGTAGAGGCAATGATAATTAAATCTAGACTACCACATGAATGTAAGTGTGGTACATATCATTACGGAGATGGGTACATAGGGAAAGAATGGGGGAAGCCACCCACAACAGTTTGAAATACAAATTAGGGCTTGAGGACTAAAAAGAATTTTCAGTAGCCAGAATGCCCTTTTGATTCCTTTCTTTGATGATTTGAAATACTGACAATTGACCTTTAGAAACAAAAGAGTTTACAGTTGTACACAATAAAAACCATATCTCATATCAAAGACCTTACAATATGGAGATGCTCAAGAACTGCATTTATTCATGGGGTCCTCCTATATAATATATATTCAGGACTTACAGTATTCTATTATTTTAGGAGAAGGAATAACAAAGCTAAGGCATTATTCCTTCTGATAAAGCAATAGAAGGGAATTCGAAGCCAAAGAATAGCATAAGTAAAGCAAAAATATATGAATAAACAACATAAAAATGCAAGAATTTTGAAATGACTGAGTGTGGAAACACTGATGTCACTCTTACAGAGTTCAGAGCAGCACCTAGGGACCAGTTTCCATGGACCTGCTTTCAGTTTAAGCAGCTCCAGCTCTTCAGTTGTTTTCTCCATTCTGCTCTCAACGAGGCTAGCTACCGAATAAGAGAAACTGTTGGAGGCATGGGGCACGGCATATTTTCTCCAGCCCTTGAAGTAAACATTCATCCTTGCCAAGCAGAGAAACACTGGACCTAGTGTTCATGTCAAAAATGTATTATATAATAAGTCAGTTCTTGGCTTTCTACAACAGCCTTTTAGCCCATCATCAATGCTTATGGTACAAATTTAAATAGAGATTATGCAAATACCTACAATACAAGGATGCCAACATAAATTCTATGGTGTTTCTCAAAGCAGAGCAGTACCAGAAAAGGCATGGCTTTCAATTTAATTGCATTAAAATTGGTCTCTTTTGGCATATTTTCTTGGAAATGAAAGGGAAATAAAATTGTATTTTCTTTTTTGTGGGTTTTTTTTTTTGTCTCAGAATTGCATGATATTATAGAAACAACTCACCACTTGTGAAAAAAGACCCAAACCAATTTCAAAATATTTCATAGATATTAAATATCAGAACTTGAATCTAAGTTCCACAAAATGGTCAGTGAAGAATACATAGAAGAACATAAAATTATCACCTATATTGGATAGGAAATGAGTCCTAATAATTAAATCTGTGTTGATGGCAAAAGCATTTTGTTCTTTTGAAACATATAAATGACAACTAGTCAACATCTACTGACCATTCTTAATTTTTCTCTTCCAGTATGGTTGTCTCAGGAAATAGGTTTTACAGATATAATGGTTTACATAGTTATACGTTACCACCTGAACACAGCCATGCACACAGACTTGCCAGTATGCATCAAAATGACATTTCAGTTCTTATTTCTTAGGGTCTCTTCCTGCAATCAAACGTAAGTACATTCTTCATCTGTCTTTAGGAAAGCATTTAGCTATAAAAGTCCAGAGTCAGCAAGGAATTTCACAATAGAATGATAAAAATATCAAAAGGTAAGAACCTAGTTTTTCATAATACCCTCAGAAAGATTTTCTTCATCTAAAAAATACCATCTCATAAAGAAAGCAAGCTCAATGGTTCAAGCAATAGGTTGAGTTCTTGTATTGCTTTCAAAATATGAGGAACTAGCAGACAAATGTAGTAGCAATAATTTATTTTTGAAGCATGGATAATGTGATTTTCCTACTTTTTTTTTCCAAAAGAAAAAACAATCAGCTGAGATTTCAGGACATATAATTGAAAGCTTTTTTCTCCTATTGGCAATATAAAGTAGAAAGTGAGACAAACCTATACTAACTAGGCTATACTCCACCGCTTTGTAAAAAGCTTCCTTCCTTTTACAAGGCCAGATGGTAAAATGCAAGCACCTACTATACACACACACACACACACACACACATATTTTTTGCCAGTGCTACCAAAGATGGCTGTTATGTTATTTCATAAAAGTGCCTGATTTATTCTCTTTCTGAAGGGTAAGGTGTCCCTTTTGGTTGAATGACTCCAATTTGTGTTGACTCATTCAGCAGAAGAGTTAAATAAAAGAAAACTTTACTCATGATGCCACTGACTTCAAAATCCATTTTATAATCCTTAAAATTTCATTGAAAAACATTCTTTCTCTTCTGTGCTGTCAGAGAAACCTTGCTGCAGTTAGTTACATTTCTAACATCTAGTGCTGCTTCAGTGACAGGGTTTTGCTGATGGAGCCATTCCAACTGGACTGGAAGGCATGGTGCCTGAGCCTCTGTGCTCGTTTGCGTGGTGACCTCCTCACTGAAGGTTGATGAGTTGTTTTTTTATTTTTCATGTTTCTCAGAGACAGAATGAATACCATAAGCTCTCAGGAGATGATTTTAATTTAAATTATTTAAAATCATTATCACTGGTGAGTTTTACATAACTGTATCCTTCGATGGTGTACCAGCATGTGTGATGTGTACACACACACACATACAGCTTTGCTTTAATAAAGCTTGGTAGAGTTACCTCAAAGAGGAACAAACATAATGGAGATAGTAATTTTGTGACAATTCTTTCCAACTGGTAACACAGGTAATTTATTTTAGGAACAGTGTATCACAGCCACTATACTGTACCTCCTCACTAGAATTAAAGCCCCAAATGATGATGTAACTTACAAGAAATCAGAGATTGTTCTATCTTGTTTACCATTGTACCAGCCGCACCTAGAACAGCAACTGGCACACAGTTATTATATGTTTTTTTCCCAGTCATTAATTCAGTGAGTATTTATTGTTTTGCCTACATGTACAAAATACTGCATACAGAGGTGATAATTAGTAGTGAAGAGACAAAAATGATCTGAGTTTACCATGAGGCAATGGCCGATAGGAACAAAAAATATCAATTAAAATAAAATGTGATAAGTAATCTGATTGAGAATAGTTATTATAATGTGAATCAATGATTTCACAATTCCTTTAACATATTGCAAAATCCTCTATTAAACTATTCAGGCATGTTTTTGGTATTACGTGATTTATTTTTCTTCCTATGACTTTAGCAAATTCACCTACAAGGTGAATTTCTCATGGTCAATTATGGCCTTGAAAAATATTTTTCTCTCTTCTGGTTTTCTGATTATTATTAAAATTCTTATTAAAATATATGCTTATTCTAAGAACAAGATATAACATTCATAAACATATTTGTACCTAATAAAAGAGCACTTAAATACTTAAAGCAAGTATTAACAGACATAAAGGGAGAAACTGACAGTAATACAATATAGTAAGGGACTTTAAATACCCCACTTACATCAGAAAAAAAAAAAATAACGAAAAATAACGAAACAGTGGCCTTAAATGAAACATTAGATCAAATGAACTTAATTGATATCTACAGAATATTTCATCTAAAAACAGCAGAATACACGTTCCTTTCAAGTATACATGGAATTTTCTCCATGATAGATCACATGCTAGGCCATAAAACAAGTCTTAATAAATTTTAAAAGACTGATATCATATCAAGCATCTTTTCTGACAACAATGATAGGAAACTAGAAATCAACTGCAGGGAGAAAACCAGAAAAAATCACAAACACTTGGAGATTAAACAACATGCTACTAGGAAACTAATGGGTTAATGAATAAATCAAAGAGGAAATTAAAAAATACCTTGAGATGAATGAAAACAGGAACAAATATTTCCAAAATTTATGGGGCACAGCCAAAGCAATTCTAAGTAGGAAGTTTATAGCAATACAGGCTTACCTCAATAAATAAGAAAAATCTCAAAAACACTACCTAACTTTCCACCTAAAGGAAAGAAATTAGAAAAAGAGGAACAAACAAAATGCAAAGTCAGAAGAAGGAAGGAAAAAATAAAGATCAGAGTAGAAATAAGTAAAATAAAGACCAAAACAACAATAGAAAAGATCAATGTAAGAGATGATTTTTTAAAAAGGTAAACAAATTGATAAACCTTTAGACAGATTTATCAAAAAAATAGAGGGCCAAAATAAATAAAATTAGAAATGAAACAGGGAAAGTTAAAACTGATATCACAGAAATACAAACAATCATAAGATAATACTATGAAGAGTTATATGCCAGCAAATTTGACAACCTAGAATAAATGGATAAATTCCTGGAAACATACAATTCTCCAAGTCTGAATCAGGATGAAATAGAAAATCTGAACAGATCAATGCCTAGTAATGAAATTTTTTTTAAAAAAGAGAAATAATGAGCTAGAGCCTTAATAATTATTAAAATATATGCATTCTCTATAATTTTAAAAGTTTGATCCATCAACAGATGAATTGAAAAAGAAGATGTGGTAATATATACACAAAGAAATACTACTGAGCCATATAAAGAACGGAATTTTGCTGTTTGCAACAACATGAATGGACTTGGAGGGCATTATGCTAAGTGAAATAAGTCAGACAGAGAAAGACAAATACTGTATGATATCTCCTACATGTGGAATCTAAAAACTACAACAAGCTAGTGAATATAAAAAAAAGAAGCAGACTCACAGATACAGAGAACAAACTAGTGGTTTCCAGTGGGGAGAGGTAAGTGAGGAGGGGTGAAATAGGAATAGGGGGTTAAGAGATACAAACTATTATCTACAAAGATATATTGGGTAAGGATACAAAGGTAAGGATACAATATATCCTTATACAAAGATAAGGATATATTGTATAACACAGGGAATATAGTCAATATGTTAGAATAACTATAAATGGATTAAAAACTTTTAAAATAATGAATCACTATAATGTACACCTATACCTTATATCATATTGTACATCAAGTATACTTCAATTAAAATTTTTAATTAAAAAATAAATAAATAAACAAAAGTTTGGTTTTCACACACGAATATACAAACACATCTATTTGTAAGCAATGGCTCTTAAAGATGAACATACATATACCTTTCTCTAAAAAACATTATTCCTTAAGTTGCTAAATTGTTTTACATGCATATAAGAATGAATGTAGTAATATTATGTGAAATAGCCAAAATCTAGGAAAGCCCAAAATATACATTATAATAAAAAATGTTTAAGTTTTTATATAATTTTACACAGCAAAGTGAATGAACGAATATTCATACATGGAATAACATAAATAAATCTTAGAAAAATAATTCAAACAATATTGAATAAAAAAAGATAAACTCAGAAGGCTATGACGGTATGATATCAGTTTTATAAAACTGAAAACGGCAAAATCAATTTTATATATTTTAAGTTGTATAATGTTTTTGAAAACTTTGTTTTTTTAAAAAAGCTAGGAAATAGTAAATATAAAATTCACAACAGTGGTTATCTTAAGGAGTTGCAAGATCAGAAGAAAATACACTAATAGTGACACTGGCATAGATAACGATTTACTTACCAAATTCCATGGTGGGTTTACCCGTAAGTTCTATTATGATGCTTCATAATTTTTACATACATTATATAATGGACATTGCTAATGTTTTGCCCATTTCTCTTCAGATCCCACTTATGTTTCTTTATGCTTCTTTTTAGACTTTTGTATCTTATTGATTATAAAAGCTCTGAAGTATACTGCCTTTGATGACTGCCATTAGCCTAACAGAATCACTTTGGCTAAATACACCAGAAGAGAACCAGAAGTACCTGAGAGTTCCTTTCTTCCTGGGATGGCCCTCAGCCAATACAGAAAAATCAATGAAAAGAGAAACTGGTTCTATTGGACATTCCTCCCCTATCTCCTTTGCTGGCTCTAAGACCTCCAACCTTAGAATAAGTTAGGTTCTTAGTCTTTGGTCTTCTTCCCTTGGTTATCTATACCCAGTACTTGCAAGAACACATAGACTGTCACGGTTGTTTGATCATGATTCTCAAAATCATATCTTTTGCTTAAAACTCCATACCAGACCCCCGACCTGTATATCTGGGTGCCTAATTAACATCTATTGGATGTTCAATAGGCCCTACAATTTCAACAAATCTCACAGTTAGAACCTAGTATGATACTTCTCCTAAACTTACACTCTTAACAATGTTCACATTTCAGTATATTCTCCCAGCTCCTATGCCAAACCATCATAAAACGTTGGCACTTCTTCAGGAAAGGGTTAACTCATTAAACCAGGGTTGTTCAAACCCTACACATTCCAAAGAAAGGCTTGTCTTCAGGACTGGTCCTTGGATGGCTCCTAGGAAATGAGCTCTTTACTCTTGTAATATTCTGCTTGATAAGACCATTTTTGTATGCCTCTGACTTTGGATTATGCTGCACCCATTTTACCAGATAAGTTTGTCCTAACAATGTGATTTATGGTGTATTGGTCAGGGTTCCCCAGAGAAACAGAGCCAATAGGATATATAGAGAGATATATAAGAGGAGACTTATGACAGAAATTTGCTCACCTGGTTATGGAAGCAGAGAGATCTTCCATCTGCAAGCTGGAGAACAAGGAAAGCCAGTGGTGTAATTCAGTCCGAGTCCAAAGGCCTGAGAATTAGGGAACCGACGGTGTGAGTCCCGATCTGAGTCCCAAATCTCAAGAACCAGGAGTACCAATGTCTGAAGGCAGAAGAAGATGGATGCTTCAGCTCAAGCAGAGAGAGCTAATGTGCCTTTCTCCCCCTTCTTCTATTCAGGCCCTCAACAGATTGGATGATCCTGCTGTCATTGGTGAAGGAGATTTCTTCAACTCAGTCTACTAATTCACAGCCTAATCTCTCCCAGAGACACACTCACAGACAGATTCAGAAATGTTTACCAGGAATATATCATGGATTGAAAGGGTCAGTATTATAAAACCATCAATTCACCTCTAATTGATCTATATGATAAATACAGTCTCAATCAAAATCAAAGACCAAGAAGAGCCAAGATAGTCTTGAAGAAGAAAAATAAAAATGGAAAATAACTGTATAATAAAGTCATTATAAAGCTACAGGATAGACACAGAGAAATAGACCAATGAAATAGATGGTCAACAAAGAGACTCACTTGTATATGATGCAGCAGAGGAATGATGGTATGTTCAATAAATGTCGATTGGACATCATTTAGAAAAATGTACTTTCACCTATACCTCACGATATACACAGAAATCAATTCTAGATGGATAATAATCTAAATGTTAAAGAAAAAAGGATCTTCTTCAAGGTATCATAGAAGAAAATCTTCATGATTTTAAGGTAATCAAAGTTGTCTTAACCAAGAAAATATTACTAACTGGAAAGGAAATTAGAAATGCTTGTCCATCAAAAAATACCCTTTATAGGATAAAAAAAGCAAACTTAATAGAAAAATGGGTCAGGGACTTGAACAGAGGATATTCAAATGGGCAAAATGTACAGAATTTGGAGAACATATGGATCTGACATACTTATGAACTGAAGGTGAGAAGTTAAATTGCTTCTATGATTTGGAAAACTGTTTGGCATTATCCACTAAAAAGTTGAACACATACTTACTCTATGACCTAGTTAGTGATGGGCATATCTGTGGAAGTACACTTTAGGCACAGAGAACTGTGAATCCAAAGACCTTAAGACAGCTGAATACCTGATGCATTCAAGCAACAACAAAGAGGCTGGTGTGTTTTTTTTTTTTCCTTCCCTCTCACCCTCCTCCCATTGGAGTGTAAAGGACTCATCTGACTCACCTTGTTCACTGGGGTCTTCCCAGCAGTTAGGTGGATAACATAAAAGCTCACTAAGTGTCCGAAGGAATGAATGAGTGAGAGAATACATCCAGTTTCCTTTTTCTTTTGTTTTTTTGGCTGCACCTTGAGGCATGCGGGATCTTAATTCTTCTACCAGGATCAAACCTGCATCCCCTGCAGTGGAAGCACAGAGTCTTAACCACTGAACCACCAGGGAAGTCCTGAGAATACATCCAGTTTCCTGGCTTTTCATTAGCACATCTCTGTTCTTTTATTAAAAGCATAAATCTTTATAATGATCCAAATAACAAAGAGATGAAATCTTCTGCCCCAGGTTCATATTTCTTAAAGTGTTTTTGGTGGGTCATTGGTTCCACAAATGCTCACCAAAAAAAAAAGTCTCACAATCATATGTGGAAACTTTGCTTACTGTGTCTCCCACTTAGAAAATCACACTGTACTTTAGCAGATTAAAAGGTTTTTGAAAGCATATAAAATATAAAAGTTGCAGAATTGAGAAGTTCTTGCAACTAAAACATACTCCCGTTATAACTATTCAAGTATTTTCCAGATGGAGTTGACCCTGGAACCATTTTTATTTAATGTCTCTTAACATTCTGAGGAAGCCAATGCTCCACCATAAACTTGGGGAAATTAGGAGAACACTGAAAAACAAGCCTTGCTCTGAAGAGTTCTGCTGAGGTGATGCAGAGTAAAGATCAAAGATGACTCTAAGAAGAAACATGTAACATGATGAGGAGTCAAAAGGACCTCTCTTCTTGTCCTTCTCCTTTGGAGATGTTTTAGGAGTCACATGGCTTAAAAAGGGAAAAATGGGTAAATGCAGCACAGAACAAAAAAGTAAATGAAACATAGTGGCAGGATTCCCACAGAGCCAGTTCTAAAACCCTGCATGTTTTCAGTAACCATAAAAACATCTAAATTCAAACTGAAAGTGCCACGTTCTATTGAGACAGCACCAAGTGCTTGGTATCTTCTCCTGGAGTTCTTGTTTAACACACCAAGAACGCAGATTTTTTTTTTTTTAATAGCCAGAATAAAACATAAAGTAAGGACAAAAAGGAGTGGGAGAATCACTGGTGATTCTCCCCATATCTGACTATTTGTTGTGTGGCTGAAAGAGCATTTGGTGACAAACGACTCCTATATTTCTCCTTTTCTCATAATATGACTCAAAAATTGGTCCCACATTTCACAAGTGTTCCCCATATATTTTCAAGTCCAATATTGCCTTTTCTGAGATGTGACTCTGGTTACATTCAGAATCAAGGCCTCCCTATAAGATTAAGCATTCTTAATACCAAGCTTTGCTACCAGAAAAAAAAAGAGAAAAACTTTCTATTTTACTCAGCATTGCATAAACAAGTCGTATCTAAATCTCTGAAGTGAAAGTGCCATAAAAGATATATACATATACGTTTTTTCAGCTAAATTGGTGCCATAAAGCTGTATTACAAATATGAATAATGCTTTTCTGCAGTGATATTTAGGGCTATACAAATACTGTTTAGAGATATTTTGATTTCTTCTACCGTTGCAGGATAAGACATTAAAGGAAATCATTACTATATTTTATTGAAGTTAAAACTGTTGGGTTATAGCATTTTTAATACGGTAACCCAGGCCAAATACTGAATCTAGCATTTATTTTATTGCTTTTGACATGTCTTGTTTAAAGGCTCTAAGAAATGAAAAATTCCAATGAAAGCCATATTGAATTTTATTGATATAATTTCTATAAAGTAAAATCTCCATAAAAATTTATGTCACTTCATTAAATGAGACGATAGGAAATGGAATTATTCTTGGAGAAATTTTTATATGGTCAATCAGGTACAATTAAACTATCATCTAGTAGATATCTTTATACTACTGGAAATTACAGGATGTATTTTCAGAAGTGTTTGGTTGATGTCTTTTTATTCTACAGAGAACTTAATGACAGTTATTACAACATGCCACACTACACTGATTGTACTAAAGCAATTCAATAATATACAGTTAAAACGTTATCTAGGATCTATAAAGAATATAGAAATTCTCCTTCTATCTTCCCATGGTTCAATGGTTCTGAAAGGTGTCTGTATGTTATGTGATAAGGAAAATTGTTATGTTATTAAAAGTTCTATAGAGAGCTGTTGCTGTAATCCCATTAAAGGTTCGATGTATATTATGTTGAACTGTATTAAAAATTAAGTTAGTAGACATAAACAGTGAAATTCCACAGTTTGCCTCCAATCAAACTTATTGTGCATTTATCTATCAAACAGGTAATTTCTTGGGCTTCCCTGGTGGTGCAGTGGTTGAGAGTCCGCCTGCTGATGCAGGGGACACAGGTTCGTGCCCCGGTCCGGGAGGATCCCACATGCTGCGGAGCGGCTGGCCCGTGAGCCATGGCTTCTGGGCCTGCGCGTCCGGAGCCTGTGCTCCGCAACGGGAGAGGCCACAACAGTGAGAGGCCCACTTACCGCAAAATTAAAAACAAACAAACAAACAAAACAAAACAGGTAATTTCTTATTGGCTAATAACTGGCTACTTTTGCCTGTTAAGGAAAACTTCTCTTATGTATCTGACCTATGATATCAACGTCTTAAGGATCTGTGTTCTCTTCTTTCTATGTATGTTCTTTCTGGACAATGTCATCCACCATTTTGACAGAATAAAAATGTCTCCAACATTTCCTAACTAGATCTTTATCATGAAATCCAAAAACTACTTGTCTAAATTCACTGGACAACTCCCCTTGCTCATCCTATAAACACACCAAATTCAATTTCTTGCAACCAAATTTATTAAGGCAATCAGTGCTTGGCCCAGATGTCAGAGTGTATTCATTGGTCAGACAATTGACTAGATATGTAGAGTTATCTTGCCCTGCCTCTTAAGGGGAAGGTGGATACTTTTCTGTCCCCAACTGGGGTCATTTAGAATATACTCAGAAGTATCAGCCTCTAGAGTTATGTTACCAGATTCAGCAAAGAGAACACAGGATACCCAATTAATTTTGTATTTGGGATAAACTACAAATATGTATACATATATTTAGCATAAGTGTCCCATACTTTGCAAAATACTTAGAACAAAAATATTTATTATCTGACATTAAAAATTACCTGGACATCCTTTGTTTTATCTGGCAATCCTAACTTTAGAGACAACCTGCATATATGCTCTTGGATTGGTTTCTAGGTAAAGCAGAAATGAACAATGAAGATGTTTGTTTTCTTGGCTTAGGTTACAAATAGTATTGCCTACATTTCAAACCCTTTCCATAATTGCGCTGAACTCTTTATAACTAAATCTTTCCTAACTTTCTTTTTTTTTTTTTTTGGGTGGTACGCGGCCCTCTCACTGTTGTGGCCTTTCCCGTTGCAGAGCACAGGCTCCGGACGCGCAGGCTCAGTGGCCATGGCTCATGGGCCCAGCCGCTCCGCAGCATGTGGGATCCTCCCGGACCGGGGCACGAACCCGCGTCCCCTGCATTGACAGGCGGACTCTCAACCACTGCGCCACCAGGGAAGCCCAAAAATCTTTCCTAGCTTTTACTGATTATTTTGATAATAGTTTAGATAATGGTTACAAAATATTTTCCATCTTAAGATTATATTTCATTATTCAGGGATGAATTTTATTTCCTTTACCAAATTTATTCCTCTTTCAAGTTCATCCAGAAACTGGCAAGTAGAAGGATCCCCAGCATATTTAACAATCAATTTAATCCCATCACATTTGTTATTTCCAAGGACCCAAAACTTGTTGAAAAGTCTCTATTCTGACACTCAATTCTCTATAACTTTAAATAAAAAATTGAATATGCCTAGAACAAGAATATTCAACATCTCTTCTATTTCCTTTTTGTTCTCCACACACTTTACTGCTCCCGTCTTTGTAACTTTTAACATTTTGATCATTATGCTTCCACTTTAATGCAGCCTACGTACTCCAGTATTTGTATAATTTCCCTCTATCCCAATGACATACACTGCTGTAAAAAGTTCCAAAATTCCAGCTTCTAATAACTCTCTTCAGCCCTGAGTGATTACTGTACCTCTAATATCAACCACCCACATTGACATTTAAATCTGTGTCATCACTGACTTTTAGTTGCTTTCTCTGTGGAATCTTACTTGTACAACTAGTTTACAAGAAGATCACTTTGACTTTTGATACAACACCACACAGAGCAAAATGTCAACTCCAAAAAATTCTCCAAGAATGAGCTATTTTTTCACTTCTTGTGATATTTTGAAACAAAAAAGCATTAGAACAGGTAGTTAGGAGTTATATTTGCTTTGAGATTATATTTACAAGCATGTAATAGGTGCAAATTAACAGCAATGCACTTAAACTACTGCTGCCTTTTCAGTAATTCTATCATGTTGCTCAAGGAAACGATGACATACACTGATTTTAGGAATTTTTGAAATGAAGAAAAATATAAGAAAAAATAAAATACTTATAAATCTCTTCTTCCACTCTATTCCATGTGAAGTAATTGATCAACTTCTCTTCTCCTCTGACTATGCAATATTAAGACCAACACTTACATAAAAGTTTTAATCTTTTTTTCACATGGAATTACATTGTGAGCATGTCTCCATTTTATTAAATTATTTGGATACATGGGGTTGAATAAGTTGTGTAGTGATCTTTAATAAAGATAAATAACTATTATCTATAAGATTTTTGAAGATGTAGCTTTGACTACAATTCTGAATAATTCCTTATTAGAATGATAAATACCTGGTCAAAAGTTATGCTTTACTTAAACCTTCTGATGCATATTTACAAATTTATTTCCAGAAGGCTTGTAGCAATTACATTCTCACCAGTAGTCCATTTTAACAAGTCAGATAAATAATATTTTTGTTCAGCGTTTAACAATTTTTATGTGAAATAGCATATTATTATTATTATTAATTTTTTATTTATTTATTTTGCGTTACACTGGCCTCTCACTGTTGTGGCCTCTCCCATTGCGGAGCACAGGCTCCAGACGCGCAGGCTCAGTGGCCATGGCTCACGGGCCCAGCCGCTCCACGGCATGTGGAATCCTCCCGGACCAGGGCACGAACCCATGTCCCCTGCATCGGCAGGTGGGCTCTCAACCACTGTGCCACCAGGGAAGCCCGCCTTCATTTTTTAAAGACAGTTTTGCTGGATATAAGATACGTGGTTGACAGTTCTTTGTCTCCTTTCAGTGCTTCTTTGTATGCAGTTCTAATGTCTTCTGGCCTTTACTGTTTCTGCTAAAAAGTTATCTGTTAATCTTTTTGCCCCCCCCAGTATAAATAATGATTCATTTTTCTCTCACTGCTTTCAAGATTTTCATCTTATATTTGGCTTTCAACATTTTTAAGAGTGGATATTTGTTCATTTATTCTTCCCGGAGCGCACTAAGACTAATAGATGTGCCAATTAATATTTTTAAAAAAACTTTGGGGAGTCTGTAGCCATTATTTTTTTGAGTATTTTTTCTTCTCCTTTCTCTGTCTCCTCTTCTTCTTGTATACAATTACACATATATTGGTGCACTTAACATTCTCTGACATTTCTCTGAGGCTCTGTTCCATTTCTCTTCATCCTTTTTTACATCTGTTCTTCAGATTGCATAATCTCTGTTGATCTCAAGTTTGCTAATCTTCTTCTGCCAGTTCACATCTAGTGATAAGCCCCTCTAGTGAAATTTTCATTTCAGTTATTGTACATTTCAATTCCAAAATTTCCATTTGTTTCTTTTAAAAATAATTTATATCTCTTTATCAATAACCTTTTTTTGATGTGGCATTGCTCTTATACTCTTCTTTACATCTTTAATCATGGATTCTTTTATTTCTTTTAACATATTTATAATGGCTACATTGAAATCTTTATTAAATCTGACATATGATCATTCTCACTAGCAATTTTTGTTGTCTTCTTTTCTCCCCAAACATATAGGTTATACTTACTTGCTTCATAATATTTGTTGGAAAGTAAACATATTAGATGATATTTTGTAGCAATTCTGAGTACTGTTCCTTGCATACAAGCACACACCACCCCATCCTTGACTCCAGGGGGATCAGAGTAATCCTCATTTGACAGTGGTTCTGGCAGGGCTGTCTTGGATTGTCTCTTTCCATGGTGACACACAACTTGATTTTTACTTCAGGATTTCCTAACACCTCTTTCTTAAATAGAATCTGTGACTTAGAGCTCTTTCAGTTGTAATCCACTGTTATTATACTGTAGCTTTGTTCATGAGGAGAAAAGGTCTGAAAGGGGAAATAGTCTATAATGTTTTAGAGGACCTGAGTTCCTGGGCTGTGACCTTCAGATTTGTGAGTTAGCCTTTTTTTACTTGCCCTTTGGTGAAATAGAAAGGATACAGCAGCTGAAGGTGGCTAATTGCCATCTGCCCAGGGAGATATGGCCTGGTGAAGTCATTTCTCTGGGAAGGTAGGCCTTTGTTATGGAGAATACTCTGGGGTATTTCAAAATTGTGATTTTTCCTCCCTTGATCTGAAACACAAAGGGAGTTTTTTTGGAACTTCACAGTTAAATTAGACCCAAATATAACCTATCATTTTTATCCCTAAACAGAGGCCCCGCACCATGCTTGAATGTAACCGTACCTAGGCACCGCCCCATGCTCAAACATCAACTCCCCACCTGCCTACCTCCCGCTGCACCCTAAACAGCCCCCTACCGCCCAAGTTCCAGCCCCCCACCCCTGCCTAAGTTCCACTCCCCTGCCTAAACTCTGCCCCCATAGCCAAGGCTTTTTTTTTTCTCTTTAAGATTTGGATTCTGTTTTACCTTGTTGATTCATTGTTGTTGATTCTTTCATATTTTTACTTTTCCTAATAAATCTTCTATTCTTCTAATTTTATTTTATTCTTTTTTTTTTTTTGCAGTACACAGGCCTCTCACTCTTGTGGCCTCTCCCGTTGCAGAGCACAGGCTTCGGACGTGCAGGCTAAGCGGCCATGGCTCATGGGCCCAGCTGCTCCGCAGCATGTGGGATCCTCCCAGACTGTGGCACAAACCCATGTCCCCTGCATCGGCAGGTGGACTCAACCACTGTGCCACCAGGGAAGCCTTATTTTATTCTTTATACTTTGTTATTTTCTCTCCTTTTGGTTTGTTCCCCCCTCCTTTTTTTTTTCTTATTTCTCTGTAGTTTTATTTTACCTTGTTGCAGTTGTTTCAATTATAGTTTTAGTTTTCCTAATATATTTTTTATCTTTCTAATTTTATTTGTTTTTTATTCCTTGATATTGTACTCCTCCTTTTTTGCTTTTTTTTGTTTTTTTTTTTCCCCACACCACAGAGCTTGCAGGATCTTGGTTCCCAGGCTAGATGTCAGACCCGAGCTCCTGTGGTGGGAGCTCCAAGTCCAAACCACTGGACTAACAGAGAACCTCAGACCCCAGGGAATATCAATCGGAGTGAGGCTTCCCAGAGGTCCTCATCTCAGCACTAACACCCAGCTCTATCCAACTGCCTGCAAACTCCAGTGCTGGACGTCTCAGGCCAAGCAACCAGTAAGACAGGAATACAGCACCACCCATCAAGAAAAAAAACAAACAAAACGAAACCACAGAAAAATATGTTACAGATGAAGGAGCAAGATAAAAACGTACAAAACGAATAAATAAAGATGTAATGAAGACGAAATATGCAACCTACCTAGTAATGGTAGTAAACATGATCCAAAATCTGGAAACAGCATGGAGAAAATACAAGAAACATTTAACAAAAATCTAGAAGAACTAAAGAGCAAACAAACAGTGATGAATAACACAATTATTGAAATTAAAAATACTCTAGAAGAAATCAATAACAGAATAACTGAGGCAGAAGAACGGATAAATGAGCCAGAAGATAAAATGGTGGAAATAACTGCCAGGGATCAGAATAAAGAATAAAGAATGAAAAGAACTGAGGACAGTCTCAGAGACCTCTGGGAAAACATGAAACACACCAACATTCGAATTATATGGGTCCCAGAAAAAGAAGAGAAAAAGAAAGGGTCTGAGAAAATATTAAAAGAGATTATAGTCGAAAACTTCCCTAACATGGGAAAGGAAATAGTCAGTCAGGTCCAGGAAGTACAGGCAGTACCACACAGGATAAACCCAAAGAGAAACACAAAAAGGCACATACTAATCAACCTATCAAAAATTAAATACAAAGAAAAAATATTAAAAGCAGCAAGGGAAAAGCAACAAATAACATACAAGGGGATCCCCATAAGGTTAACAGCTGATCTTTCAGCAAAAACTCTGCAAGCCAGAAGGGAGTGGCAGGACATATTTAAAGTGAAGAAAGGGAAAAGATTACTCTACCTACCAAGTATTTGAATACAGTCTGAATCTCATTCAGATTTGACAGAGAAATTAAAAGCTTTACAGACAAGCAAAAGCTAAGGGAATTCAGCACCACCAAACCAGCTTTACAACAAACACTAAAGGAACTTCTCTAGCAAGGAAACACAAGAGAAGGAAAAGACCTACAATAACTAACCCAAAACAATTAAGAAAATGGTAATAGGAACATGCATATCAATAATTACCTTAACTGTAAATAGATTAAATGATCCAACCAAAAGACACAGACTGGCTGAACGGATACAAAAACAAGACCCATACATATGCTGTCTACAAGAGACCCACTTCAATTCTAGGAACACATACAGACTGAAAGTGAGGGGATGGAAAAAGATATTCCATGCAAATGGAAATCAAAGGAAAGCTGGAGTAGCAATTCTCATATGAAACAAAATAGACTTTAAAATAAAGACTATTACAAGAGACTAAAAACGACACTACATAGTGATCAAGGGATCAATCCAAGAAGATATAACAATGGTAAATATTTATGCACCCAATATAAGAGCACCTCAATACATAAGGCAAATGCCAACAGCCATAAAAGCAGAAATCAAGAGTAACACAGTAATAGTAGGGGACTTTACATCCAAATTCACCAATGGGCAGATCATCCAAAATGAAAATAAATAAGGAAATACAAGCTGTAAATGACTCATTAAACAAGATGGACTTAACTGATATTTATATGACATTCCATCCAGAAACAACAGAATACACTTTCTTCTCAAGTACTCATGAAACATTCTCCAGGATAGATCATATCTTGGGTCACAAATGAAGCCTTGGTAAATTTAAGAAAATTGAAATTGTATCAAGTATCTTTTCTGACCACAATGCTACGAGACTAGATATCAATTACAGGAAAAAAACTAAAAAATACAAACATATGAAGGCTAAAGAGTATGTTATGTTACTAAATAACCAAGAGATAACTGAGGAAATCAAAGAGGAAATAAAAAAATACCTAGAAATAAATGACAATGACAACATGACGACCCAAAACCTATGGGGTGCAGCAAAAGCAGTTCTAAGAGGGAAGTTTATAGCAATACAATCCTACCTCAAGAAACAAGAAAAATCTTAAATAAACAACGTGACCTTACACCTAATGCAATTAGAGAAAGAAGAACAAAAAAACCCCACCAAAGTTAGCAGAAGGAAAGAAATCATAAAAATCAGATCAGAAATAAATGAAAAAGAAATGAAGGAGAGAACAGGAAAGATCAATAAAACTAAAAGCTGGTTCTTTGAGAAGATAAACCATTAGCCAGAGTCATCAAGAAAAAAAGAGAGAAGACTCAAATCAAGAGAATTAGAAATGAAAAAAAAGTAACAACTGACACTAGAGAAATACAAAGGATCGTGAGAGATTACTGCAAGCAACTATATGCCAACAAAATGGACAACTTGGAAGAAATGGACAAATTCTTAGAAAAGCTCAATCTTCCAAGACTGAACTAGGAAGATAATATAAACAGGCCAATCACAAGCACTGAAATTGAAACTGTGATTAAATATCTTCCAACAAACAAAAGCCCAGAACCAGGTGGCTACACAGGTGAATGCTATCAAACATTTAGAGAAGAGCTAACACCTATCCTCAAACTCTTCCAAAATATAGCAGAGGGAGGAACACTCCCAAACTCATTTTATGAGGCCACCATCACCCTGATACCAAAACCAGACAAAGATGTCACAAAGAAAGAAAACTACAGGCCAATATCCCTGATGAACATAGATGCAAAAATTCTCAACAAAATACTAGCAAACAGAATCCAACAGCACATTAAAAGGATCACACACCATGGTCCAGTGGAGTTTATCCCAGGAATGCAAGGATTCTTCAATATATGCAAAACAATCAATGTGATACACCATATTACCAAATTGAAGGAAAAAAACATATGGTAATCTCAGTAGATGCAGAAAAAGCTTTCAACAAGATTCAACACCCATTTATGATAAGAACTCTCCAGAAAGTAGGCATAGAGGTAATTTACCTCAACATAATAAAGGCCATATATGACAAATCCACAGCCAACATCATTCTCAATGGTGAAAAACTGAAACCATTTTCTCTAAGATCAGGAGCAGGAAGGGGTTGCCCACTCTCAACACTATTATTCAACATAGTTTTGGAAGTTTTAGCCATAGCAATCAGAGAACAAAAGAAAGAAAAGGAATCCAAAGTGGAAAAGAAGAAGTAAAGCTGACACTCTTTGCAGATGACTTGATACTATACATAGTGAATGCTAAGGATGCTACCATAGGATTGCTAGAGCTAATCAATGAATTTGGTAGAGTAGCAGGATACAAAACTGATGCACAGAGATCTCTTGCATTCCTATACACTAATGATGAAAAATCTGAACGAGAAGTTAAGGAAACACTCCCATTTACCAATGCAACAAAAAGAATAAAATACCTAGGAATAAACCTACATAAGGAGTCAAAAGACCTGTATGGAGAAAACTATAAGATGCTGATGAAAGAAATTAAACATGATACAAACAGATGGAGAGATATACCATGTCGTGGAGTGGAAGAATCAACATTGTGAAAATGACTATACTACCCAAAGCAATCTACAGATTCTGTGAAATCCCTATCAAATTACCAATGGCATTTTTCACAGATGTAGAATAAAAAATTTCACAATTTGTATGGAAACACAAAAGACCCCGAATAGCCAAAGCAATCTTTTTTTTTTTTTTTTTTTTTGTGGTATGCGGGCCTCTCACTGTTGTGGCCTCTCCCGTTGCAGAGCACAGGCTCCAGACACGCAGGCTCAGCGGCCATGGCTCACAGGCCCAGCCACTCCGCGGCATGTGAGGTCTTCCTGGACAGGGGCACGAAGCGGCATCCCCTGCATCGGCGGGCGGACTCTCAACCACTGCGCCACCAGGGAAGCCCGCCAAAGCAATCTTGAGAAAGAAAAACAGAGCTGGAGGAATCAGGCTCCCTGACTTCAGACTATACTGCAAAGCTACAGTAATCAGGACCTTATGGTTCTGGCACAAAAACAGAAATATAGATCAATGGAACAGGATAGAAAGCCCCGAGATAAACCAATGAACATATGGTCACCTTATATTGATAAAGGAGGCAAGAATATACAATGGAAAAAAGACAGCCCCTTCAATATGTGGTGCTGGGGAACAGGACAGCTACATGTAAAAGAATGAGGGCTTCCCTGGTGGCGCAGTGGTTGAGGGTCCGCCTGCCGATGCAGGGGACATGGGTTTGTGCCCCGGTCCGGGAGAATCCCACATGCCGTGGAGCGGCTGAGCCCGTGAGCCATGGCCGCTGGGCCTGCATGTGTGGAGCCTGTGCTCCGCAACGGGAAAGGCCACAACAGTGAGAGGCCCGCGTACCGCAAAAACAACAACAAAATATGAAATTAGAATACTCGCTAACACCATACACAAAAATAAACTCAAAATGCAATAAAGACCTAAATGTAAGGCCAGACACTCTAAAACTCTTAGATGAAAACCTAGGCAGAACTCTCTATGATATAAATCACAGCAAGATCCCTTTTGACCCACCTCCTAGAGAAAAGGAGAGAAAAGCAAAAATAAACAAATGGGACCTAATGAAACTTAAAAGCTTTTGCACAGCAAAGAAAACCATAATCAAGACAAAAAGACAGCCCTCAGAATGGGAGAAAATATTTGCAAATGAAGCAACTGACAGAGGATCAATCTCCAAAATATACAAGCAGCTCCTGCAGCTCAATATCAATAAAACAAACAACCCAATCCAAAAATGGCCAGAAGACCTAAATGGACATTTCTCCAAAGAAGATATACAGATTGCCAAAAAACACATGAAAGGATACTCAACATCATTAATCATTAGAGAACTGCAAATCAAAACTACAATGAGATATCACCTCACACCAGTCAGAATGCACATTATCAAAAAATCTACAAACAATATATGCTGGAGAGGGTGTGGAGAAAAGAGAACCCTCTTGCACTGTTGGTGGGAATGTAAATTGATACAGCCACTATGGAGGACAGTATGGAGGTTCCTTAAGAAACTAAAAATAGAACTGCCATATGACCCAGCAATCCACTACTGGGCATATACCCTGAGAAAACCATAATGCAAAAAGAGTCACGTACCACTATGTTCTTTGCAGCACTATTTACAATAGCCAGGACATGGAAGCAACCTAAGTGTCCATGGACAGATGAATGGATAAAGAAGATGTGGCACGTATATACAATGGAATATTACTCAGCCATAAAATGGAATGAAATTGAGTTATCTGCAGTGAGGTGGATGGACCTAGAGTCTGTCATACAGAGTGAAGTAAGTCAGAATGAGAAAAACAATTACCGTATGCTAACACATATATATGGAATCTAAAAAAAAAAAAAAATATATATATATATATATATATATGGTTCTGTCAAACCTAAGAGCAGGACAGTAATAAAGACACAGATGTACAGAATGGACTTGAGGATGCAGGGAGGGGAAAGGGTAAGCTGGGACAAAGTGAGAGAGGAGCATTGACATATATACACTACCAAATGTAAACTAGATAGCTAGTGGGAAGCAGCTGCATAGAAGAGGGAGATCACCTTGGTGCTCTGCGACCACTTAGAGAGGAGGGATAAGGAGGGTGGGAAGGAAACGCAAGAGGGAGGGTATACGGTGATATACATATGCATATAGCTGATTCATTTTATTATACAGCGGAAACTAACACAACACTGTAAAGCAGTAATACTCCAATAAAGACGTTTAAAAAAAAAAAAGAAATGGAGCAATAAAAAAATCTAGAAAAACCCCAAAAAGTATAGTCAACTCTGCATATCCTGTGTAGATATTTGTGGAGGAAAGAATAATTATATACACACATAGCGTATTAACATTTATAAATAAATAAAACAATATATAAATAAATATAATAAACAATATAAATAAATATACAGGTATATTTATTTTTCTAGACACTCAAGGAATACCAAACTAACTGCATTCTGATGGATATGCAGTGGGAGCATAGGTTATCTCTCCTAATATCCTTTTTCTTTCCTCCTTCTTTGTCTCCAAGTTCTTTTCTGTTTATCCTCTTGCCCCACAGCCATCAGACTGGTAAATACACATTCCAGTTCACTTTACCATTTACTTCTTTCTGCTTTATAATCGTTTTATTATTAGGGGAAACATTTTCATTCCCGTTTCAGGAGTCTGGGGATCTGGATTATACAGAAAACTTCATTTTTCATATTTTTGAATAGTTGGATGGAAAAACAATAAAACATCAACTTCTCCCAAATTATTATATAAGGCTAATGCAATTCTAATTAGAATATCTTTGTTTTCTTTTGTTGAATGAGAGCATATTTAATATTTTCTGATATAATAAATTTATTTACTTATCTAATCCAGTTCAAGTAAATTTAGCCACGAAGAACCAAGAAAAATATTTAAAAGAACAGCAGTGAGTATTTATTGGGGGAAATTAACCTTATCAGAAATAAGAAAATAAACTACTGTAATCAAATAAATATAATTTGTGAATAGTGTTTGACAAAGCACTATAAAATAGAAACATCAGAAATAGATTTAATAATCAGTACAGTTTAGTATAAGATATAGGTCATAGTATAATGCAATTATAAGGTGACTAATTTAATAAATTGTGTAAAATAACTAGATACCCATCTGAATATCCATAAAACAATGTCCAAAATATATTAAAGTTCTAAATATAAATATTAAAAAACACATATCTACAAACTACGAGTGCTGTCTAGGGCATGAGAAATTTCTTACAAAGATGGGAAATAAAAAACTGCGCAGGAGCGGAGAAGCAGCACGTTGAAAGGAAGGCCTCTGGAGTGTGGATTTCCGGAGTTTGGAGGTAGGGTCCTGAGTGAGGGTGTGTGGATGGGGTTTAGGCCCAGCACGTTGGAGGGGGTCTCTGCATGTAGAGGTAGGGCCCTGGGTGGGGGGCGCTCTAGTTGTGAGGAGATACGAATTCCGCATCCTCCTAGTACCTGACTTTACTTTTACTGTGCATGACAAATTTGAAGAGAAATAGACATGGCTCAGAGATTGGTGAAATTCCTAGAGAAAAACATAACAGACCTAGGCTCACAATTAACTAAAATAATAACCATTTCATTTTATAGTCATTAAACAAATTGAATCCATTTTCAAATATTTTCCACAAATAAAGGAGTCCTATTAAAATATTAAAACAACAGCAACAATTAAAGAAACAATAGAAATCCAGATAATTCTAATGTTAAAATTTTTTTTAAAGTATCCTCCTCCATTCTATTTATGATGATATTGAATTTGATAACAGATTACAATTGGTTTGGTGCCAAAATAAAACTACAGGCCTATCTCATGTATCAATACTAAAATTAAAAAAAAAAATACAAACATACAGAAAAGATATTACATTTTGACTAAGTTGGCTTTATCCTATTAATGCAAAGTGGTTCAATATTAGAACATTTATCAATGTAATTCATCACTAACAGATTAAAGCTAAACAAAATATACGATCCTTTCAAGAGACATTAAAAAAAAGTAAAACAAAACCAAAAAAGCAAAATCAATAAAATTTATCCATTCAAGCTATAAAACAACTTTCAGCTAATGGAATAAATGGCAATTTCCTTAACTCAATAAAAGGTGTCTACAAAAGATCCATATGAAATATTATATTCCGTAGTAAAATTCTTTGGACAGTTTTATAAAATTAGAAATCGAATAAGAATGATTCCTACCACTACATCTATCCAGCACTGTACAAGAGTTCCTAGTCAGCTCCCTACGTTAAGATTAAAGGAAATGAAGTGTGTAATGATTAGAAAGATTTTATTTGAAGATGATGTGAGTGTCTACATAGAATTCTATATGAATTCAATATTCTATAGAATTCAAAGATTCTATAAGACAAATGATTAGAATTGTGAAGCAAGTTTGGCAATGGTGTTGCATATTATATCTTATGTGAAAGTAATCTGCATTTATAGAAACAACAAATTTGATTTTAATAAAATGTAACTCACAGCAGCACCAAATACATTATATACAAATACACATATATACACGTATATGTAGAATATGTGTGTGTGTATTATATATAATCTAAGTATAAATAATTTTGTAAAAAAAATATAAAGCCTCAAGAAATAGATTAAAATTCCAAACTATAAAGAACTGTGACACCTTTATGAATAGGAAGATTAAATGTTTACTCCCTGTCAGTTTTCCCCGAAATTGATCTAGATTCAGGACAATTTCAGTCTAAATACAATCACCATTTCCTATGGAGTTTGATTAAGTTGATAACTTGATTCTAAAGTTTATAAGGAAATGTAAAATTCTAATGATAGGTAAGATCTTCTAAAAGGAAAAGCTGAAGAATCTTATCCTCTCAGATATTTAGACTAATAATAAAGTTCAATTTATTAAGACAGTCTAAAAATGCAGTAGGGTTAAACAAGATAGATTTATCAAATTTGATATGTGGCAAAATCCACATATTAAATCAAAGAGGAAAAAATGAATTTTCAGTAATTACTGCAGAAACATTGGTTGTCTATGTGGAAAAATGTGAAACTGAATCTCTACCTCAAACTATATTCTCATAGCAATCCCTAATAGATTAAGGATAAATATGAAAAACAAAACTTTAAATTTTCTTTGAAAATTTAAAACCATGTCTTTGTATCATCAAATATCATTCATCACCAAAAGAAGGTAAAAACACTAGCTATACTTTTGGAAAAGATCATTATTAAGAAAATTAAAAGAACCCAAATGAATCAATATGAGAAGGACTATGAAGAAGAAAAATCAGTAAAGAGCCTGACTAGGCATTTTGCTGAAGAGGAAATGGGAATAAATAATGTGAAAAAGTGTCCACCTGATTAATAATCAAAAAAATTTAAATTATAACAATAATATGTTATAGTTTCACATATACCAGATTGGCAAAAATAAAAATTTGATAATAACAAGTGTTGAATAGGATATCTAGCACATATATTCTGCTGATAGAAGTGTAAATTATGTATATTTCAGAAAGCAGTTGAGTATTAAAACTAAAGCTGAATAGGTATATACTTTATGACCAGTAATTTAACTGTTCAGTGACTACTCTAAAGAGACCTATATTCATTCCCATCAAAAGACATAATGAACATTGTATACAGCATAATATTTATAAGAGCAAAAGTTGAAAACAATTCAAGTGCTAGCAGTAGCATAATTGGCAATCATACAAGGGAGTATAATACAACAGCAAAAGTATACTATAGTTATATATTTTATGACGTAAAAGGAAAAAAACAGTCACAGAAAAAAATATGTGTATATATATATATGTGTATATGTCTGTGTGTGTATATATGGTGTAATTCCATTTTGGGGGAGTGTAATTCCATTTTTATCTGGGTGACAAATAAGTAAAACTAAACAAAAAAGTCATCAAATTAATTTTTATAGAGAATTATTAACACAAAATCAAGATGGTAATTACTTTCAGAGAGGAAAGACTGGGATCAAATCCAAAAGATGCCTACATGGGATTTCCAACAATACTGACAATGTTCTATTTATTCAGCTAGATACAATGCATACACATGTATTTCTTCATTAGTATTCTTTATACTGCACAAATATGTCATATCTATAGGCCAGAATAAAACAATGGTAATCAATTTTTTAAGTGAAGTATTCCTTTTCTTTAAGAAGAAAATATAAATATATATTCTCAAAATGTAAGTAACATTAATGTTTTTTTGTTGTTGTTGTTTGTTTTTGCTTGGAATGAATTATTTTGGAGAGTTTGTTGAAACTACCATAAGAAAGATGTTTTGAACAACCTGAAATAGTTTCTTAAAGGGAGGTGAGTGGATTTTTTGATAGGGGACCTTTAAATTTTTGTGCCTTTAGGAGGTTTCTGCCCTCATTCTATGTCAAGAATCTGCCAACCTTTATAATGATAATTCCCTTCTAAAATCCTTATGTATTTACTGTTTAATACTCCTGACAATATCTTTATTTTATGAAGACCCCTGCCTCAAACTTAGTGATCCACTGAAATTATATAGCCATCACGTTAGAAATCCCTACACTGAATTATAAAGTTGTTTTGCCCTAAAGAAGCAAACCAAGCCAGAGGAGAAATCAAATGCACTCTGAATCAAGAGACAAAACAGAGCTAATCACTTTGGATAGATACTCCATTGCTTGCACAGCTGGGCATGGTGTGCTCATTTTGTAAATATGCTTTGCTATTTTCTTGGTATTAGTCAGTTTGCTTGAATGGATTAGAAATTTGAAAGTTGCTTTGTCTAATGTCATGGTAAATTTGTATCCTGACAGAAGAATACTTATGTCCTGATAAGCACTGTTATTCCCTGCAGCTTCCCTCCACTGGTATTGGAAGCCAAGGGGTGAGATGCCACACAAAAGCCTAAACTCAAGATTCTAAAGTTCTTGTAGCAGCTTGGAAATTGTTAAAAATGTATTTAATCCCCTGAATTGAGTTTAATATTCAAGGTGTTGGCATAGTGTGGCACTATAAGAGAGAGTCAGAAACAGTGTATTCTTTCTTCTCTTTATAGAGGGTTTGCCTATACGTAACTTCCCCATCACCATTAGCATCAGGAGTGTCATCAGGAATTCACCTCAAGTTTCTTTAGAATACAGGATAAGATCATACAAATATTCTGATTATTACATCTCTGACTACAAATGATATTTAAAAGGCATTTTAGGTGGCTAGAGTTGGGGGAGAGGAAAGACCATACTGTTCAGAGCATAGGAGGTAGAGACAACTTTTACCAAACATGTGAATTGCCTTCATGGGTAACAATCACCTCAATGATAACAGAGAACGTATGGCAGATTGCTTTTCCCCTGGAAGTCCATAATAATATCTCCTACCCCACATGTTCTTCCAGAACCTTGCACCTCCACCATCAAGAGGTGGAGTCTAGGCTTCCTCCCTCTTGAAACTGCAGAGATGCTTGTGACTGCCTCCGCTAATAGATACAGGGAAAGTATCACTATGTGACTGTGACTTTGGAAGCTGGAGCGTAAAAGGCAACACAGTTTTCCACCTGGCTCCGTCTTGGGATGCTCACCTTTGGAACCCACTCCAGGAGAAGCCCAGGCCACCTTGGAGTCTCACGTCAAATAGAACAGAGGCCCCCAGTCCTCAGCTCTATCTGATCTTCCAGACAACAGCCAGTAATTAGCAACCTACGGCTGAGTAATTCAAATTGGAAGCTGACCCTCCAGCCCTCTGCTGAAGCTGCCTTAAGCAGAGCTGAGTCTTTCCCACCAAACCTGCCCACATCAAAAATCTGTGAGCAAAATAAATAATTGTTGTTACTTCAAACTACTCAGTTTTAGGATGGTTTGTTGTGTACCAGTATATAACTGGAACAGAAGTCCACAAATCATGGCTGGGTAGAAATGAATAAAGAAGTGGTTTCAGGAAAGAAGAAAGAAAGGAAGGAAGGAAGGAAGGAAGGAAGGAAGGAAGGAAGGAAGAAAGAAAGAAAGAAAGAAAGAAAGAAAGAAAAAAGAAAGAAAGAAAGAAAGAGAAAGGAAGGAAGGAAGAAAGGAAGGAAGGAAGGAAGAAAGAAAGGAAGGAAGGAAGGAAGGAAGGAAGGAAGGAAGGAAGGAAGGAAG